>NC_091445.1:9059196-9366580 GCF_964237555.1 Oryctolagus cuniculus | reverse complement strand
TGATCAGTTAGGAGCATTCTCTTTATTAAACTTGCTAGCATGCTTACCACTAAAAACAAACAAAAACCACCCAAACATTTATCACTTACACAAAACACGCTGTTTAAAAGTCAATTTTGTCTTTTCTTTTAGAGTTAAATATTTTGTGAATGTAGTCTGAGTCCTATTTGTGCCTCACAGAGTTTTTAATGTAAGTTTTGCTCAATTACTGTTTTTCTGAATTAAATACAAAGTAGATGTAAGATAGCCAAGGTGGGAAGGATTTATGGAAGATATCAAAGGCAGACAAGGATGTGGATTTATTGTATAGATTAGCAATGTTCAACCTGTGCTCTGTAGAACCCATCTACGTGGACATTTCAACAAACTATTGGGCTTTTGCTGGGGCAGAGACACCCTTGTATCTTTTGCATGTTGGGTTTCCATGTAAAACTTCATTTAAGTAAAAGATTGTATAGGCAGCAACTCTTCAGAAAGTGCTATATAAGAACTTTTTTAATGAAGTAATGACAAAAATAAATGCGTTCTTTAAAAACTGGCTCAGTAAATATACTTCTAGATACACACACAGTCACACACACATACCTATATACATTGTATAGGCATAAATCATTGTGGATATTATAAAATGTACCTAATTGAGGTTGGATGAACAAGGATAGGGATTTATTTAGGGATATTTCCGAGGCCCTGAGGCAGAGGCTCATATGCAAGATTGTGTATTGATATGAATGTTGCATTGCTCACTGGGGAAGCTATTCACATCCATTTTGTTACTGCATGCAACTGAGATTCAGAGCACACACTAAAGCAAGGTTTCAGTGTCCCAAGCATTTTATTTATATGATGCCAAGACTCCAGAAATTGGGAGACATTTGGAGAGTTAAATTTTCCACTTTTCATCTAAATGGTTTGGTGTCACATAGTTACTGCCTCAGTGGACATCTTTAAGGATTAGATTTACAGCCTTCTTTAGAGTAGAGCAGACCGAAGAGACTACTTATCTTGAGCATTTAGAAATATAAATGTATTTCTGTTTAATTGTGTAGTCTCTGACCTCGTGAAGAAGAACAGGAGCTAGAATCTTGTGATTTCTAATGCTAATAAGTTGATCTGTGGGATGGCTCTCGGTTTATGAAGGGCAATGTTACATTCAATACTATTCAATAAGGCATTTTTATGTGCACATGGACAGAATTAATCTTGAGTGTTGCTAATACAACAGGGTTTGTGGCTTTATGTCCTGTCAAAAGCACTCAGTGCTGTTAGTCACGGTGGTTATGTTTACTCTAAGATATCTGTCTATATACTTTAGTGTTCTTAAGATTCTAAAGGCTTTCTAATCTCAGGAATTGAAGACTTTGAAGTACTCCATTTTCAGTTCCTAGGTAAATTGTGGTGATAACTTTTTCTAACTCTTTAATAATTGCTGTAAGTCGGGTAAGAAATTTCTGAATGCTTCAAAAAGCATCAATTTTTTTTCTAATGGAATGTTATAAACACCACTTCGTTTCATGCCTGAAAACAGCAAGTATCAGTGAATTGAAATTTATTTTCTTATGACTCATCATGTGACTACTACCTGGAGACTGAAAATACTACTACCCAATTAATTCTGTGTTACTAGGTGTAGCAGCAAGATGTAAATGACAAAATATTGAAATAAGAGCTACTTAATTTCTTAAGTGATAGAAGCGTAAGTAAAATGAATGTGCATATGTTGCAGCCATTCAAAATTTTTCTATCCATTGAGCAAAAATTTTTAAGTGCAGGCTGTGTTGACAATATTATGAGCTCTGGGAATCATATAGGTTTGAATAAAAGCTGGAAGATGTTCACAGATAAATACAGAGAAAGACACTTGTCTGCAGGCATAGAGGAGCCCTTAAAGGAATTCCATGTAATTGAATTGTACTACATTAATGATGCTCTCCATTCCCACTATCACATACGACTCATGGAGGTCCATTGTACACTGACCGGCTAACTTGTCTGCTTTTACCATCAGTAATAGTCATGCATGCTTAGTAAAAGAAGTGACTATTTTTACCAAACATGCTTGTTCCAACTGATTTGATTCATTTAGTTTAAAAAATACACATAAGATAATGTGTGTAAAGATAGATTTAATGATAACAGTAATGATGAGGCATATACCTATTGTTAAAAGAAATCTGATTCTAGTTCAATTTAACAAAGTTTATTTGACAAAGAAAAATGTTTAGGAGCCAGTGTGTTGCCCAATGGACTATGCCAATACTTCCAATGCCAGCATTCCACTTTGGACGGATGATTCCAGTTCTGGCTGCTCTACTTTCAATCCAGGTCCCTGCTAATGTGCCTTGGCAGCAGTGGGTGATGGCTCAAGTTCTAAGGCCTTTGCCCCCCTCCACAGGGGAGATTAGGATAGGTTCCAGGCTCCTAGTTTTGGTCTGGCCCAACCTCGGCTTTTGCTTCCATTTGGGCAGTGAACTAGCAGATGGAAGTTATTCATTCATACATATTCATTCTCTCTCTCTCTCTCTCTCTCTCTCTCTCTCTCTCTCTGCCACTCTGCCTTTCAAATAGATATTTTTAAAAAGAAAGAAGTTCTAAAACTGGACAGTATCCTAAACAAAGGTGATTCAGCATGTCAGCAAACCTGAAGGTCATATTTAATCAGCACAGAAGTAGAGGTGACCTGCAGAATAAACCTGTTGGGTCATGGTTGGCATTTACCTTATATGGTCATTTTTTAACAGCTTTCAGTCTCTATTTGGCTGAAACTGAGTTGCTTGTCTGCAAGTATATGCTGTTAGGTTAGGTTATAATTTGGGAATGCATTAAGCTAGGTTGTAGTTTTCTTTTTTTTTTTTCTTTTTTCTTTTTTTTTTTGACAGGCAGATTTAGACAGTGAGAGAGAGAGAGAGAGAGAGAGAGAGAGAGAGAGAGAGAAAGGTCTTCCTTTCCATTGGTTCATCCCCAAATGGCCGCTATGGCTGGCGCGCTGCGCTGATCCGAAGCCAGGAGCCAGGTGCTTCCTCCTAGTCTCCCTTGTGGGTGCAGGGCCCAAGCACTTGAGCCACCCTCCACTGCCTTCCTGGGCCACAGCAGAGAGCTGGACTGGAAAAGGAGCAACCGGGACAGAATCCGGCACCCCAACTGGGACTAGAACCCTGGGTGCTGGCGCTGCAGGTGGAGGATTAGCCAAGTGAGCTGCGATGCCAGCTGGTTGTGGTTTTTTATAGGAGGTCACTCTAAACCAAACTTATCCTCAACTAGGGAGCTAGCTTAGGTTAAATTTATTTCAGTTCAGCACCATATACCCAAATTAGCTTACTAAATAGAGAGATATTAACACTTTAATACTCTTCCCTGTGAACTGTGTTTTTATAAATATATATTTTAATTAAATGTTACATAAATTGATCAAATAAATAAATAAAATGAAATAATAAACTGTTTCTTGACAGTCAAGACAAGGGCTGTTCAAGTAATTGCTTCTTATAGTGTCAGTTTCACTTCTACAGGTTTCCTTTTAGGTGCTCTGTTAGTTGTCACAGATCAGGGAGAATATTTGGTGTGTCCCTTTGGGACTGGCTTATTTCACTAAGTATGATATTTTCCAGACTCATCTATTCAGCTGTAAATGACCTGATTTCATTTATTTTAACCACTGTATAGTATTCCATAGAGTACATATCTCATAGTTTCTTTATCCAGTCTTCCGTTGATGGGCATTTAGGTTGATTCCATGTTTTACCTATTGTGAATTGATCTGCAATAAACATAGAGGTTCAGATGACTCTTTTATTTACTGATTTCATTTCCTGTGGGCAAATTATGAGGACTGGGATGGTTGGGTCGTATGGTAGGACTGGATTCAGATTTCTGAGGTATCTCCAAACTGTCTTCCATAGTGACTTTACCAGTTTGCGTTCCCACCAACAGTGGATTAGGGTACCTTTTTCGTCACCAGCATTTGTTGTTTGTTGATTTCTGCATGAAAGCCATTCTAACTGGGGTGAAGTGAAACCTCATTGTGGTTTTGATTTGCATTCCCTTGATGGCTAGTGATCCTGAACATTTTTTCATGTGTCTGTAGGCAATTTCAGTTTCCTTTTTTTGAGAAATGCCTATTTAAGTCCTTTGCCCACTTCTTCCTTTTTTATTTGACAGATCGAGTTAGACAGTGAGAGAGAGAGACAGAGAGAAAAGTTTTCCTTCCATTGGTTCACCCCCCAAAATGGCTGCTACGGCTGGAACTACACCGACCCAAAGCCAGGAGCCAGGTGCTTCCTCCTGGTTTCCCATGCTGGCGCAGGGGCCCAAGCACTTGGGCCATCCTCCACTGCCTTCCCTGGGCTACAGCAGAGAGCTGGACTGGAAGAGGAGTAGCTGGGATTAGAATCCAGCACCCATATGGGATGCCAGCACCGCAGGCAGAGGATTAACCAAGTGAGCCATGGCCTGGCCCCTTGCTCACTTCTTGACTGGGTTGTTTGCTTTGCTATTGTTAAGTTATTTGATCACTTTATGTATTTTGATTATTAATCCCTTTATCAGTTGCATGGTTTGCAAATAATTTCTCCTATTCTTTTGGTTGCCTCTTTACTTTCCTTACTGTTTCTTTAGCTGTACAGAAGCTTCTCAATTTGATGTAATCCCACTTGTTAATCTCAGTTTTTATTGCCTGTGCCTCTGGGGTCTTTTCCAGGAACTCTGTGCTAGGCCGATGTCTTGCAGGGTTTTCCCAATGCTGTCAAGTGGTTTGATGGTATTGGGTCATAGATTTAGGTCTTTAATCCATTTTGTACGGATTTTTGTGTAAGGGTTAAGGTAGGGGTCTTGCTTTGTATTTCTGCATGTGGAAATCCTGTTTTCCCAGCACCATTTGTTGAAGAGACTGTCCTTGCTCCAGGAAATGGTTTTAGCTCCTTGGTCAAATATAAGTTGGTTGTAGGTAGTTGGATTGATTTCTGGCATTTCCATTCTGTTCCATTGGTCTATCCATCTGCTTTTGTACCAGTACCAGGCTGTTTTGATTTTAACTGCCTTGTAGTATGTGAGACCAAAATTTGAATTGCATGTAGAATTTTGTAGGAAATAAAATGTGCAACTCTAATCATCAGATTCACACTGTAATAAAAGGCTTTGGCCCAATATCATGATATTGGCAAATGAAAGTTCATTAATATCTTAGAAGACAGCATGAATTACTTCCAATATGGATGTATAAAATTTCAATATTTATTTTTAAAGCTTTTTTTTTTGTCTTTTTGTTTCACTGAGAAACTACTGAGTTTCAGGATGACATAGGTAGGAGAGTTTCAACTTTCACTAAAATATAATGAGGTGCTAGCAACAAGGACCTCATAAAGCCTAAAGCCACACCTGTAAATCAGGTTTCACCAAATCCTACAGCTAACCTAGCCTTTCTTCAGTGCCCATTATTGCATAAATTTTCATTGTTATCAGTCACTAGATTTCATTTCCATTATTTTCCATCTTAGTCACAAAGATATGGGTATCAAGACAGGACTTAAATTACTTGTCACTTTGTCTCCAGGGCATACATAAGTGGAGACATTGCTTCTGGTGTACAAGTGTGCACTGCAGGTACAGTGTGACACTGGGGAGACTTTTATTGCTGACACCAATGCCTTGGTAAAACTGAAGGGGCTGGGGGCATGCATCAATCAATAAGGAAAAAGGAAGAAAAGCACTTTTTTCCTGAATATTTGGGAGTTTATTAATTAATAAAAATCTAGGGACAGATTTTTGGGTGATATTTTTACTGACTGCAGAAGTACCCACACATTATACCTATCAGGAAATATGGTTAATTTCACAAATTTGCAGCAATTTCACTAAGAACGAGATTTCAGATTTGGAGGAGAGGTTGTCCTTTGTCCTTACAACACCTCCATTCTGAAGGAGGGGAGAGAAGCAGGGACCATGCAGGGACCTGCAGGACCTGACAGTGCTCTGCCAAGCCACAGAGCTGCTACGGGGCTGCTCTGTGTGCTCTGCTCATTCAAAGGAAGTAACAGCAGCCCTCTCCAAGAGACGGGACAGCTTGAACAGGGACCACGTTCACTTCACAAAAATACTGACCAGATAAGGCTGTTCTTACCTAGACTTAAACAAACTCCTGTTTCTTGTGGCCGTTGTTGGGCGTATTTGGGCCTTTATAGACTTTCATGTTATTTAATGTTTGATTTTTTTGTATCTCTTCTGTGAGTCTATGACAGAAAGAAGCACCAAAAAAAAGGAAAAGAAAATTTCCCTTTTAAACGTCTTCAGCAACTTGTTCCATGTTAGAATCTTGAGTGAGTGCCAACAATCAGCCGAGTAACACATGCTGATGGGGACAGAGGACAACAAAGCCCTTGAACTGATCTCAACTGATTGCTATCTTCATATCCCTACCACTCACCCAGTAACTGAGAAGGACATTTTAGGGATGGAGAAAAATTGCTGAATGAGAACTCTTAGAGACATTTTGAATACAAATGTTTCAGTTTTACTGACAATGTTAGAAATAAACACACTTTTAAATAAAAAAAAAATGAGGAACTTGGCAGATGTCCTAAACAGCACTCAGGCCTCAGAATCAGCCCTTAAAGCACGCGAATCTGGCTGAAAAGCCCATGAGAGTATTACAGGCATGGAAAGCCAAAACACTCTGGCAAAAACAAACAAACAAACAAAAAAAAAAACAAAAAACAAACAAACAAACAAAAACCTGAATGAAAGATCTCTGGGAGTGAGATCACAGTGAAAAGAACAGGTCATCAAAGAAGGAGGTACCTCCTTTCTCTGAAGGGAGGAGAGAACTTCCATTCTGACTACAACCTTGCCTAAATATGATCAGAGTCGGTGAACTCAAAAGGCTTCCATAGCCTTGGCAACTCATGACAAGAGCCTCGGGTGATTACTGATGCCATAAACAAGAGTGTCAATTTGCTAAGTCAACAACAGGAGTCACTGTGCACTTACTCCTCATGTAGGATCTCTGTCCTTAGTGTGCTGTACATTGAGATTTAATGCTATAACTAGTACTCAAACAGTATTTTTCACTTTGTGTTTCTATGTGGGTGCAAACTGTTGAAATCTTTACTTAATATATGCTAAACTGATCTTCTGTATATAAAGAGAATTGAAAATGAATCTTGATGTGAATGGACGGGGGGAGGGAGAGGGAAAGGGGAGGGTTGTGGGTTGGAGGGAAGTTATAGGGGCGGGGAAGCCATTGTAATCCATAAGCTGTACTTTGGAAATTTATATTCATTAAATAAAAAATAAAAAAAAGAAAATGAGGAACTTAAGATATTTAATATTTTAATAATTTTAAAATATTACTTCTAAGACATCCAATCAAAGATAATGTAATAAAAATACTTCATTTCCAATGCAGATATTTACAGAAAATTGGACTGTACTAAAATGGTTATTAAAACTGGAGATTTTAAGGCATACCCTCACTTTATAATTTTATTATATTTCTCTAACTTTTGTTCTAACAAAACAAAGTGTCCTGTAGATGAATGTAGGGACTATTATTTCCCTAAGCAGAGATAAAAGGGGATGAACATTACTTAAGCAGGTTCTGTCACTGCTACTGCTAACCGACAGGATGGTGCTCTTTCATGAAAATCACAGAGGGTGTTTATCTTCATCCTGGAAAGTTACAGAAAAGTTCATGGCATATGTGAAAAACACCCTTGTCATTCTGCGTGAAGTGGAAGAAATCAGTAGATAGTTTTTTTGGTTCTTTTTCATCTTCTTTGTATTTTTTTATTTGCAGATTTAGTGTCATGGCAGGTGTTCTATTATCTTTAACTATGAAAGAATGAAATATGAGTCTATTTCACTACACTTTATTTAAGCTTTTCTCTTTGAGGAAGTCAGATGCTTATGATGTCATCACTTAGTGCTGCTTGGTAGGGCCAAAGTGGGGCTGGCATAGGGCTGAGATAGAAAGATGTGCAGTAATAAATCATGTGCCTCGTCCAGCCACCACTTCCTTATAATCCTAGGATCTGGATTCTCTGTCAATTATCCGGGCTTCCAAATTGTATTCCTATGCCCTCTGGTTTCCTTCTTTTAAACCATTTCATAACTCATTAAAACTTTATTTGAAAAAATGATAAAATTTAAATTAGATTCTTTTAAACTTTGTTTATGGCTATAAGTGGGAAATATTTTCTAAGGTGGAGAATTAAAAATACTGGATAAAGTTACTTTTGGAAAATTCTTTAGGCCGGCGCCGCGGCTCACTAGGCTAATCCTCCGCCTAGCGGCACCTGCACACCAGGTTCTAGTCCCGGTCGGGGTGCCGGATTCTGTCCTGGTTGCCCCTCTTCCAGGCCAGCTCTCTGCTGTGGCCAGGGAGTGCAGTGGAGGATGGCCCAAGTGCTTGGGCCCTGCACCCCATGGGAGACCAGGAGAAGCACCTGGCTCCTGCCTTTGGATCAGCGCGGTGTGCCGGCCGCGGTGGCCATTGGAGGGTGAACCAACAGCAAAGGAAGACCTTTCTCCCTGTCTCTCTCTCACTATCCACTCTGCCTGTCAAAAAAGAAAAAATTCTTTAGTTCTTACTGCTCTTAGTCAAACCCCTTCTTGACTACCTGTAACCTATCACACAGTGTCCATTACCAACTATCTGCATAAGATCCTTAGGTCCGTATTGTTGGCTTAGATCTGTATTCCATTCTGCAGAAGCACATATCACATGCCTATGGGCAGCTCCCCTTGCATGTCTAAGGCAACTCTACTACATAGGTTCAAAACGGAGCTTTGTTTCTATTCTCTCTCCTTACATACTTCATATCAAATGATACCACCATTCTCTCTAATCTCTGGAAAAACCCTGGTGTCACCCTTCATACTGCCCTCTTCCACCTTGCTATCCTCAGTCAATCCTCTACTCTAAATGATTCTCCTGCCTTCTATTGCCTGATATTTCGTAATCTCTTAACTGCTGTCCTTCATCATTTTATTTTATGCAGGGACACTTTGACTTATTGTCTGCATTACAAAATCTTAATTGATATGTTAGTTCCTTTCCATTCTCCATACTGCACAATGTGCATTGAACTCTGCTGCAGAGAGTTGCTTGTAAATCACAAATTTGATGATCCTTTAATTGCTTAACTGGACAGGAAGTCCTGTGCTGCTGCTAAAAACTGGGCCTGTGGAGCCACACAGTCTGGATTCAGACTTGAGACCTGCCATTTGCTACTGTGTGATTTAGGGCAAGTTATTTATCCTCTGTGTTTATTAGCACTCTTTTCTGAAAATGGTGTTCCAGTGATGGTGCTTAACCCACAGAGTTGTTAGGAGGAGTAAATGACTTTGGAGATGCAAAGAATTTATTACTGGTATTCAATAACTGTTAATATTTATCAGTGCTGATGTCATGAACATCATCATTATTATTATGCTTCTATGGATGTACATGGGCTTGAGAATTGTTAAAATCTGCATTAAGTATTTGGCCTTTCTTTTCTGACCTGATCTTCTCCTCCTTCCTTAATACATCTCCTAATTTCTTTTATAATTTTACTACAATTTTCACACACTATTATTTCGTTTGTCAATTTATTTTTTAAGCTTTTCAAATAGCACATGGCAAACATGATCTTAATATTTATTACAGTCCACTATTTGTTTATTTTAGTTTTAAACTTTGAGCTCAAGTTTTTCATCCTTGAGACACAAATAATTTCTGATACATTTTCTGTCCACTTATGTTAGGGTTCTACATTATTTTTATTATTTCTAAAATGACTAATTGGAAAGATGTTCCTAGGTTACATGGCAGAATGGATTTTTTTTTTGAAAAATTTTCATATATATTATCATACAGCTGAAGTAAGCACTTCAATTGGTTTGAGTCATTAGATACTGTCATTTCCTGAGCTTGTTGCAAGATATTCCTTATTGGCTATCTACAAATATCTTCTGTATGAAGAGAGTGGACACATTTATTGTACCTGAACCTTTTGTGGTATTAAAAGGAAATTGTCACAACAAATGTGGATGAATGCTCACTACATAGATTACATAGATATGATTATATGTATATTCATTTAGAAGTGTGTGTGTATATCTGTATCTATATATCTATATCTATCTTTATCTATAGCCTCATAATAAACCATTGTTTGTGTTTTATAACTTCCATTTTGACAAGTTAATAAACTTGTCCAGGACTCAGACTTGGACTTATCAACAAGATATGGTCAATAAGTGACAGAGAGCTGAGGATTGCATCCACAGCTATTCTCTGACGTCAATGTTCCTTGTGAGGCTGCCTCAACTTATGGTTCCTCTGAGTTTTCCCTTCTTCACTCAGTCACCTAATCCCAAGTAGGCTCCTCAGAAGGAAGAAATGTATATTTTAAAAAGAAATACAATGGAATTATTTATATAGAGAATTTTCATTGGTGTACTTTATTCTAAGTGATAAAAGCACTACCTTGATAAAGATGACTAATCTATCAAGATTGAAAACATGTACTCTCCAAAAATTAAAAAAAATAGTAATCATGATAGCAGCATTTCCTTGATGAATTACCAATTTATAAATATCTATAGAAAATTTAATTTTCATCTCACTTCTATGCAAATGAATTTGTTAATGTATTTAAGTTTCCTCAATGCAAGCGCGCACACACACACACACCCACACACACACATATATACACACATGTATGAATACTTATCAGACATCCAGAAATATCATATTATTTTCCTTGTTACTGTGGAATTATTATTTTTGTCTATCCTTTTCAAAATAAATTATGTTTCAGTTTTGTAAAGAAATGTAGTTTCAGTGTATATTAATCTATGTAAGGGGCACTATGGTATCTTATAAATATTAACATTTTATTCTGAAATTGTAAGTTTTGAGTTTATTATGTTTTTTAAACAGCTTGTAACTCATAAATTATATATCCATCCAATCCCATGCTGGGTAATATTTTTGAAGTTTCAGAAATGAAATATGCTTTGTAGGGGGCATCTGTTTTGAGAAATGAATCAACAGAGTTATTATCCTTTGGATTTTTAAAGCATATTGGCTCATCCTTGTGATTATTTATCATGACTCCAAAGGAGCAAAATTAAACTTAAATCACTTTCTGTGTCTTCAGTATCAGAGGAAAAAGTAAGCATGCAGCACTGAAGGAAAGGAGGCAACACTTGTTCTCTCACTGGGCCAGAGCATCAGTAAGGTGACGTGTACAACCGCAATTAGATTCCATCGAGAGGGGACCAGTACTGTGGCCCACTGGGTAAACCCAATGCGTGTGAGGCTGGTATCCAACATGGGCACTGGTTTGTGCCCCAGCTGCTCAACTTCTAACCCAGCTCCCTGCAATTGCACCTGGGAAAGCAGTGAAAGATGGCTGAAGTCCTTGGGTCCATACACCCAAGTGAGAGACTTGGACGAAGTTCCCAGCTCATGACTACAGCTCAGCCCAGGCCAGTGTAGAGGCCATTTGGGAAGGGAACAAGTGGAGGGAAGATTCTCTCTTTCAAATAAATGAAATAATTCTTCAAAAAATTTCAAAAAGAATTCCGTAGAAAAGAAGAGAGAGATCTGGAAGCTTCTATGTATCAGAGCCCATGGCTAAGATAGGAAGAAATGGAAGTCAGTCCATGAGCCATGTGTATGGCTGGAACATTGAATTTGATTTTGTGTTGATAATTAAAATGCTCTCCTCAGAATACGCTCATGTGGGTCATCTGATTATAACAGTTATTTTCTTTTCTTAAATCTATTTTTTTCAGATAAACAAATTTCATGTATTTCATATACACACATTTAGGAATATAGTGACACTTCCCACCTACCTCCCTCCAGCCCATGCTCTCACTCTTCCTCCTACTTCCTCTTTTATTCCCTCTCTTAAATTTTACAATTTTCTATTTTCAGTTTACTTTATACTTGTAAGATGAATCCTACACTAAGTAAAGAGTTTCACAAATAGTAAGAAGAAAAAAACACTGTTCCTCAATAGTAGAGACAAGGGCTGTAAATGATCATAGAATCTCAAAATGTCAATTTCATTCCTATATACTACATTTTAGGTACCCAGTTACCACAGATCAGGGAAACATATGGTATTTGTCTTTTGGGGACTGGATTATTTCACAAAGTAAAATTGTTTCTAGTTGCATACATTTTTGTTGCAAAAGACAGGATTTCCTTCTTTTTTATGGCTGTATAGCATTCCATACCACATTAATACCACAATTTGTTTATTTAGTCATCAGGTGATGGACATATGGATTGATTCAATATCTTAACTATCATGAAATAAGCTGCAATAAACATGGGGGTATAGATAACTCTTTCATTTACTGATTTCATTTTCCTTGGGTAAATTCCCAGGAGTGTGATTGCTTTCTGAGGTATCCCCATATAGTCTTTCACAATGACTATTCTAGTTTACATTCCCATCAAAAGTGGATTAGGGTACCCTTTCCCCTACATTCTCACCAGCATTTATTGTTTGTTTACTGGGGTGAGGTGAAACGTCATTGTGGTTTTGATTTGCATTTCCATGATGGTTAGTGATCCTGAGCATTTTTTTTTCAAGTGTCTTTTGGTCATTTGAATTTCCTATCTTGAAAAAATGCCTGTCCAAGTCCTTTGTCCGTTTCTTAACTGGATTTTCTGTCTTGTTGTTGTTGAGTTTCTCGAGCTCTTTATAGGTTCTGGATATTAATCCTTTTTCAGTGGCATAGTTGGTGAACAATTTCTCCATTCTGCCTAGAGTATCTTCACTTTGCTGAGGGTTTCCTCTATAGTGCAGAAACTTCTCAGCTTAATGTAATCCCATTTGTGTATTTTTTTATTTGACTGACTGTGCTCCTGAGGTCTTTTCTAAGATGCCTTTGTCTATAGCAATATGCAGAGTTTCCACAGTGTTCTCCTTTAGTAATCTGATGGTATGAAAGTCATGGATTTGGCTCCTTGATCCATTTTGATTATATTTTTGTATATGGTGTAAGGTAGGGGTCTTGTTTCACACTTCTACACAGGGAGATACAATTTTTCCTTCCCCATTTGTTGAAGAGACTGTCCTTTCTCCAGGGATTGATTTTAGCTCCTCTGTCAAGGATCAGTTGGTTGCAGACATGTAGATGGATTTATAATATTTATTTTCAAATCAAACATTATTGCTGCATATGACTTGTGTAGTTTAGGTTACACTCCAAAAATGTAAGTCATACAGTAATTTGGAATCATATATAAAAAGAACAGTATTATTAAGAGACCCAAGCAGTCTTGCTACATAGTGTATGTGGAATTGTGATAATCCAATATCAACATCATGTGGCTTCAATTTGACACCACAATGAAGGTTTTAAGATGTATTTATAATATGAAAAGAAAGAATTATTTAGTGTATTTTATTGGTACAATAAATATTTTGGATATATTGAGATTACAAGTGACAAAAGCAGATGATTAACAGTTTTTAAAAACATACAAACTATTAGGAAAAACTAGAGAATGCTGAGTGAAGGCAAGAGTAAGAGGACAAACTGAGGGGCTGGCATTGTGGTAAAGTGGGTGAGGCTGCTACCTGTGTTGCTGGCAATCTAAGTGGGGGTCAGTTCAAGTTCAAGTTGCTTTACTTCCAACCCATCTCCCTGTTCATGGCCTGGGAGAAGCAGCAGAAGACGGCCCAGGCTTTTGGCCCCTGACACACATGTGGGCGTCCCAGATGAGGCTCCTGCTCCCGGGTTTTGCCTGGCTGAGCACTGGCCATTGTAGTCATCTGGAGAATGAACTAGCAGATGGAAGAACTCATGTACTCTCTCCCTCTCTCTCTCTCTCTCACTTTCAAAATAAATAATTAAAATCTTATTTAAAAAACAAGACAAGCTGAGAAAAGGCAAAAAAAAAAGGAAAAGAAAAAGCATTCTGAAAAGAAATGTAACTGATGAAATAAACTGCATATGAAAAGCTGAAATCATAAAATTGATTAACTGGAAGGCTGATCATTAGTCAAAGGAGGATACTCTTCACCTCAGGAAAGAGTTAACCCAAAGGACCTGTTCATAATGTCTTAAATGTTTTATACGATGTTATCTACTTAAACAGAATCTTGGGCCAAAGCAACCTATAATTGAAAAATTGAAGAAACCAGAGAGAAAGAAAGCTAAATGAAGGTTAATTAGAGACAGAAAGAGGAAGTGAGAGGGAGGAGAAACAAAGAACAAGGTAATTTTGAAAGTACATACAAGTCAAATATCTAGCAATCTTAAGTTTGAATGCAGCCTTGGGATTTTCTCAAATAATTGCCATTCCATTGACCATTACGAAGACTGCCCAGTAATTAAAGAGGTGAGCAACATTAAATATTCAGAATTTTCTAGCAAGAAATACAAGTCAATTGAGGGAAATCAGATTGCTTACACTGTTTTGGAAAAGGAGATACATATGCAACATCATCAAATATGAAATACACACTTCACAAAGAACTTGTTTTAGACAGAAAAAGAGGTACTTCAAAAAATTCATGGGAAACATACCAGGGGAAAAGCTGCACGATGTCAAAAATCTTTGGCTCTAAAGACTTCCATATTTTTTAAAAAATTTAACTTATCTGAAAGGCAGAAATAGAGGCAGAGACAGGGATAGGGACAGAGATAGATACAGAGATAGAGATAGATACAGAGATAGAGAGATAGAAACAGAGATAGAGAGATAGAGATAGAGATAGAGATAGAGATAGAGGTAGAGGTAGAGATAGAAAGAGATCCCATCTGCTGGTTCACTACTCAAATGCCTGCTAAGGCTGGGGCCTGAACAAGGCTGGGTCATGGCTGAAGTCAGAAGCTGGGAGTGCAATTCAGGTTTCCCATGTGGATGGCAGAACACAATTATTTAATCTACCGCTACTGCCTCTTAGGGGCTGCACTGGTAGGAAGCTAGACTCAAGAGCCAGAACTGGGAATTGAACCCAGGCATTCCGAAACAATGTATGAAGGCATCTCAAGTGCTAAGCTAAATACCCACTGCCTAAAACAAACTTATCTTTTAATTCCATTTTCCATGAACTTTTGGAGTACAGGTGCAGCGCTGCTCCCTGAAAGGTATTGGAATCGCTGTGGAAAGCTAGGGAGATTGTATGTACTATGATACATTTGGATAATTAGGGCTGGCTGATAAGACAGAGCTGTCAGAAATTAAGTTTTGAAGTTGCTTTAAACTGGATTTTTCCCTTCTGTTGATCTTCATTTCTCACTTAGATACAATCCATGCCTATCATGCTTTCTCCTTTTCCTTTCCTTTAAAAATTACCAAGGAGCACATATTTTTATTTGTCTTTTGAGCTTATAAAGGCAATAGTATTTCTTATTTTACCACATCCTTTAAGTAGTTTCATGTCAGTGTTTCCATTTTAATCATAAATATTATTAGACATATAAAACCTCTGACATCTCAGTTTGACATATTGACTATGGAGTGATGGATTTGATATTGGAAATGACCCCCTAAAATATGTATGAAAATATGGTCACTTAAAGTTCCCCAGAAGCGCCATATGTTACCGGAATTTAGGGTGTCATACGATATCACCATATGCTTATTAATAAATCCCCAATATTAATAAGCATGAGAGGGTTCTTGCCTAATATTTAGAGAATTCTAAATACTGGCATAAATAAACGAGGCAGCATGGTACATTTTAAGCTTTTATTTAGTGCGAAAGATGCATAGAAGAGTGAGAGCTTTATCTAAAAAAAAGAGAGGTAAATCTGGGTTCATACCAAGCACCAGGAACCAGCCACATGGAGGAGCATCTAGGCCAGGAAACCTAGGGTGGGTGGCCTGAAGGCCAAGTACCTGGAGACACAGGGCTACAGCAAGCCCCCTTCTGGCAAGAGGCCAGGGAAAAGAAGAGAAGAAGCGGACACACCAGTCCCAAGCTTTTAACACACTTCCAAAGGGGAGTGGTTAATTAACCTGATTGGCTGGTGGGCACCCAAGTATGGCCAGGTAGGGGCATGAGGTCACACAGGGGCGTGGTGAAGGTGTGGTCTTCCAGCTCACAAACCTAATCTATTTTAACCTGTATGCCTGCCTACTTTAGACTGAAAAAGAAAATATACATTAAAACATAACTCAAAGCATTTAATTACTGAGACAAATTTGAAGCAGAGAGATGACACACATATTTGGGAAGGAAATGTAGAACAGATAAAGTACACTAATTGGTGTATTGGGTTCGCTCAATGGAAGTGAAATTGTATTGCACTTTTTTCACATCTTTAGTTACTTCAACATTTGTCACTTTTTATACAAAGTAATAAATTATATTTAAAATATTCATGACATTTGGAATATCGAATAAATAACTTTTTCCTGGTAGTTACAAGTCTATTTAGAAGTGTAAATGAAACAATTTGCAGTGGTATAATTCCTCTGTTTGCACTGATTTGCAAGAGTAAGTGTAGCACTGCTTATGCAAAACAAATAAAGGCAAAAACAAAGAAAGCTGCATAAATACACATTCAATTTTCATTTGAAAACTTTAAATTATGCACATCTGTAGATGTCTAAAATCACAACAAAGCAATTAATTGCATAAACAAGTTAAAATTGTGAAAACATTAGCATCTAGTGTGTCATTATTTGAATTTTATACCTCTGCACTTTTGTACTCTACATAGCAAAATTGAATGACTTAACATATTTGCAAACGAGTCAGTGATTCAACCAGACACTAGAAATGACTCCATCAGAATTGAATCAGAATGTGGTCCATATTCAATGTCCTGCTCTTCAGGAAAACATTTTGCCAATGTAAACGGCCAGACTTTGTTTAAGATTTTGATTTAGTAAGAGATAGGAACGGAATATTCTTAAATAGAGTCTTTAATAAGCCTTAAGTTTTCAGTAATATTTTCTACCTTCTTCAATCATATTTCTCTACCTACCAGTATTCTTATATGGACATTTTTTTTACTTGAGCTTTATGTTGCCATTTTCTCAAGGGTTACGAGACTTTTTTGTGTTTTTTGATTCTATGATTAAATTTTCATGATAGCATATTGTATGATTTCAATTATTTGAAATGTCCAGATAAGCAAATTCCCGGCTTTAGGGAGTAGATCTGTCCAGGGCCTTAGAGGAAATTTAAGACTGGAGAGAATTCTAATGGACATGGTGTTTCTTTATGTGGTAATGAAAAGGTTCTGGAATAAATAATGGTTACGGCTGCACAACCTTGTGAATATACCAAAAACCACAACACAATATATTTCAAAATAGTGAGTTTTATGATACGTAATTTACCCATCTCAATTTTTAAAAGTGATGAAGCTTAAACAACTTTTGATAGTAACATAAAATTTGATATTAATGTATTTGGTATTTTCTAAATTACTGACAAATCCATAATCGCCTGCATTTCTTGAGGTCATGTGGTACTTTATAAACTGAAGTAAAAGAAAAAATAATTAAAGAAAGGGTGATTTAATTATAAAGAATGTATTGGATAAGCAAAAAACCAAATTGGTCACATAGTGTTTCAAACAGAGGATGGTGGTTGTGGAATTTAATCTTTACAGGACATGCAGATGAGCCTGACTCAGCTATGGGACAGTCCAGAGTCAGCCCCATGGTCACATTCTGATCAGTTTGGTTTCCGCCAG
Organism: Oryctolagus cuniculus; assembly: GCF_964237555.1. Classification (NCBI taxonomy): domain Eukaryota; kingdom Metazoa; phylum Chordata; class Mammalia; order Lagomorpha; family Leporidae; genus Oryctolagus; species Oryctolagus cuniculus. The sequence goes on along the minus strand of NC_091445.1, from coordinate 9,348,913 downwards.
GTATAGCCATTTTTGAACTTGAGTCTATATTGCCAAAGCCTTTCTTCTTCAAGCTAATCGTTTAATCGTTTATCTTTTTTTTTTTGACAGGCAGAGTGGACAGTGAGAGAGACAGAGAGAAAGGTCTTCCTTTTCAGTTGGTTCACCCTCCAGTGGCCGCCGCGGCCGGCGCGCTGCAGCCGGCGCACCGCGTTCATCCGATGGCAGGAGCCAGGTGCTTCCTCCTGGTCTCCCATGGGGTGCAGGGCCCAAGCACTTGGGCCATCCTCCACTGCACTCCCTGGCCACAGCAGAGAGCTGGCCTGGAAGAGGGGCAACCGGGAAAGAATCCGGCACCTCGACCGGGACTAGAACCCGGTGTGCCAGCACCGCGGGTGGAGGATTAGCCTAGTGAGCCAAGGCGCCAGCCTAATCGTTTATCTTAAAACACGGGATGTGATCCTGTGTATGGAAACTTTCCTGTTTTGGTTGCTGTGACACTTTTGAACCACTGCCCCCTTTATAAAAAGTATCTCTTTCTGCTTTGCACCTTAATTGCACTTGTACTTCAAAATGTTCATGGAAAAATGGAATTAAAAGATAAATTTTTGGTATGGTTTACTTTGAAATTCATGTACACTTTTTTCATAAGAACCTTTTCAAGACTGTAATATTTCAGCCGGCGCCGCGGCTCACTAGGCTAATCCTCCACCTAGCGGCGCCGGCACACCAGGTTCTAGTCCCGGTCGGGGCGCCGGATTCTGTCCCGGTTGCCCCTCTTCCAGGCCAGCCCTCTGCTGTGGCCAGGGAGTGCAGTGGAGGATGGCCCAGGTGCTTGGGCCCTGCACCCCATGGGAGACCAGGAAAAGCACCTGGCTCCTGGCTCCTGCCATCGGATCAGCGCGGTGCGCCGGCTGCAGCGCGCCGGCCGCGGGCGGCCATTGGAGGGTGAACCAACGGCAAAGGAAGACCTTTCTCTCTGTCTCTCTCTCTCACTGTCCACTCTGCCTGTCAAAAAAAAAAAAAAAAAAAAAAAGACTGTAATATTTCAGAACACTATGATGTAAAGTGTGGGAGGCATGAAAAATAATCTTTGATCATTTCTGTTTATGTAGTCATTAACCACTCAGGGCCTTTTTAAAGAATTGTTTTACAGGGCTTTCAAGTGAGGTGTCCTGTGAAGCAGAATGTGTAAAATCAGTGACTCTAGGGTTTTCCTCACATCCTTCCACCCTTTAAACATATGTGTATGAAACCTTTTTGGAGAAAAATTTAAATTGATGATTTATTTTGGAGGTTAGTATTCATTTTTTAAAAGCATATAGTTTTGGTGCTAGTATATATAACTGTACTTTAGTATAGTTACGGTGCTATGGGTTAAACAATTGGCATCCAATAAAAGAGTGTAATTTCCAGTCCTGGCTTCTCTGCATCTGAACCAGCTCTCTGCCGCATCCATGATAAACATATCACAATTTTCATAACACATATTGAAATATGACATAATGTGCCAAGTGGTATTTTAATGATAAATTATGTATATTGATTATCTTGACAAATTTAGTAAGATGAGGGCCAGGCACGTGTCCTTTTCAATAATGGCATAACCATAAAGGGTAATCTAACTACCGCATTCATAATCATTTCAGTCAAGTATTTATATTGCTCCTTTGGCATTTGACACCAGAGCCATCAGGTGCAGACTTATTGTATCTTTAATTCCAACTTTTTGTTTAAACTTTCAAAGATTTGTCTATAGCTTAATGGCACTACTGATAATATTTTTTAAGAGGATGACAGTTCACTTCCCTTTTTAAAGGGGATAAAGCAAAGATGCCTCTAATAGTTGGCAAGAGGAGGGTTACTAAGCTTATTTGTGGAAATCATTCTGGATAAGGAGAATTTCTGCCCATGACTTGGGTTTTCAATATTAACCCAGATGTACATAGCACTGTCTCATGTATTCTTTTGTATAGAGAAGAATTACTGTCTCAGGGCTTTATTTAAATCACATGTCCTGGAAAGCCAAGACTTTGTGGCAAAAAATATCCTACGCAAAGGGTTTCTGTGAGACCTCAGTGGAAAGAGGGGGCCATCCAAGTAGGAAGTACTTTTCTCTGAATGGAGGAGAGAACTTTCACTTTGTTTATGGCCGTGTCCAAACACCAATGGAGTCTGTGGTCACAAAAGGCTTCCATAGCCTTGGCAGCCCATGGCAAGAGCCTCAGGTGATCACTGACGTCATAAATAAGAGTGTTAATTATTAAAGGAACAACAGAAGTCACTGTGCACTTACTCCCCATGTAGGACCTCTGTCTCTAATGAGTTGTACTATGAGAATTAACTGCAAATCTTGTTTTCAAACTGTACTCTATATGTTGTTTGTGTGTGTGGGTGCAAACTGTTAAAATCAGTGCTTAACATGGATTTGGTCCTCTGTACATAAAATCAAACTAAAAAGGAACCATTATGAGGAAGGGGATGGGAGAAGGAGAGGTAGAATGGGAGTTGGGATGGGAGGGTGAGTATGGGGAAAAGAACCACTATATTCCTGAAGTTGTACCTATGAAAAATGCATTCATTAAATAAAAACTTTAAAATGAAAAGAAATCACATGCCTACAAATTTGATAATTACATAGAATCTTGAGCTAGCCTGCTTTTGTTTCAAAATCAGAGAATTCAGTTTTAACTATTTTACTTTTTAACTCATTGCCACTTATCCTTTTTCTTTTACTGTACACATTTCACATATAGGGTATACAGTTTTGCTTTGACACTTTCCTGCCTTGTTGGTTATATTACTCCCTTTTGTTTCTAAGTAGTAGAATGATAAATTAATGTTTACTGCACCACATTATCTCTGTTAACTTATCAGCATTAGCCATGGATCTATTTTCTTTTTCATCATGATAAGAAATGCATTACTTGATAAGAAAATATATCCCAGACAAGCAGCTTGAGGTATGATGTTTTCCTGTTGGTATTCTCTGTAGGCATTGCTTCCAAGGGAAGAAATTTGTCTTATGCTGGCAAATTGTTATTCTGCTCATTACCTTGCTCTCATTATAATGTCTTCATCTTAGCAGTGCACGATTTTTGTGCACAGTATGTCTTGCTGCAGTTTGTGCTGATTTTGGTGCTGAGATTGCTTCTTTCAACATCAGCTGGCAAGGTAGGAAAGAGATCTTTCACAGAACTGAATGATGAATTAATAGAAATAACTATCTGTGCTTAGATATGTGCAGACCATTGAACCGTATACAGAGATGACATCTGTCATGTGCTCCCTGGGCAGAGACCAGTATGGGATGATCCCAGGTGTGAGTGAGGGAAATGAAAAAGCATGCCACCTGTCTTTAAATAGTTTATAATCCATGCTATCATCAGAACTTCTGTACATAGAACTCCTGATCCTGTGAATATATAGCTGGGTAGCTGTAGAGTTATGTGAAATTCTTCCCAAGAGTTACCTTTAGCATTTCCCTTCCTTAAAATTGGAGCATATTCAGACATTCTCCCAAGCTACAAGCACCTTTCAGGGTGATATACAATTTTTGTTCCTACCTGTAACATATATCTGCATTCACAATATGTCCTCTGTATGAGAAGACACTGAAATTGACTCTTACTTGCTGGCCAATATTCCTCTCAATACATCTACCAATCTCATACTAAAAGTAGGAAACAAAGACTCCATGAGGTTAGGAAGCCATAGCTGTCTGGCTCCAGAGGCAGAGCTATTTCTTTTTTTTTTTTAAACAAAAACCACAATTATTTATTTATTTGATTAGGAGAGAGAGAGCGTGCGCAAGCGCACTCCTATCCTCTGCTTCACTCCTCAACGCCTGTTAAGAGCAGGGTTGGGACAGGCTGATCCAATGTAGAGAGCCTAGAACTCAATCTATGAGAGTGTCAGGGATCCAAATATTTGAGCCTGCTGCCTTCCAGGGTCTGTATTTGCTGGAAGTTGGAGGCAGGAGCCAGAGCTGGGAATCAAACCAGGTGCTTCAATGTGGAAAATGGACACCTTAGCGGCTAAGCTTAAGGCCCACCCAGAGGCTGAAGTCTTAATCACCTAATTTAGATCATGTGGAGCTTCACAATATGATATAAATGGGTTTCTATCCATCAAAGAAAACAAATTCTTGATGGTCAACAAATTCATTTATTCATTTTTTTTTTTGACAGGCAGAGTGGATAGTGAGAGAGAGAGAGAGAGAGAAAGGTCTTCCTTTGCCGTTGGTTCACCCTCCAATGGCCGCCGCGGCCAGCGCATCGCGCTGATCCGATGGCAGGAGCCAGGTACTTATCCTGGTCTCCCATGGGGTGCAGAGCCCAAGCACTTGGGCCATCCTCCACTGCACTCCCGGGCCACAGCAGAGAGCTGGCCTGGAAGAGTGGCAACCGGGACAGAATCCGGCACCCCTACTAGGACCAGAACCCGGTGTGCCGGCGCCGCAAGGCGGAGGATTAGCCCAGTGAGCCACGGTGCCGGCCCATTTATTCATTTTTCTTAGCCCTTGGTTTTCCCTAATTTATACAATATGATTTACTTTCAAATCAGTCTCTGAAAAACCAAATTAATCAACTGCAAAAAATTCTTTCCATGATATAGTCTTGCAATGGATCTTGGTTCCACTCATCTTCCCTCCCTCATCAATGTACACTGCTGTGGAGGCTAAGCCCCATGCTATGTTTCAAGTGCACTGAGTATGCTATGGAGGCTTTTGTTGTGACATTTTTAAGTTGATTCAGGCATTTTGTCCTGTCATTTTAGAGTTCATCATTCTTTTATTTTTTGACTTTTTCCTTTTAAGGGGTTGCTCTCTTCTAGCTTCTTCATTACATTCAAGGTGAGTCTTTAAATAACTACTGCATTAACAGGTGTATGACTTTTTTTATCATTTTATATCATGACATTAACTGACAAACAAGCACATTCATTTAGCTGGGTTTGAAGGAAGAAGAATGTGACTGGCGCCGCGGCTCACTAGGCTAATCCTCTGCCTTGCGGCGCTGGCACATCAGGTTCTAGCCCTGGTCAGGGCGCCAGATTCTGTCCTGGTTGCCCCTCTTCCAGGCCAGCTCTCTGCTGTGGCCTGGGAGTGCAGTGGAGAAGCACCTGGTTCCTGCCTTCGGATCAGCGTGGTGCGCCGGCTGCACCGCGCCGGCCGCGCCGGCCATTGGAGGGTGAACCAACAGCAAAGGAAGACCTTTCTCTCTGTCTCTCTCACTGTCCACTCTGCCTGTCAAAAAAAAAAAAAATGTAACTGAACTTCATTCAGTGATTAGTCAAGTTCCACAAGAACTTGAACATCTTTAATATTTTATAGAAGATCTAAATTATGCTTTAAAAAAAGATTTGTTAATTTATTTGAAAATCAAAGTGACAGAGAAGGTGAAGAAACAGAGAGAGATCAATTTTCCATCTGCTGGTTCACTCCCCAAATGGCTGCCATGGCTGGGGCTGGGTGATGCTGAATCTAGGAAACAGGAATTCCATCCTACTCTTTCACACGGGTGACAGGGGTCTAATAGACAAGGGCTACTATATGCTGCTGTCTCAGACATTTAGCAGGAAGCTAGATCATCTGGGACTCTGAAAGGAGATGCAGGCATTGTAGGCAGTGGCTTAATCCACTGCGCGACAATGCTGGCCCCTGCATGATATTTTTAATAGTACTGTAACTGAGAAATATTTTTCCTTTCCCACTTACATGTAAAAGAAGAGCAGAATGTCATTTTGATTCATTGATGATCTCACAGTAGAAACAAATAAATGGTCTTTAGAGCTGTAGTAGTTATTAGGAGAAAGGAATGAGTTTAAAGATTTGCAATAGGGGTTGAGTATTTAACCCAGCAATTCTGATGCTCATTTTGCATGTTTGAATACCTGGGTTTGATTTCTGGTTCTGGCTCCTACCTCTAGTTTCTTGCTGGTGCGGATCCTTGGGGGCAGCAAATAATTAGTTTCTTAACATTCAGAATGGAGACCTAAATTGTTTTCCTGTTGCTCTCGGCTTCAGTCCCTGCTCAGCCCTGGCCATTGGGGTAGTTTGGGCATGAACTAGTGTATGGCAGATGGAGCTTTCTCTCTCTCTCTCTCTCAACTACATAAACTTAAAAAAAATGGAATCTCAATCAATTCCTCTATGTGAAGAGTTAATTCAAATTATATGAAACCACTGTATTAATAGTGCATTAGGAACTTGGATCCATTTGTGAAACATTTTGAGAGTAAGAATTACCTGGCTATTTAAAATAGGGCTAGATTATATAATTGCTAAGTGTATTAACTGCAGAATTCAGAATATGTTCTTCTTAAGTAATTCAAGTGTGTCAGAGTGTTAAAAATATGTAAAGTAACATGAGTAAAATGTGACTAGGTTGGGGTAGATACTGTGGTATGGCTGGTTAATCCATTTCTTGGAACACCCCCTTCCCATACTAGAGGGCTCATTTGAGTCCCAACTAATATTTCAATCCAGTTCTCGGCTACTGTGCCTAGGAAGCATCAGAGGACCGCTTAAGACTCTGTTTTTGTCACTCTACCCTTTAAGTAAGTATATTAATGAAAAGCTACATGGCTAGATTTCTAGTATTCAATAAGTTTTTGGCAAAAGGCAGTTTTTTAAAAGTCATCCTATGGGTCTGAAGATAAGAAAGAGAGCAAGTCCATTGGCATCTTGTTTAGGCTTTTACCTGGGCATGTGGGGCTGATCCCCAGGAATCCAAGGCAGCAGTTTACTGCTCCTTATAAAAATCATGTAAAGCATACAGCAGAGAGAAAGTACCAGACAAGGGTAGAGGAGGGTGACTACTTGGCTTTTCTCATTACTGAGAGTTGTCAGAATGCTGTGAGGGCATACTTCTCAGTGGATCAGCGTTTCAAAGTTCACTTTGTAAAGTACACATGTTAATCACGGTGACTCTAAGAGAGAGAGTTAATAAGGCGTGGGTTTCTGCAATGAGTTTTTGCCTGGATGAAGTAAGATCCGGAACTTGGCAATATTTCATTGAATCCTTATTTGCCTGGCTCTCACAAGGTTCTCAGGAGGGAGTCTTTGTCAGAGAGGAAGAGTCAATGATATAAAATGAAAACTATGTTTGCCACATTCTACCATGTATCTCAACTCAGAAACTCCCATTTGGGCCCTACATACCTCCTATCTGATGCTGTATTTCACCCCTAACCAAAATATGCATCATCCAGAAAAGGGCACAGAAATCTACCATATGATTATGGTGACCCGATCTGGGGAAGTTATACAGAGTCAGTGTTTTTATCAATATTTTGATTGTGCATATGTATAGGGAACAGTGTATTCAATGCATGTATTCAAGGTATGATGACAAATCAGATCAATTAACACTGCCATCTGTATATAAACTCTTAAATAAATGTATTTATTTATTTATTTTGGATTGTACTTGTTTATGAGGAAGAGTCTGATATTTCCAATCTTCATTCTGTTACGCCTTCTGGTGGCTTGTAGGCACCTTCCTACCTTTAGTGAAACTGCCACAGACTGTACTCACACTGTATTGTGCTCACCCTGTACTATACCCGCCCTGCACTAGTCTCAGACCTTAGATCTAGGTGAGTGGGATGCATGCCGCCCTTGTAAAGCAGGGTGGGACTACTGTGTCTACAGACATGGGAAGGATAAAGACCTGGTACCTCACTTTCAGAAAAGGGTCATGGACTATCATGACCTACAAGTGGTTTTTTTTTTTTTTTTAAGATGATCTACTTTCATGAATCACTGGGGCACACACACGCCTTTGTTTGAAGGCCACTGATATTTAACAGTTTTAGGAGTAATACCAAGTCTCTTTTTTAGGTAAGAAAAATCACTATATAATTGTTTCACTAGGACAGCATCTGGGGTGTGGGAAAAAGTCCCACCTGTCGGGAGCAACTCGGACTAGACTAAGTTACTGGAATTAAGACTTATTCTATGCATCTGCTCTCCCACAATATGATGCTGAGAAGGGAGTAAACAACTTCTACACAGCTGCCTCTCGCCAATTTGATTGACTGAGCTGCAGGAGCTGATCTTGCTCCTGATTGGAGGAGAGCAGCGTACTCAGCATGTGGGTAGCAGAGTTGGGATTGGCGGAAGAGGACTATAAAGGAGGAGAGAGACAACATGCACCAGGAACATCTAAGAGGAACATCTATCTGAAGGAACACCCGAGCAGCCCCCGAGAGAGCCGGCCGGCGGTGTGCTGCTCCCCCGCGGAAGTGGGGAAAGTGGCAGGGGGAACCGCCCTTCCACGGAGGTGGAAGGGACGGCAGCCAACCCGGGAAGAACCAGCAGCAAACCCGGGGAGGGCCCAGCAGACCAAAGAACAGCGCAGGGTCCTGTGTCGTTCCTCTGCGAAGAGGGGGAGCGACACCACCTTTTCCTCCCCTCTCTTCTTCCTTTAGCCTCTTCCCTCCATTTCTCTCTCCTTTTCTTCCACTGTCTCTCTCTCCTTTCTTGTTTCCTCATGCACAATGACTCACATTTACTGGTCTCTGGAGCCTTGTTTATTCACTCTGTGCACTGAGGTGGGCATAACCACGGATGTATTTTGGATTTAGGCAGGGTCTCAGGTGGATGAGATTTTGAACCACGTTCTCTATCACTGACTGCAGATTCACGTTATGACTGCCTGAGTCTTAGGAACCCAGGTTTCTACTCATCTTCACTCATTTACCCATCAACACTGTATTTATTAAATATCCACTCTGTTTTGTGTCCAGTTTTTTGAAAAACAAGATGCGATCTCTAACCAGGTGAGCTCAAGTACTGGATGCTTTGCAAGTTTGAATGACAAGCAAAAGTTGGTAATATTAATCATGTAAAGAGTTGTAACTGAAATAGGTGTTTTGTATTCTTGGAGAACCAGAAGGAAAGTTACTAATTCTTCTGTAGGGAAGTTGGACAGGCTTTCCAGGGAAGGTAACATCTAATCAAGGAAGTACTTAAATGCAGTAGTCAGAAATAATCTATTTCAGGGGCCAGAGCTGTGGCATGGGTTTAGCCACTGCTTGTGATGCCAGCATCCCATTTTGGAGTGCTGGTTCAAGTTCTGGCTGTACCTCTTCTGTTCCAGCTTCCTGCTAATGTGCTTGGGTAGGCAGTGGAAAATGATCCTAGTGCTTGTGTCACTGCCACCCATGTGGGGAGCCCAGATGGAGTTCCTGGACCCTTGGTTTAGCCTGGCACAGCCCCAGCTAATGGAGCCATTTGGGAATTGAACCAGCACATGAAAGATTCCTCTCTCTCTCTCTCTCTCTCTCTCTTTCTCCCTCTCTCCTCCCCTTTTCTCTCTCTCCCCTCCCTCCTTCATTCTGTCTTCTAAATAAATATTTAAGTATTTTTTAAAAAAAGAAATGACTAATTTTATTGACAGGCAGAAGTTCCACTACTGTTACAAATGGGACAATACCAGTGTACTTTAAAAAAAAAAAAGTCATGGAAAATGAAATTAAAAGACACATGTTCTTGGGTTCAACTTTTTTTTTCAACTCCATACATGGTTTTTCATAATACATATTTTTCATAAATTTTTGAATAGCATTTGTCTGCAGATTTCAAAAATGTTTTGTACTCAAATAATTTTTAATTCCATGTTTCATGAACTTTGTGAAATACTTGCTTGTGTATCACCAGTTGTCTGTTCTATGTGTATAAACTTTACAGATAAAAAACAGATACAGCAGAATTGCAGTAAAGGCTGAGCTTCTTTACTGATAGGTCTGAGGGTGTTGAAATGAGTGGCCTCTGTTTCAAATTAATGCCTACGGAGTTTGCAAGTTGCATTTCATTTGATATACTTTCTGTCTGCTTTAAAGTATAATATAGCCTGTCATAGATACTCCATCTTAAGACTTAAAATAATGTCATATATTTTTCTCACCCTATTAGTTTTGTTTTTTTTTTTAAGATTTAGTTATTTATTTGAAAGGCAGAATTACAGAGAGGCAGAGGAAGAGACAGCAAGAGAGATCTTCCATCTGCTAGTTCACTCCCCAGATGGCTGCAACAGCTAGAGCTGTGCCGATCTGAAGGCAGGAGCCAGGAGCTTCTCCCAGGTCTCCCACATGGATGCAGGGGCCCAGGCACTTGGGCCATCTTCTACTGCCCATATGGGATGCTGGCACTACAGGCATCAGCTTTACCTATTATACCACTTCGCCGACCCCCACTCTTTTAGTTTTGTCTTATTTCCTGCAATTGGTAATTTTCAAATTAACATATAACCCACAGTGCTGTTAAATTTTAAAGCATGAATCCTTTGATGTGGTAGGTACTGTTTTGTGCATTATAGGATGTGTGGCACCATCTCTGTCCTTTGGCTAGAAAATAACAGTGAATTCTCTGGTTGTGACAACCAATCTTGTCTTCAGACATGACCAAGTGACTCCTGGGGGGTGGAATCATCCTATGATTTAGGTAAATCTCAGTAGTTTCAAGTCCTCTTGGCTTTCATGTTTTTATCCAGTTACTGTCACAAACTCATCATTCCATTTAGCATTAGTGCTACTATCATCATTATCTTGCATCTGGTTGGGGATTAGCAATGTGGTGTTCTAAGCAGAGAGAAATGTTGTCCAGGCTCACATCTTGGCAACTGAGCCAGGCTGGGGGTGTCACAGAGGATGTAGGAAATACTTTTCCTCTTTCAGAGAATTACTTGTAGATGCAAAGGTGATTTTAAACAGAATCCTAAGGGAAGCTCAGGTCTAAGGTGTATTGCTGCCCTTGTCTTTCCTGGATCATATCTCTCGAAAATGTTTTCATAATACCACAGGATACAGTGTGAAATCCTTTCATGAGTCTGTGGGTTACAATAAATTTTCGTGGCTGGCCCGAAGTGGGGAGGGAGAAGATGGAGAGCAGTAAGAAAATGGATGCTAGGGAGCACCGATCCGGCTTCGATTTGAGCCAGCTGTGAGTGCCTCTTACTCCCATCTAATAGAGGTAGCAAATCATGAGAAAATGGAAAAAATAGTTATTGTTCAGAGAATCCTCTGAGATGCCTCCCAATTTACAACTAAGGGCAGGCAGGCCAGAGAACAATACTAAGAACAGAAATAAAACCGAATATTTACCACTTCACATCTACTTCCTGATATGAGGAACAAACCGCTCTTTGCTTACCCTCTGACTCTCAAGGTTTCTTCATTAAATTGTCAAAAGTTCCACTGACCATCATAGAAATTGAGTTTTCCATTTTCTGAGCAAAGGGAAGATCTTGAATGAATGGTAAATGAACAACGGTGCTATAACGAAAACTAAGTTCAGGGATCATATTATAAAATGCCAAGTACTCAGTTGTAGGAAGGCTCATTCTGAAGTGTGTCTCATTTTTCCAATTTAGCATTTTATGTATGTGAGAGCACATAGAAAACATCTTAAACTGGTTCTTCTCTTAAAGAGATGCCCTTGGAAATTATAAAACCAAGCCAATCATAATGTACAATATTATAACTGCCAAAGAATGCCAGTTTGAAATTCCATTATACAACCTCCCCTACAGCATCTATTAAATCCAGCTCCCTCAGGGTGCTGGGTAAAATAAGCTCTACAAATGGTTTTTTAATGTTTTGTTTTGTAAGAGCTTCTAATTCAAGACATTGTGTATACACACACACACACAAACACATTTTATATAGTGTATGTGGTAAAGAAATAATCAGAGAGATAGGAAAAGATGCACAGAATTGAAATTAATAAGATAAATACAATATAGTTAAATAATGAGGATTTCTTGCACTCATACATAATGTGCATACACAATGTGCATACATAATGATATTCTTGGCATAAGGTCCATCTTTGTACAAAGTCTAGTTTAGAAATTAGGAAGGGAAGGGTGATAATCAATAGATACTAATTTTATTTCATTTAAGTTGTCATCTAGGCCAGCGCTGTGTCATAGCAGGTAAAGCCACAGCCTGCAGTGCCAGCACCCTATATAGGCTCCACTACGAGTCCTGGCTTCTCTACTTCTGATCCAGCTCTCTGCTATGGCCTGGGAAAGCAGTAGAAGATGGCCCAAGTCCTTGTGCCCTCGCACCCACATGGGAGACCAGGAAGAAGCTCCTGGCTCCTGGCTTTGGACAGGCCCAGCTCCGGCCATTGTGGCCCCACCTCTTTTCTTTGCATTTTCCTTCCAAACATTCCATTCTTCAGAGAAAACGACTTACATTTCATACAGCTATTACTTTTTCACGTTAATGCCACATTTCCATATACTATATTAATGCTGCTGTTTCTTAATTTATAAATTTTGGTCATAACTTATTGACTTCCTTCTATGACAGATGAAAGTGCTAGATTTTATGTGACACCCAGTTAGACACCCAATCAGTTCAATTTGATGAGGGGAGCAACTGCTGGGTAGGTTTTTAATGAAGCCTTCTTAGGAAGATGGTGAGTCAGCTGGTAGTGCTGCTTACTTGACTCTCTACATCCTTTCTTCTTCTGAGAATGGAACATTGATTGTGGGATTATAACACCTTTCCTGTGATGATGAAGAGACACTGAGGAAGGAAGAGACAGCAGGCAGAAAAACAGTCTACAATAAGCACCAAAGATGCCCATTGTCTAATCCCTGGGGACAAGTTCTGCCTTAAATGGCACAAAGGACTTTTCCAGGTATGGTTGAACTTGTCAGCGCTGAGATGGGGAGAGTATGCTGGATCTTCCAGGTGAGCACAAACTGATCACATGACTCCTTAAAAACAATCCGACTGTAGGCACAACAGGGAAAAATTCCTATTTTAAAAAACAGAAACAAGCTTATTTTGGAAGAGTTTTTCAATCTGCTTAAAGCAGGTGTTACTAATTTTTTGTATAATTACAGTTCTAGAGACACACTGCCCCAACATTCAAAATTATTTCTGGGGGCTGGTGCTATAGTGTAGCTGTCACTTGTGACACCAGCATCCCATATGGGTGCTGGTTTGTGTCCCAGCTGCTCTACTTCTGACCCAGACCCTGCTAATGAACCTTGGAAAGCAGCAGAAAATGACCCAAGTGCCTGGGCTCTGTCCCTCATGTCAGAGACCTGGAAGAAGCTCCTGGCTCCTGGGTTAGGCCTGGCCCAGACTCAGCCATGACAGCCACCTGGAGAGTGAACTAGTTGATGGAAGACCTCTTGCTCTCTGTCTCTCTGTTTTTCCCCCTCTCTCTGTGACTATCACTTTCAAATAAATAAATCTTTAAAGGAATGTATTATTGTTTTTCTTTTTTTTTGACAGGCAGAGTGGATAGTGAGAGAGAGACAGAGAGAAAGGTCTTCCTTTGCCATTGGTTCACCCTCCAATGGCCACCGCGGCCGGCGCACTGCAGCCGGCACACCGTGCTGATCTGATGGCAGGAGCCAGGTGCTTCTCCTGGTCTCCCATGGGGTGCAGGGCCCAAGCACTTGGGCCATCCTCCACTGCACTCCCTGGCCACAGCAGAGAGCTGGCCTGGAAGAGGGGCAACCGGGACAGAATCTGGCGCCCCGACCGGGACTAGAACCCGTTTTGTCGGCGCCGCAAGGCGGAGGATTAGCCTAGTGAGCTGCGGTGCCAGCCGGAATGTATTATTTCTAATGTGATAAAAACAAACACACCAAAGAGAAAGAGATTGCAGTTAGTTTGAGATGCACAGCCATGGATTGCGGCTGGTATCCAAAACAGGGTCCCACTTCCTTGGAAATGAGTCAGAAGGGGCTTTCCACAGAGGAAAGTGAATCAGCCCTTCCATAAACAAGCTGCTTGTCACATTTTTATCTGTCACATTGACTTGGCCATGTGGTATCTCACTATTTTGTTAATACTTACTTATTCTGGGTATTTCTATGAGAGTGTTTTTCGATGAGCTTAACGTTGAAACCAGCAGACTCCATCTGCTGGTTTACTCTCTAAATGGCTGCAACAGCCTGCTCTGGGCCAGGCCAAAGCCAGGGTCCAGGAACTCCATCTCCTATGGGTGGCAGGGGTCCAAGCCCTTGGTCCATCATTTGCTGCCTTCTCAGATCAAAGTGCCGCAGTCAGGACTTGAACAGGCACTCCAGCATGGGATGTTGATGCAGTAAGTAGCAATCTTTTGATTAAGATTAGTCACTCCTGAGAAAATAGTTTTTGGAGGGCCAGCATTGTGGTGTAGCAGATTAAATCTCTGCCCGTGACACCATACAGGCGTCTGTTTCATTCCCAGCTGTTGCACTTTGATCCAGCCCCCTGCTAATGTGCCTGGGAAAGCCATATGTGGGAGATGCAGACGAAGCTCCTGGCTCCTGGCTTCAGGCTGTCCCAGCTCTGGCTGTTGTGGCCATTTGGACAGTGAAACAGTAGATGGAAGATCTTTCTGTCTCTCCTTTCTCTGAAATTGTCTTTCAAATAATTTAACAATTTTTTTTTTTTTTTTTTTAAGAAAACGCTCTTTGGAGGTAGGTGCTGTGGCACAGTGAGTTAATCTGCTAACTGCAACGCTGCCCTCCCATATGGGAGTGCTGATTTGAGTCTGGCTTTTTCTCTTTTCACTCAACCTTCTGTCAGAAGGCAGAGATGGGAGGCAGCAGATGATGGCTCAATTTCTTGAGTTCCTACTGCCCGTGTGGGAGATAAGCATGGAGTTCCAGGCTGCTGGCTTACCTACCTACCTTAAATCCAGTATCAGCTGTTATAAACATTTGGGGATTGAGCCAGTGGATACAAAATCAGTCTCTGTCTCATTTGTGTGTCAGTCTGCCTTTCAAATATATAAAAATAAACAAACATTTAAAAATAGTGGAATAGAGAAGATAATTGTAATAGGAAACTAATTATCATTAGTGTCTCAAATGATGCTTAACAGTATAAGTTAAAAGAGATTTTCATTTCAAAGTAGATGAGACTGGAATAAACATATAAAAGACAGATTTAATTTAAAAAAAAAAAAACATTTACTCATTTAAAGGCAAACAGGTGGAGAGGGGATGAGAGAGAGAAACATAGACATCTATCATCAGACGGTTTACTCCCCAAATGCCTGCCATGACTGAGCTGGGCTAGTCCAGAGCCAGGAGTTGGAAACTCAATCCAGGACCCCCATGTCAGTGGCAGGGATCCAATTACTTGTGCCATCACTTGCTGTATCCCAGGGTGCACACAGCAGGAAACTAGACTGGAGAACGGAACGAGGACTGGAGTCCAAGCACTCAGATAAGGGACACGAGCATGAGAAGCATCATCTTCTCTGTTGCACCACACCCCCTGTGTGGGGGGCAACTGGGAGCAACTCGGACTAGACTAAGTTACTGGAATTAAGACTTATTCTATGCATCTGCTCTCCCACAATATGGCGCTGGGAGAGGAGAAAACAGCTTCTACACAGCTGCCTCCAGTTCAACCAATAAACTGTAGGACCTGCTCCTGATTGGAGGAGAGCAGCGTACTCGGCGTATGGGTAGCAGAGCTGGGATTGGTGGAAGAGGACTATAAAGGAGGACAGAGACAGCATGCACCAGGAACATCTAAGGGGAACATCTAAGGGGAACACCTTGTGCAGCCCCCGAGAGAGCCGGCCGGCGGTGTGCCGCTCCCCTGCGGAAGTGGGGAAAGTGGCCAGGGGGAACCGCCCTTCCACGGAGGTGGAAGGGACGGCAGCCAACCCGGGAAGAACCAGCAGCAAACCCGGGGAGGGCCGAGCAGACGAAAGAACAGCGCAGGGTCCTGTGTCGTTCCTCCATGAAGACAGGGAGCGACATAATGGTGCCGTGACTCAGATAGGAAGCCTAGGCAGGGTTTAGTGTCGTTCCTCCACGAAGACGGGGAGCGACACCCCTGTGCCTAGGTTGAAATACGCCACTGTAGTTTAAATATCATAGAGGGGGCTAGATGATGAGTTCCTATGGTGAAAAACTTCATGGAAGAAATATTTTTCCCACAGTTTGTCTAATTATAAAATTTGTTTTTATTACTAAATCAGCTTAAAGGAGTTATGCTCCCACACTGATCGTTTCATTATCTTTGATACTAAGCATGTGAAGCACGTGCATAAGGTCCACGCATGTGTTTCTTTGTAAGATTTTGATTGACAGTTTTCCTCAACCTCTGGAACATTAGTGTTTGATGTTTTTTGAGATTCCTTGTTCATGAGTAAATATGATACAAATGAACTTTCCTTGTGGCCTAGTTTCTCATAGGAACATATTTCATTTGTCCAGTTTTTTGTCTTTCATCTAAAATACCCTAATACAGGGGTCTGGGTTTGACTTAAGACAGTGATAAGATGTTCAGGTCATTGAAGTGCTGTGTTCTGTGCCTAGCTCTGGCTGCTGACTGCAGTTTTTTGCTCTTGGAGACTCCGGGAGGCAGCTGGTGATGGATCAAATGATTGGGCCTTTTCTACTCACATGAGAGAACTGAACTGAGGTTCTGGTTCCTTGTTTTGGTAGACCCAGTCCCTGCTGTTGAATGAGTCAACCAAGGGATGGAGGCTTTCTGTCTTTATCTCTGTCTGTCTTTCTGTCTCTCTCTCTTTCCCCCAACTTTTTTTTTCTCTTTTTTTTTCTTGACAGGCAGAGTGGACAGTGAGAGAGAGAGAGAGACAGAGAGAAAGGTCTTCCTTTTGCCGTTGGTTCACCCCCAAATGGCCGCTGTGGCCGGCGCGCTGAGCTGATCCGAAGCCAGGAGCCAGGTGCTTCTCCTGGTCTCCCATGGGGTGCAGGGCCCAAGTACTTGGGCCATCCTCCACTGCACTCCTGGGCCAACGCAGAGAGCTGGACTGGAAGAGGGGCAACCGGGACAGAATCCAGTACCCCGACCGGGACTAGAACCTGGGGTGCTGGTGCTGCAGGTGGAGGATTAGCCTAGTGAGCCGTGGCACCGGCCTTTCCCCCAACTTTTAAAAAAGGAAAATTGATACCTGAAAAGCTAGATGTTGGTTACAAAATTAGCCTATGTTACATTCATATTTTCATTTTAGGTCCTGACAAATAGATTTAATTTAGCACCACAAGAGGAATGGCAGACTTCCTCCTTCCTCTAATAGTGTTACTAAGAAATGTCTATCATTATGAATTCCATTATTCCTAGAACCAGGATGGTATTATATTTTCTCTTAATACATGAAATCATTTGTTTCTAAATTCTAAGTTATGGCTCAATTAGGTTTTATATTTTCATCATTATATTATTAGTTGCAATTTTATGTTAGACAAGAAGCCCATTGACCTGCTCTACTAGGATATTTACATGTGTCTTACTGCATTTAATACAGACAATGACCCCAAGACGAAGATATCACGTTTGTCATGCAGATAAGGACAGGTGGGTATAGTTTCCTAGAACTGTACTAACACAAAGGGAAAATTTCACAGAGTACTCCAATGTGTACTCCCTTTATCAAATCTATTTTATTCTCAATTGTAAACTAGCAGAGTAGATTAAAGGACGTTAGGAAATATAATCTTTATGACTTCCATAAATAGCAATTAAATATTTAACATGTAAATGAATTTATGAATACAACAATCTATTTACAATATATTATTTATGATGATTAACAGCCCTATATAAAAAATGTTTAAAAGATGTATTTATTTGAAAGTAAGAGTTACAGAGAGGAAGTGACAGAGAGAGAGAGAGAGAGAGAGAAAGAGAGAGAGAGAGAGAGAGAGAATATTAATGAATGAATTTAGGGGCTGGCGCCATGGCTCACTTGGTTAATCCTCCACTTGCGGTGCCGGCATCCCATATGGGCGCTGGGTTCTAGTCCTGGTTGCTCCTCTGTGCTGTATGGGGGGGCAGTGGAGGATGGCCCAAGTGCTTGGGTCCCTGCACCCGCAAGGGAGACCAGGAAGAAGCACCTGGCTCCTGGCTTCGGATCGGCACAGCGCGCCAGCCATAGCGGCCATTTGGGGAGTGAACCAATGGAAGGAAGACCTTTCTCTCTGTCTCTCTCTCTCACTGTCTAGAACTCTATCAACTAAATAAATAAATAAATAAATAAATAAATAAATAGAATGAATCTATCTTCCAACATCTGGTTCATTCCCCAAATGGCTGTAATGTCCAGAACCAGAACTGGGGCTGGCTGAATCCAGAAGCCAGGAGCTTCATCCAGGTCTCCCACATGGATGCAGGGGCCCAAGAACTTAACCATCTTCCACTGCTTTCTCAGGTTATTTGCAGGAAGCTGAATAGGCAGTAGAGCAGATAAGATTCAAACAGGTGCCCATATGGTTTGCCAGCATTGCAGGTGGTGACTTTACCTGCTATGCCACAATGCCGGCCCTGGAAATATTTTTTAAATGATAAGTATTTGACTTGCCCCAATTGGTAGAGTTGGAAACATACCAGGGGATTCCAATTCAATCCCATCAAGGTGGCATGTGCCAATGCCATCTCACTATTCCAAGTGATCAATTTCAGTTCACAATTGATCATAATGAAAGGACTAAGAGTCAAAGGGAGCACATAAACAAGTCTAGTATCTGCTAACACTAACCAATAGAATAAATAAAGGGGAGAGTGATCCAACATGGGAAGTGAGATACTCAGCAGACTCATAGAATGGCGGATGTCCTAAATAGCACTCTGGCCTCAGAATCAGCCCTAAAGGCACTCGGATCTGGCTGAAAAGCCCATGAGAGTATTTCAGGCATGGAAAGCCAAGACACTCTGGCAAAAAGATCTCTGTGAGTGAGATCCCAGTGGAAAGAACAGGTCTTCAAAGAGGGAGGTGCCTTTCTCTGAAGGGAGGAGAGAACCTCCACTTTGACTATGACCGTGTCTAAACAAGATAAGAGTCGGAGAACTCAAGGGGCTTCCATAGCCTTGGAAACTCATGACTGGTGCATAGGGAGATTACTGATGCCATAAACAGGAGTGTCAATTTGTAAAGTCAA
Organism: Oryctolagus cuniculus; assembly: GCF_964237555.1. NCBI lineage: Eukaryota > Metazoa > Chordata > Mammalia > Lagomorpha > Leporidae > Oryctolagus > Oryctolagus cuniculus. The sequence continues at coordinate 9,330,050 of NC_091445.1, read as the reverse complement.
CAACAGGAGTCACTGTGCACTTACTCCTCATGTAGGATCTCTGTCCTTAATGTGCTGTACACTGAGGCTTAATGCTATAACGAGTACTCAAACAGTATATTTCACTTTGTGTTTCTATGGGGGTGCAAACGATTGAAATCTTTACTTAATGTACACTAAACTGATCTTCTGTAAAAAAAAAAAAAAAAAAAAAAAGAAATTATCAATTCCCAACTTGACTCTCACTGGGATTAAACATGACAAGAGGTCTGATCTGATTTCATCATCATTTAAAAAAAATCATCTATTATTTTTCACTTTATGTTTCTGTGTGGGAGCAAACTGTTGAAATCCTTACTTAAGGTATACTAAGCTGATCTTCTGTATATTAAGATAATCGAAAATGAATCTTGATGTGAATGGAAGGGGAGAGGGAGTGTGAAAGGGGAGGGTTGTGGGTTGGAGGGACGGTATGGGGGGGGGAAGCCATTGTAACCCATGAGTCGTACTTTGGAAATTTATATTCATTAAATAAAAGATAAAAAAAAACAACCAAAAAAAACCAGGAAAAAAAATGATAAGTATTTTTGGAAAAAATATTAGTTAGTTTTAAATTACTTTAAATTATACATTTAAGGACCTATTGGCATGGATGGTAATATCATTAAAAATACCAGAACATAAAAAACAAAAATAACCCCCATAAACTGGAGTGATCCACAAAGGTGTTTATAAATGCAGGTATATGTAAATTCATCTTGAAAACAGTATTTAATTATAGGGTAATTATGAACGACTTGATGTTACCTGGTGACCATTTACTATTTCATGACAAGTAAGAATGACTCTCTGGGGTGAAATTTCCCATGGGTAATGATAGTTTAACTCCAGTTTTAACTCCAGATAGGCATTGTACATGAAATTCAGTTTTTAAAAAAGATCATAAATGTTAAAAGCCAAGGGTATTTGTGTGTGTGTGTGTATGTGGCAGGGTGTGCTTGAGAGAGAGAGAGGTAAAGAGAGATAGAGAGATAGATAGATAGATAGATAGATATTACAGTTCCTGATTTTCCTGGCCTAATCAGGTTTTGGTTAATATTATGTTCATGTTATTGCATTTACATTGTAGCACAGTGGGTTAAGCCACAGCTTATGACACTGGTGTCCCACCGTCAGCATGCTGGTTTGAGTCCCAGCTTCCAATCTAGCTCACGAATGCGTATGTGAAGATGGCCGAAGTGCTTTGCTTTGGGCCACTGCCATCCATGGGGAAGATGAGGAATGAGATCCTGGCTCTTGGATTTGGGCTGGCTAGACCTGGCTGTTTAGGCCATTTGGAGAGTGAAACAATGGATGAAAGATCTATCTCTTTCTCAGTCTCCCCACCCCTATCATGCTGCCTTTCAAATAATGAAGTAAGAAAGTAAATAAATCTTTAAGAAATAAATTCATATTAATATTTCAGTGATTCATTTCACTGACATCTTGAGACTCTCATTAAGTACCACCCAATATTTTCTGCTAGCTTCTCATTAGTTAGTCCACAAGTGATTTTTCTATTACATTTTTCACTTCTCTCATTTTCTTGTTCACATTACTTGAGAAGCTTGAACACTGATGGCACCGTCCCCAGGCTTCAGTGAGCACCTGTCTCTAGTGTCTCCAGTCCTTCTGACCTGTATGCTCTATGTTTCCTGAGGTTGATAACATCCCAAAGTTGTGCTAAGTTTTCTGTAATGCAAGAGAATGCTCTTTCGCCATATTTTACATTATACTTGACTGTCCTGGCTCTAAACAAGAGAAATTATAAAACTGAGTTTTGAGAGTTCTGCATAAAATCAAGGTCTATGGATTCCCTTAAATTCTTGCTGTTTGGACTTGCATGTACATTTATGTGGCCTGGTCTATGCCTTGGTGATACAATGCAAGTTTTGTTTTCATATCACTTTATCTTTCAAACTTTCCCTACCAAACCAAAGACAAATGTATCAAAAATTGTCTCCTGGAAAGAATGAATTCAATCAAATCTCAACAGGATTAACTACTATGGTAGTTAATTATATATGTTAACATGACTGTGCCATGGTGCCCAGATATCAACATTATCTTGGATGTTTCTTTCAGACTGTTTTGGGGTGAGACTAACATTGAAATCAGTAAAACACACTGACCTCTATGGATGCACCTCATCTAATCGGTGGAAGGCTTGCCAGGAGCAAAACTCTGACCTCCCCGAAACCAGAGGGAATTCTTCCAGCAGGTGGCATGGCAGGCAGATTGTACCCTCCCCTTCTCTCTCTCTCTCTCTCTGCCCCTTCCCCTCCCCTTCTCTCTCTCTCTGCCCCTTCTTCTCCTCTTCTCTCTCTCTCACTCTCTTTCTCTCTCCAAACTCCCAGCTCTCCAGTCTGACTATATTAGATCTGAGCAATAAAGTTTGTCCTTGCCAGTCACCAAATTCATATTAGCCAATCGTTAAAACATGTCTCTTACTGTATCAATCTATTGGTCAGTAGATTGATAGATATTTCATGTAACCATGTATAATGTCATAGCTAAAAAACTATATAACACTTTATATATGATTATATTTCTATATACACACAGAGAAATGTATACACATACATACTATTGATTTATTTAGAGAACCATAATACAAATGCAATATTCAAATTTGGAATCCTGCCTCAAATTTAAAACTAACAATTTCATAAATTCAAGTGTATCCTACAGCTTTATTATTTGCAACAATGTCTTCCAGGACTGTATAGTTCAATACATTGTTTTAAAACAGGTATTTGTGTAATGACCACGGTGGTTTCAAAATGGAAGAATGTCAGAATGATTGACCTTCCCTCATTGCCACTTTCTGAAGGTAACCACCATTTAGACTTCTAACATTTTACTTTAGTCTACTTATATTGAATTGCGTATGAATCAGACTTATTCATATATTCTTTTGTGGCTGGCTTCTTCATATTAATATTTATGCTTGGTATGCATGCACCAATGTGGAACTGACAGAATGTATGCATATTCCTCTTTGCTAGATATTATGAAACTGTGCAAAGTGCTTGGACCAATTTATACTGCCTGCAGCAGTGTATGCCATGTTAGGGTACATCTGCAGACTTTCTGAGGTAAACTGTTGTTCATCTTATAAATACCAATATAGTCATTGTGTTCTTCATTCCATTTTAGTTAACATTTATCTGACAATTTGTGACACTGAGTGAGCATACACATACATACACACACAAACATCTTTGCTTTTAATTTCACTGAAGTGCTTAGCTAAGACTGACTTTTTTAAAGTGGGACATCTGACTTTTGAAATTTAACTAGTAAACATCTTTCTAACACTGTAGGCACTGTATATTTTCTCCATGTTTTTCTGTGTATGTCTTACAAATAATCTCTTCAATTCTATGGATTGCACTTCCACTTTTTTACCACTAACTGTTGATGAAAAAAGCTCTAAAATGGAGTACAAATACAAGGCTTTTCAATTTTATTTAGTGCCATCATTGTATGGGTAAATAATTATTTATTTGTACTTTTCTCTGCAAAGTCATGAAGGTATTTGCTCATAATATTTTCAAAAAGACTACTGGGTTGCTTTCCATATTTGTACATACAATTCATTAGAATGTATTCTTGTGTGTATATGAGTATATTAGAATCAATATCCCAAGAAACACAAGGAGAAAAATAAACTACAGTCAAGTCAAGATTGGGCACTTTTTTGTTTCCTTTGGATTTAATATCCTGCAGTGTTCTGAATCCACGTGGAAAGAATACTTCCACTCTTAGTTGCTCATTTCTACATACGCACATTTGGCCAACTATTCCATTGTGTCCATTTTTTTCTGCCTATCACTGATATCTGTGTGTTTTTCAACCTGTCACTGAAAGGAGGAGTTTGGTGTCCCGTACCCCAGCTCCTGTGTGCTCCCCTGCTAACAGCTCATCTGTAATCATCCTCACAGGAACACTCTGCCACTGTTGCAGTGCTTTGGACAGACAACCGGAGAATGGAGAATGTGGAGCTTATTAACTCAAACAGTGCTGTGCTGGGAAAACAAGTCTGTCTTCCTTACCCCTGAGCAGGGTAATGTTTGCTAAGTAATTCACACTTCAGATTGTCCCTCAGGACGCGGTCACACCCTTGCTTGCACATTTCCTATCATGTTCTGTTTATGTTTTCCTCTGACAACTCAGTAGGTCGCTTGCCCAGAGTCTGTTCCTGGGAAAATGAACCAAAAACTGTGTTTGTCCTTTCATTGACTAATACATCTAGAGATACGAGAAAATGTTCACTTGGCTTCCTCTAAATTTTGGAAATGCACAGTCTATCATTTTATCCTGCTGTAATGTTTGTGTTGTTGACACTTAAATTCTGAAGAGGAGAGACCTAAGCCTGCTAAGCAGGGTTGAATCAAAGCCATGACAGTGAGATGGAGTGTGTGCCTTGCAGCAGGCTATTTTCCTGTGTATCTTTTTTTTTTCAAATGGGAAGACATGCATTAGTTTGAAATATTTTTTAAAGCTGTTATTTATTTTTAATAGAAAAATATTGTTAAGAGGTTTCAATCCAAAATAAAACTTGCTTATGAAACTTTACAGAAACAGATAAAGCTCTAGTCTACATAAAATCAAAGGTTGGAAAACTCCCTAGTCATGTTTTCAAAGATATAAGTTGCACAGGCGTGAGTGTGTGCGTATGTAAGCTAATCCCATCTATTTTCAAAAAAAAATGGAGAATGACCATGAGTTTCCTAATTTCCCTTAACATCCATCAAACTCCTTACTCAGTGACTACAGCATTTTACATTTGAGAAGAAATCCCAGTTGAGAGAAACACTGGTGGATGTAATTACAACTAATAATTTATTGAGGATATTGTCATAATCATTCAACAAAAAATATAGATGGTAGCAGTAAAAAACAGAAAAATCAGAAACGACAGAAGAAAATGCTTTAATGAGAGCAGTGACTACTACAGAGCTGCTGAGACACTGAATAAGACAAAAAGAAAATATTTACATTGAAACTGGCATTTTGGCAACTATTAAGCCTTGCTTAATGGAAAAAAAAAAGGTGGATATCAGTCTTGTGATTTAAACTATGAATAGGAAGTGAGAGGAAATGTCTTAAAGAAGTTTTAAGAAGTTTAGATATCAAAGGAGCAGAAAGGGCCGGTGCCACGGCTCACTAGGCTAACCCTCCGCCTGTGGCGCCGGCACACCGGGTTCTAGTCCCATTCAGGGTGCAGGTCCTGTCCCGGTTGCTCCTCTTCCAGTCCAGCTCTCTGCTGTGGCCCGGGAGTGCAGTGGAGGATGGCCCAGGTCCTTGGGCCCTGCACCCGCATGAGAGGCCAGGAGGAAGCACCTGGCTCCTGGCTTCGGATCCGTGCAGCGCGCTGGCTGCAATCACCGGCCGTAGAGGCCACTTTGGGGGTGAACCAACGGAAAAAGGAAGACCTTTCTCTCTCTCTCTCTCACTATCTAACTTTAGAAAAAAAGGAGCAGAAAAATGAAAATGCCTGGAGAGTTAAAGGGGGGATTTATTTAAAGATGGGAGATATTAAAGTATATACTCATGATAGAAGAAGAGAGCAGGTTGACAAAAGGCTCAATAGTGAATTGGGGAAGGTACAGCAAAGCCTTTAATAAGGAAGAAAGAGAAAGCGCAATATATGTTAGGCACTGGAATTTGTTAAGAATTCATCTGGAGTAGTGGGAAAGAGAGTATGGATGCATGTATAGCTATGCACATAAGGTTTGGCAGTAGGAAAAGGCAGAATGTTTTAACTGATACATAACTCACTGTCCAGTATCTCTAACCCGCTTTCGTAAGAGAAAATAAGATATGGAGAAGCAAGAATCTAATGGAAGTGAAAATACTATTACTTTGGATTGTTATAATTTGATTTTGCTGTCCGTTAAAGTGCACCCTGCTATGCACACATGTTTAAATAGAAGTTCCATTCATGATGGAAGTAAGTTAATCTCTTTTAGATAGAGTCTGAGAAGGTATATCATGCTCTGAGAGTAAGGTGAGAGAGCCCTATGGAAATATAATTTCACCTGTTTATTCTGTTCTATACATTAGAATTGTCTCTCCTAATGAAGTACTCCCAAAGCCCAACTATCTCATTCCTTAGTTTCTCTTAAGCTTAGATTTACTTTGCAGATACTTTTTTTAAAATAATTTTTGAAAGTACAACTTCTGGATTATAGTGGTCCCCCCCCGCCCTGAACCACCCTCCCACCGAAACCATCCCATCTCCCACTCCTCTCCCATCCCATTCTTAAGATTCATTTTTAATTATCTTTATATACAGAAGATCAATTTAGTATAAACTAAATAAAGTTTTAAACAGTTTGCACCCACACAGACACACAAAGTATAAAGTACTGTTTGAAGACTAGTTTTACCGTTAATTCGCATAGTACAACACATTAAGGAGAGAGATCCTACTTGGGGAGTAAGTGCACAGTGACGCCTGTTGTTGAATTGACACTCTGATTTATGTCGTCAATAATAACCTGAGCTACCAAGGCTACGGAAGCCTCCAGAGTTCACAAACTCCAACCTTATCTAGATAAGGCCATAATCAATACTCAAAGTGGAAGCTCTCTCCCCCTTTCAGAGAAAGGTACCTCCTTCTTTGATGGCCCATTCTTTCCACTGGGATCTCACTCACAGAGATCTTTCATTTAGGTTTTTTTTTTTTTTTTTTTTTTTTTTTTTGCCAGAGTGTCTTGGCTTTCCATGCCTTTGCAGACACTTTTAAAAAATAAACATTTTGCTATTTGTTATATACTTGGACTAGAAATTTTCTTCTCTTCAGAACTGTGCAAAGAACATATTGTGGAGGCATGTACAAGCATACACATACAGATACATACACAAACACACACACAACCAAACACGCCAGACAAAACCTATCTTTACTCTTGAAAAACCCTGGGCTATGCTCTTCTATCTCAGGCTAGGAAACAGAAAAATAGATTTAGGAGAAATGTTCTTTTTTCCATGCATATATTTGCAGTGAAAGTACTAATAAAGACAAACACAAACACAAAATTATGATTCCATGTTTGTTTCCCTCCAAATTATTTTCCCACTCCTGTCTGTATAGTGCTTTGTTTATCTGCAGATTTGATACATTTTCCGGCCATGAACACTAAACACATCTATATGTATATCTCTAATCAATGATTTTTGCATGGAAAAATCTCACTAGATTATTTAGAGGATGAGTCTTGATTATTTTTTATATAAAAAGACTAGGAAACAAATTTTTATTTATTCCTAATATTTGAGCTAATTAGGGTTGACTGACTCACTTATTGTCAAAAGCTGACCATTGTTTCAGAATCTTTTCCCTGACAAGTATTTGATTGGAACAAGTGATCAAATTTTGTAATATATTTCTCCATTTTTAAATGTCACGATTCAACTTTTGTTAAAATTATTGTCATATAATCTATAAATTATTTTGTTTTAAATAAATGGCAGTCATGAATGCTCTCTGTGGATTTTTACATTAAACATTTTATTAAAAGATGACAGTCATCTTTCATGTGTAGCAATGATCAAATCCTCAAAATACACTGAAATCGGGTGAATTCAGAAACAGAAGATGTACCACTAAGAGCAAGGCAGCAGTGACGAGCTGACCCTCCAAACTCCAAATCTACAGTGGGCTGTCCACTCTGTGCATTAGGACTGGGTCCTATAAATACTTTTTCCAGCTGTCTGAGTTTAAGCTTTGGCAGTAGAAGGCACTGGATGGACACTGGAGCACAGAGGGCTTTCTCTTCTGGGAACAGGGGTTCCTACAGGGGCCTCCTACAGTGTATTTGACGTCTACTGTGCCCAGCCCTTGCACACAGGCAGTTTCTGCTGCACTGGGCTCCTGCAGCACCAAGGCCAACAGTCACTGAGTTGGGAACCTCCTCAGCCAGCTTCATAGCTTCACTGATTGTCTCCATTCTCCACAGTCACAACTCTTTATTTCCAGCGAAATCTGCATCTCAGCTTTGGAAATGACCAGGTTAGGGAAGGAGCTTTTCCACAGGATTCCTTCCCCCTTGGGGAGTATCTGCACCCTTCAGCTTCTACTCTGTTACTCTTCAGTTCCTTTTATGCCTTTCTGGGCTACCCTCTGTTTCTATAATTCCCCATTCTAAAGTAGTAATAATCCTTTATGTTACAGTTTCTCAGATTACTGTGTTTGTCTCCTGATTGGACCCCATTAATAGTTATGTGTACTATCTGTCCTCTTGTAGATTTAAAATCCTTCAGTGTGTAAGGTTGAGAGGTAACTGTGTATAAGACATGCCTAAGATATTTATGGAACCCAGGGAGCCACCAAGGCAGGCATTTGTTTATAATTACAATTTCTGTGTAATAACTTAGTTCATTGTGCCATTGAAATGCAGGTAATAGGGCACGAAAAAACATTTAATTAGTGGAGGTAATTCAGCTAGGCAAAGAAATGAATGCAAATCACCATCAGAAGGTAGTTTTAAACATATAAAATTGGCAAGTTCCAAGTCAATTTTATTTTTACGTTGAAATAAATAAATTTAATACCTGAAAGTGTCAGAGAAGTAGTCATTCCCAGGCGGGTTAAAATTCCTGTTGTGAGTAAGCGATGCATGAATCCACTGCAAAAAGGTTAAGACAAATATACACCAAGTTGAAACGTATTTCTCTTCAGGTATCTCCGCTCCAAAAATGCTTGCCAAGCCAGGAGTACACGGAATCCTAAGTAGGAAAAAGTGAACTGTAACAAGGGAGTGATTTCATCACCTAGGAACACCTAGTACCCAGCACAGGTGCTGAAACATTTTGGACATGGGATAAAGCTTGATGAATGCATGAGCGGATTCAGCTGTGTGCGGCAAGGGTCGTGCTTTCCCCTTTATAAAGTACAAAATTAACAGAGTTAAGAGTGGATTCAAAGTCATGGCGTAGCAGGTAAGGCCACCGCCTGGAAGCCAGCATCCCGACTGGGCGCGGCTTCCTGTCCCGGCTGCCCCACTTTAGGCACAGCTCCCCCCTTGGAAAAGCGGCCCAGAGATGGCCCTAGTCCTTGGGCCCCTGCACCAACGTGGGAGACCCGGAAGAAGCTCCTGGCTCCAGGCTTCGGCCTGGCCCAGTGCTTGCCGTCGCGGCCATCTGGGAAGTGAACTAGCGGATTGGAAACTCTCTCTGTGTCTCCCGCTCTCTCTAGCGCTGCCTTTCAAATAAAAAAAAAATAAAATAAAATCTTTAAAAAAAGATTTAAGACTGTGAGGAAAATAACAAACTCATCTTTGCTCATAAAATACAGCCTTAATTATAGGTAGTGGTTTCAGGAAGTGGTAGAAAGGAAGACAAACGGGCGTTTGATAGAACATTAGAAAACACGTCAAGTTTTCATTTCTTCAGAACGCCACTGTAGCCGGCGCCGCGGCTCACTAGGCTAATCCTCTGCCTTGCGGCGCCGGCACACCGGGTTCTAGTCCCAGTCGGAGCACTGGATTCTGTCCCGGTTGCCCCTCTTCCAGGCCAGCTCTCTGCTGTGGCCAGGGAGTGCAGTGGAGGATGGCCCAAGTGCTTGGGCCCTGCACCCCATGGGAGACCAGGAGAAGCACCTGGCTCCTGCCATCGGATCAGCGCGGTGCGCCGGCTGTAGCGCACTGGCCGCGGCAGCCATTGGAGGGTGAACCAACGGCAAAGGAAGACCTTTCTCTCTGTCTCTCTCACTGTCCACTCTGCCTGTCCAAAAAAAAAAAAAGTGACTGTTATCTTGCCACAGTGATACAGTGTAACTCTGCAGTTAAATCCTAGGCAGGCTGGAACTTTTGCACCTCCTCAAGGTAGCCCTGAGTCTTTAACTGTCACCTGGTACGCCCACCTTCCCAGGATGCATCTGTAACATCCGGGACCAGGATGCAGGCGCAGGCCTCGCTCATTGGTATAAGCCTTGGGGGAACCACCCCCTTCCTTATAAAAGGAAGTGGAAGGCGGTGTGAACACTGCTTCCGCTGCGGCCTGCCCTAGAGAGCGCCCTGGCATGTGGCTTCGAGGTACTGTTCTCGGTTGCAGGTTGGTTTGTTTTCCTCCTTGCTTCTCTGGGTCTCAGGCGGCTCTGACTGAGTCTTGGTGGCTATTTCTGTGTGGGGCAGCCCACACTCGGACGTCAATGTCTATTCTCTGTTAGATGAGTTCTGTTCCCGTTTGCGGCGGATTCTAGAATCCGTCTCGTATTTCTGTGAGTGGAGAGCCTAGGTTGGAAATTAAAATATTCGTTGCCCACATCAGTGTCACCTCTTCACTGGCTATCAGGTCAGTTTTTTTTTTTCCTGATACTATGTATTATCCTTAACAAGTTAATTCTAGACGAACAGTTGTGCTTCGTGGTATAGAGAAATTTATGCCTTTTGGCAGTCAGTATAGTGGAGAAAAAGATGCGGGTTATTGTTCTGAGCCCTCTGATTTTCCACCACTCCCTGCCCTACACCTGCTCATCTCTGGTTTTAATCAAGCATGAGTTAAAATCTACCTTCTGTGCTTTAGAAACCAAAACCTTTTGGACTGAAAAATCTCAGTGGTCTCCCCACCCCCCCCTTTTTTTTTTAAATCTCACATGTAAAATAAAGATGGTAATACTTACAAAAATTGAGAGAGAAAATAATAACTCAGTCACTTTGCACAAAATGACAAGCTGGGCTAATTATACACGTCAAAATCAGATGTTCCCCCGTCCTCACCTAATTGTTTTTCTGGAAGCTTTGGCCACAGATCAGGTGAATCAGCTTAAGGTGAAACGTTCTCAATTTTCATTGCATGAAAATCACCTGGGGAGCTTGTTAAAAACGCCGGTTCTCCGGCCGGCGCCGCGGCTCACTAGGCTAATCCTCCGCCTAGCGGTGCCGGCACACCGGGTTCTAGTCCCGGTTGGGGCGCCGGATTCTGTCCCGGTTGCCCCTCTTCCAGGCCAGCTCTCTGCTGTGGCCAGGGAGTGCAGTGGAGGATGGCCCAGGTGCTTGGGCCCTGCACCCCATGGGAGACCAGGAAAAGCACCTGGCTCCTGGCTCCTGCCATTGGATCAGCGCGGTGCGCCGGCCGCAGTGCACCGGCCGCGGCGGCCATTGGAGGGTGAACCAACGGCAAAGGAAGACCTTTCTCTCTGTCTCTCTCTCTCTCACTGTCCACTCTGCCTGTCAAAAAAAAAAAAAAAAAAAAAAAAAAAAAAAAAAAAAAAAAAACACGCCGGTTCTCAGATTGTAGTTCCAGAGATTTGATTTGGGGTCTGATTCGTGTCCTTGCTTAAAAGCACCTCTGGGAATTCTGATATGCGTGATTCTACTTTGGGAACTATTGCTCTAGTGTGTGTCGTGTACAGGGAGTGATGCTGGCTGTGCATAGCTGCCACTTGTTAGATCTTAACAGCATAATCCACGATGTCTACTGCTCCTCAAAGCTTTTTCCTTTGTTATACTGTTAAGGCCACAAGGAAAATATTTTGGATCAAAATTATTTGATACAGTTGAAATAGCTGCAATTCAAAGACAAAGTGAAACTATCCTAAGATTGATAATGACAAAATTGGAAAAGAGTTCTAAATAAGTAAGCGATCTGTATGTTTTTGTGCATTTTGAATCGCTCTATTTTGTAATGTTATTTTCCAGTTGCATTTCTGACATTTTTTAATAGTGTGGTCAGGGAAATAGGAAAAGGAAAATTGCAGTCTTGCATACTTCCCATAGATAACAAAGTACCTGAGGATATTGCCAGTGTTTGGTTTGTTTAATCACTGACTTGTTTGCATAATGTATTCTGAGAATAGATATTTGCCAACAGTTACACTAATTTTATTGATCTGTGTATGGTTTCTGTTGTCACAGTTTGGATTGTAATTGACCTTTTTTTCCCAAGTAATAAAGATTTAGCAAATGAAACAAAATATTTAATTGTGTCTGTAGGGGGCAGGTGTTTGGTCTTGGTGTTTAGCAGCTGGTTGGGATGCATGCCTCATGTTTAAGCCCTTGCTCCCTTTCCAATTCCAGCTTCCCATTAATGCACACCTGGGGTGGTGGCAGGCAATGGCTCAACTAGATGGGTTCATACCAATTGGATTGAATTCCCAGTTTCTGGCTATAGCCTGGCACAGCCCTGGGCACTTGAAAAATAAAACAGATGCCTGTCTATGTCTCTGTGTCTACCTCTTAGATAAAATTAAAAAAATAAGAAATTAGGGGCCAGCTTTGTGGCATAGCAAGTATAGCTGTTCCCTGCAACACTGACATGCCAGATGAGCTCCAGGTCATGTCTTGGATGCTCCACGTCTCATCCAGCTGCTTGCTAATGGCCTAGGAAAAGCCGCACAACAGGGCCAAGTGGTTGGACCCCTGCCTCCGATGTGAGAAAACTGTAAGAAGCTCCTGGATTTGGTCTGGCCCAGCGCCAACCATTGCGGCCATCCAGGGAGTGAACCAGCAGATGGAAGATCCCTCTGTAACTCTTTTAAATAAATAAGTTAAAAACACTTCAAGTGTCTATATATACACACAAAACCTTAGTCATTGTTAAGACTTTGAAATTAAGCTCAAGGATTTATTGAACATTCCAATACTCCCTATAATTTATTGCAATAATAAAAACAGTGTTGCTGGTCAGTGTTAAGTGAACATTTAGTATGTGCCATTTAAACTTCATAATGGTTTATCTTACTGTTGATGAATGAGGAAACTAAGTTTCATAGAAACTGTAGCAAGCTCAAGGTTACACAGCTTATCAGTTACAGAAATTGGGTTTGTATGAGTTTATCTGATTCTCAAAATTGAATATTTAATGCTTTCAGAATTTGCTTTAAGGAATAAGATTAAAACCTAAATCTTATAGTTTCACAGATTTTCAGTAATGGAATAAAATATTGCTCCCTCCATTGGAAGAAAAATCGAAAAGCAAGTAAAACTATACATTTAGTTCCTTTTAGAAATGTAAACTGATTTTTCAGTAATACAAAAATATATTTCAAATAACTATTTGAATGTTGACTATTACGAGGGTGATAGAAATGGAAAAGGCATCAACTGCCAGCAAAGGAGAGTAACTCCACAGGGTTTCGTCTCCAGCAGAGAACAGAGCAGCGGCTCTTCCATGGGGAACATGACTTCAAGGCAGGAAATACGGGATTCCCATCAGTATTTCAAAATGAAGCACAACTAGAATTGTGTTATGAGGAAAATTTTTTAGAGACTTTTTGTTTCCACCTTTTTCTATTAAGACAGAAAAAGGAGTAAAAATGACGGTTTCTGTTTCTTGAAATGAGCTAAACAGGGAGAATTCACTATAAATACCTGGCATTGGAATTAACTCCAAAAGAACAACTGACTCATTTATTGACTCTATTATGCAATAAATATTTAGTATCCTTTGTGAGAAATGCTTAGGCTAGAGGAACAATAAACACCGGAAGAGAGTTGCTCCTCTCCTAGGGGGGTTTATTTCACATATCAGGAGGTGGAAGTGCAAGATCAGAGGGACTCCTCTGCCTTTTCTCAACTGGTTCCGTCCTTTCTTGGATATAAGGTGAAAATGTGAATTTTTCAATGATGAGGACCTCAAATATAAGGATATAGCCAAGTTAAAAAGAACTTTGAGAAAATATCACTTTAATATAAAAATAAAGACACAGCTATACTTAGAATGACATAAACACAACAAAGTAAAATGCTTCCTGACAATTAAATGTAAAACATTCATACACAATACAACAAAAACTAGATAATATATTTACATAAACTCTTAAATGCTGATGATCTGGATTGCCCTTGAACTAAAAGAGTAATTTATTTTGGAAAATCAATTAGGCTGCTAGAAATATTTTTAAATGTTGCTTTTTACAATCCACAAAATTTATAAGTCTCTGGTTTTGTTCCTGTTTCTTATGCCTGTGAATATGTTAAATGGAATATGTTAAATCATAGATACAGCATAAAAATAAACTATTTTCATCTAAAAAGTTTCTGGATCATTTTCTGGGGCTATCTTTTGGGAGGATATTTTAATGATCCATGAAACTGAGGAGTTTTCCAATATGCAGTGGAATTGAAAGTTTTAATGATATTTTCTGTTAAGATTAAATTTAAGAGTATAATTGGTTTTGAATGATGTATTAAGCACCTAGGAAAATTTCAACAACAGTATCTTTGTATTTAAATGAAGAATGCAGATTTTTTGGAATGTGTTGCAGTTAGTTTTCTCCCACCCATAATATCCGGAAGAAAAATTGCTTCATAATATTTTGGATCATGCCAATTGATATTGACCTGAAAATAATGAAATGGTGATGTTCTGAATTTCCAGGATGAGAGAGATAAAGCATATGACTTTCTGACATCTGCAAATCTATATAGGAAATCAAAACCAAAAGTGTTCCTCGTTCATGAGGCAGCAAGAGTAGGAGCTAATTGTGTTCAGATTGGGTTAATAGCGGATAGCACAGATTAATGGTGACATTCCTCTGAAGCTAATGGTTCTCTAATTAACCTATAACCTTGACTTAGTCTTGCATAAGGATGATTGTAAGCTAATCATATTTGGTAGGCATCATTGGTGGATTTAGGCATAGTCTGTTGCAGAGACAGATTCAGTAACTCCTATTTGGTCAAGATTGACAGGTTGGGATCCTCTCTGTATGACTTTTTGTCACTAAAATGAAATCTGAGGGAAAACTAACTTTATGAAGAGAAAAGATTTATTTATCTCGTAATTTTGGAGATTAAAGCGCAGGAGTCGGTAGCCTTGATTAGTTTAGCCCCTGGTGATGGGGCTTTTGCTGGCAGAATCCTGAGGTAGCTCAGCACAACATGGCAGGAGGGACATAGGTGTCTGTATCTACGTGATCTCTCCCAAATTTAAACACAAAGGCACCGCCCAGTCCAATCCAGTCACTTCCCAAAGGCCCCACCTTTAAATGCCACAATTGGGCCAAGTTTCTGCTCTGCTGTTGCCATTAACATGGTGCTTTGGGGACCAGGCCTTCATCACACTGGTGTCAGGGGAACATTGAACATCCACAGTTACATCCAAACCATAGTGAGCTCCATAGGTTAAACCTTTGGATTGAGAGCCTTCTAGAAAGGAACTAAAATGGCCCTTCCAATTGTCTACATTATTTTTTGAAAAGCAAAATATAAAAAAAATAGAAACTCACAAAGTATTTAAACAATGATATTTGTAAAAATATAATATTTGGCTCAAAATGAAGGCAGATGCTGAGAACAACTTGAAGACCTTTTAGAGGATTGTGTGGTAAATTAGGAAGTAACTAGAAGCAATTATAAACATATATTGCTGTTTCCAAAGGATGAGTATGTGGTGATTCCTTGGCTCTGAAGAAAGATTAGAAAAATATCTTTTATTTGTACTACCCATAAATGGTCTCTAAAATTTGTACGTGGCCTCTGAAATTGAATTGGCACAGCTGGCATATTAGCCTTATGTGTGTGTGTATGTGTTAGTGTGTGAGAGACAGAGAATATAAATCGATCAATTCAGGCTTGGGGCACACTCTCCTGGAACTAATAACTCAAATGAGAACATGAGGTGCAATAGGTAACTGGGAGACTACATAAAGAAGATTGATTATTTGTTCGTTTATTCTACTTTAATGATCACAGGTGCTCAGATACAAGTTGCTTATGTTATTCAATTAATTGTAATGATCACCATTGATCCTCCAAAGGCACTTTTCTATCTTCTTTCTACTTATTCTAGTATTACAGTACTATTTTTCTCTTATTCCCTGCTCCCTGCAAATAACCTTTCGTTTAATGTCCCATTTTATTTGTATTTGTTCTTTCCAACTGTATATTGTCATTGAGACATACTTTTTCATGTAAATTACCTTGTCTACTTTTTTGGTTCCTTTTTCTTAGCTTTCTTTAATAGTAAAAGCTGTGGTTTTTGAGAGTCCTCCATTCTTCTGGGTCTATATTTAATGTATGGTTTAATAGTTGTATAAGTACTGTGGTATATAGATCCACTCTGTTTACCCTCTATCCAGCTGAATGACATCAAAACTGCTTTCAGATCTACCACAAATAATAGCTCAGCAAATATCCTTCAGTTTGTTTCCTTGTGGACTTTATAGACGTTTATGTATGCCTTTTTTAAAGTTGCTATTTCAGGTGCTCTGTGTGTTCCTAATTTGTATATATGAGAGCAGATAGTTTCCCAGAATGGTGACACATCTGTGTTCCACCAATGACATGGAGATAAAGGAATTACAAATCTGCAGTGAAATGATACTGTTGTTGGAATGTAAATTTTCAGTTCCATAAATTTCTTGTTCATAAATTGTGCCCATTTTTCTGATGTGGCTACTTTTATAATTTTGAGGAGGCCTTGATATTCTAGACATTGGTTCCTTGAGTGTTAAATCCTACAATTTTTAAAAAAGATTTATTTTATTTATTTGAAAAACTTAGCTTCCATCTGCTGGTCACTCCCCAAATGAACACAATGGCTGGAACTGAACCCTTCCAAACCCAGAAGCCTCTTCTGGGTCTCCAACATGGGTGCATAGGCCCAAGAAGTTGGGCCATCCTTTGCTGCTTTTCAGGCACTGGCATCCCAAGTGGGAGCTAGGACTAGAACCCAGCTCCCACTTGGGATGCCAGTGCCGCAGGTAGAGGATTAACCAAGTGAGCCTCGGCGCCAGCCTGCTCCCGTAACTATCTTTAGCTAATATTTGAGTATTGAATTTGTCCATGACATTCTTATTTGAAAAAATAGTCATTAGGGCTGTCACCATGGCACCGGGTTCTAGTCCCGGTTGCTCCTCTTCCAGTCCAGCTCTCTGCTGTAGCCCAGGGAAGGCAGTGGAGGGATGGCCCAAGTGCTTGGGCCCTGCACCCTCATGGGAGACCAGGATAAGTACCTGGCTCCTGGCTTCATATCGGCACAGCGCCAGCAGTAACGGCCATTTGGGGAGTGAACCAACAGAAGGAAGACCTTTCTCTGTCTCTCCCTCTCACTGTCTAACTCTGTCAAATTAAAAATAAAAATGAAAAATATTCATTGAACATTCTTAGACTTGGCCGGTGCCGTGGCTCAATAGGCTAATCCTCTGCCTGCAGCGCCAGCACCCTGGGTTCTAGTCCCGGTCAGGTCCCCGGATTCTGTCCTGGTTGCTCCTTTTCCAGTCCAGCTCTCTGCTGTGGCCCAGGAGGGCAGTGGAGGATGGCCCGAGTGCTTGGGCCCTGCACCCCATGGGAGACCAGGAGAAACTCTTGGCTTCGGATCAGCGCGGTGCGCCGGCCACAGTGGCCACTGGGGGAGTGAACCAATGGAAAAGGAAGACCTTTCTCTCTGTCTTTTACTGTCCACCCTGGCTGTCAAAAAATAAAAAAATAAATAAAAGATTCTTAGACTTATGGTACAACTTTTAAAGGATTGATTTTAAGAAGTCCTTCTCTGCTTGCGATCAAACAGTTGTGATCGTGTATTTTATCCAGATCTTTATTTTTTTGTCATATTGAGCAGAGCAGTTTTTTCCTGCACTACATAGAGTGACCAACCTTTATAACATGCAACACCTGATAATCTTTCCTCCCCCATGTGTGTAGGCAAAATTTGTCATATTATGTTGCCATTTATGAATGGGTGTTTCACTTAGTATTTTTCTTATTCCAGAATAATAATTTTTACATCTATAGTTTTGCAATGTATGTTAATATCTGGCAGGGCAAGACCATATTTGTTAAATTTGACTTTATTCTTTGAAGACCTTTATCATTTCATATAAAGTTTAAGATAATGTTATTGGCTTTATCAAAATACTCATTATTTTGATGTTCTGGGATATTAATATAAATTTCAATGAATCAATAGGATAATTCTTATTTCTAATGGAAATGCAGACAATAGCACTATTATTACAATTATATTGCTATAAATAGTAAATAGCTTAAAATGAAACAAGATACTACAAGATGTTCAATTTAATAAACTAAAATGTGCAAATAAATGCCAACCTGAAAAATTTTATTTTTAAATTTTCATATTGGAAGAGTTTTTTTTTTTTTAAGATTTATTTATTTGAAAGAGTTACAGAGAGAGGAGAGGCCAAGAGAGAGTGACAGAGAGTGAGAGATTGAGATTCCATCTGCTGGTTCACTCCCCAGATGGCCACAACAGCTGGAGTTACGCTGTTCAGGAGCCATGAGCTTCCTCCGGCTCTCCCACGTGGGTGCAGGGGCCCAAGGACTTGGGCCATTCTAAACACTTTCTTCCCAGGCCATAGCAGAGAGCTGGATTGGAAGTGAGCAGCTGGGTCTTGAACTGGGGCCCATATAGGATGCCAGCACTGCAGGCGGTGGCCTTACCCACTACTCACAGCATCAGCCCCATGGAAGAGAATTAAAATTTGATAGTACTAAGGTAGTAAAGAGGATTGCAAAATGGATGACACTCCCACATAGTGTTAATGAATAGTAAATGGAAACTCAATTTCAGGAGGATATCTCATTAATGTTAAAATTTTTAAAATTTATACTAGTTGATCCAGATTCATAACTGAAAAATTAAAAAGTTTTGGCTAAAGAAGTATGCAGAATGTATGTATAAGAATATTCATTACAGAGATGATTGGCAGTAGTCTAGAAATGATTAATAATGGTTGAGTAAATACATAATGCAAATCACATAATGGGATATTATGTAACTAATTTATTTGGACACTTGGTATACTCTTTATTTCTGTCCATACAAATACTTAATGTAGATTCCCTTCGTTTCATATACTGTGCAACCATTGAAACAATGAAATGGCTGTGAATGCTCACATGTATAAAAATTAAATTACCACTTTATTAGAAGCCATGACACAGGTCCACAAATATATTTCAAGCAAATTTTAATAAGTAATAGCTGGAAATACTAATTGTTAAATTGTTACCAGTAATTCTTTAGAAGGAATATTTTCCTGTATCCTTCTTAGTTTTCTTTATTTTTTAAGGTGAACAAATTTCATGTATTTCGTATATACAGATTTAGAAGCATCATACTTCCCACCCTACCCTCATCCTTTCTTTTTTAACAACATTTTCATTATTACAAAACTATAAAGCAGTTACCTTCTGAACATAGTAACTGGATTTATTGAAATGAAAGATTTCTTGAAGGGATTCATAAACTTTTTAAAAAGGTCAAACGCTTTTATTGTATAAGGGATGCTTCTCAGATTATTGATAAAATTGTTTTGAATAAAAGAAAAATTACATGAAAAGTTACTCTAACATGTTATTTTTGATGTGTAAGTCACAAAGTCTCAATTATAAAAACATTAATATGCTGAAAAGATCAACACATTAGAAATTGGCATCATCCCACAGCTTATCCATGTAATCATTTACGGTAATAAAGCATTTAAATTTAGTTCAGCATTTCTTGGTAATTGGTCCTAATAAAGACACCTTCTGACTCTGGAACCCTATTTTATTTATCACATAAATCTTATAAAATGGGCACTAAGTAACAAAATGAGCTCTGATGTTATTTTTAGTGTGTTTAATGAAACAGATATCTGTATTATCAACTTTTTTAAGCTATGAAATAGTATTTAGTGAAAGCTTTGAGTTACAAATGAGATAGCCTTTCTGTAGAGAACTAAGATAATATACTCCATTCACATGACTTTCTGATCTGAGTATGTTAATAAACTGATAAGAATTTAAATAGATAGCTAACATGCCTCGTATGTTCTTTTCCATAAATATAAACTGTCTCGATTTTTTGGCTAGTGCCAATGAAAAAATCATTTTATGGTTGGATTCTCTGACGAGAGTTGGAAGTTTGTATATTCTGTGGCTTTGACTTATTAGATGAGTTTATGTATATTATTTACTTAAGCATTTCCTCTTTATCTATTTAGCCTTATTAGTTTAGCAGCTGATAATCCTTCTCTGGTGAGAGACAAAGATTGCTGTATAATCAAAAGAACTGACTGGGGTACTAGGGTGGATCCTATCCTTGATGCTGCCTTTTATCAACTAAACATCCCTCAGATTTTCCTTAAATTGAAGATGAATGAGCACATAAGTTTGCTGTAAGGATTCAGTGAGGTGATCAAGGTGGTTTTTGGGAAGGAGAATGTTTATGGAAAGGATTTTACTATCTGTGGCTACTTGTTGATACTAAAACTACATCATTTTTATGGATTTGCATTCTTTAAATATTCTTGGCAAAGGAATGTGCCCAGTATGGCCAGTTAACTACCAAGCGTTCATTCTACCCTTACTTACAAATAGAAGACTTCACTTTTGGTATGACAGTAGGCTCAGCTCAAAACCACATTATCTGAGAGTCCTGTGACTCCTAGTTGTGCAGGTTGTTTGAACATGGGGAAAGCTTGTCCTGGAGAACATTTAAAAATTGTCAAGGTTCTGTTGTATATGAAGAACACAATCTCTGGTACAAAATTTATTTCACTGGTGTGCAGCTTTATACATACCAAAAACAGAAAAGCTGGAATGCAGTTTGGGTTGGGAGAGGGGATCTACCATCTCCGGAGTGGAAACCTATTGTCCCCTGATAAGCATCAGTGGAACAGTTGGTCAAATTGTGCTGGTTGGGGTGAAGACCAGGGAATGACTTGAGTGTTTGAAAATGGAGGAAATGGAAGAAAAGATTCAGAATATTAGATACTTTTTAAACTTTGCTGAGACTTGCAAAGAAGAATAGCGTTAGAGATTGAAGGAAATAATTCTGTCCTACTAGTCAGCTGGTATTTGTGACCCGCCATCAAAATAGCTGAGTGTTCCACAATTTGCAGTTTCTAGGGTTGAAAAAGACTACAAATTGTAATGGTTATTATGGTGGTTTTTGAAGCTGTGGCCTTAACACGGCGTAATAACGGAGTGACTGGCTTTCCCGGAGCATTTTCCTTTAAGTGTTCTCCACTAAACAAGGGCTAGAGCCTACAACATAAAGGCCTATTTTTCAAAATTGCCTTGAGGCAGCAGTTGTTAAACTGAGGACCAGAGAAAGGACAGGAAAAAGAGGCCAGAAGGAAAAGAATAGAGTCTTCAGCCTTAAAGATTGTCTAGACAAGATCTTTGGCTGTGGGTACATAAAAATAACTTTGTCCTGTGTAAGATTGTAAAGGCACACTCTGCTGAACCTAGGCCTTCTCCAATATGGGCAGAAATGATACATACAATTTTAGAACAGAGCCAGTTTTCAATTCATAATTCATCTTTTCCCTCTATTTCAAGAACTGTGGTGCCTGAGAGAGGTCAAGTTCTGGAGTGAATTTAATATGGAATGGGCTGTGACTATTCACCCAAAGTGTTCTTGAGAATATGTGATTGTTATTGTGCAATTCAAAAATTTGTGGACCTTTTCAGCCCAAAATAACTTAGCTTGATTGTACACAAAATCTGATACAGCCTTGGTGGTAGAAAGCTAAGAAAATATTGAAAAGATAGGGAGAAACATGTTACCACAGTTAATACAACTTTTTATTATGATAACATTTGTGTCATCTCAGAAGACAAATAACATGAAGAGGGAGTTCGGGAAGAAATGAAGAGTGTGATTGATAACAAAATTGATGGAGTTTCCACTAGGGAGTTGATAGTGCTCTAAGGTTAATTTTATATACCGTTGTGGCTAGGGACTGATGTCCAGTTGTCTGATCAGTTACTGTCTGGATGTTGATGTGATGGTTTTTTCTGATGTGATCAACATTTGAATCAGTTGAATTTGAAGAAAACAATTCTTGTCTATATCATAGGGTCGTCTCACCCAATCAGTTGATAGTAAAGTTTGAGATCACTTGAAGGCAGAATTCTTTTTCCAGACTTTCCTGGTCTCAGAACTACAGGGTCTGTTCTTGCTGGGATTGCCAGCCTGTCACTCTGATAGCTGTTAGTCTGGAGATTCCTACACTTGATCTTAGCCAAAAGGCAGAGAAGCGATAGTCTGTGGAGATTCCTTATTAATGTAAATGCCTTGACAGTGTTGGGCCACTGATTGAACTCTCGAACATAAACTCCTAGGTCTGACAGTGTCCAGATCACATGAATAGTTCCCCTTATTGTACTGTGATATCTGGAGTATAGTTAAGTCCACAAGCCACATAGAATCGTTTTGCTAGCTAATGGTCTCTAGTTGGCACTAAGGTCAGTGGAAATATGTGGTAAATGGGAAAAGATCATTTCTACTTAATAGTGGAGCTTTGATACTGTAATTTTAGGCATTTTAAAAATCTTTTGTCACAGGTATTTGTGAGATTTTCTAAATTTCGTAAGAGATTTAAAAGAAAATTTGCCCTATATAAGACTATAATCCCAGAATCATATTTTAGGAATTTAAATCACAAATATTAACGGATGAAATGTTTATTGAAACCAGTTATAAAGAAGAAAAATGAAAGAGCTCTAAAGTTTACATGAACTCTTAAATGTTCCCATGAACACGTAATATGATGAAGGAAAAAGAGTAATTGAACTAGAAAGAGCACCAAAAGACCTGTGAATGGGGATGGCTGTATTCACAAGTTTTATAGAGCAAACTACTATCGCTTATTGGTTGTTTTAAATTGTAGGGGTCCTTGGGGTGATGAGTTTGTTTTTATTTTAATAAAGATGTATTTATTTGAAAGGCAGAGAGGACAATTTGTCCTCTGTCCCCTGGTTCACAACAGTCGGGGCTGTACAATAAAGTAAATTTCATCCTTCATGAACTTAAAATCCAGTTGTAATGTGGTTTGGTCAGATGGCCATCAGCTGTTGCTAGAGGACAAATTTATGCTACCCCCCACGGGAAACAGATGTTAATAATGATGTATTCAATTGAATGAATGCCTGCACTAGTTACTTTTTTCCTAACTACTACTTTAGAATCCCACTTTCTTCCCTATTGAATCTTCACATGACAGTGAATCTTAAAGGGCAGTAACTGTTATTTGTGACTGAAAGTATATAATTTGTATACATGGGAGTTTTATTTTTTACTGGAAGATTGCAAATAATTTTATACCTGATATTAAAATATTAGATGATTTGAAAATGTATCAATCATAAGTTACCTAAAGCAACATTTTTTTTTTTGACAGGCAGAGTGGATAGTGTGAGAGAGAGAAAGATCTTCCTTTTGCTGTTGGTTCACCCTCCAATGGCTGCCATGGCTGGCACGCTGCCGCCGGCACACCGCGCTGGTCCGAAGGCAGGAGCCAGGTGCTTCTCCTGGTCTCCCATGGGGTGCAGGGCCCAAGCCCTTGGGCTATCCCCCACTGCCCTCCTGGGCCACAGCTGAGAGCTGGCCTGGAAGAGGGGCAACCGGGACAGAATCCAGCGCCCCGACCGGGACTAGAACCCGGTATGCCGGCACCACTAGGTGGAGGATTAGCCTAGTGAGCTGCGGCGCTGGCCCTAAAGCAACATTCTTGATATTTTTCTCTTAGCTGTACATCTTATAACTAATTGGATTTTATAAGATATAATGTCCATGCCTCTATAAATTTAAGTCTGAATATAGTTCAAAGTGGATTATCTTTAATATCTTCGATAATGAACATAATTGTGAGGTATAATAGACAGGTCTTACAATGCTAATGTAGATTTTAGCAGTAGAAACCCTCATGTATTGCATGTTGTTGGACTAATAAAATACAGGTTGAATGTAATTGATCAAATTGTTTTGAAGTTACCTTTAATATGATGAATCACATGCTTAATGCAACATTGAAAATAAACAGTCCACATAGAATTTAATTTGATCTTTAATCTCTTCCTTCCCCTAGCTCACCTTCCCTCAGTAATGTGAATTACAGTTTCCTGTGGCAGAGAACAAGTGTTTTAAGTGTTGTAGGTCTAACTGATCCTTGTGAGCAGTTCTGGTCTTACTAAAGACACAGTCTGAGGCAGAACTGAGCGTTTTGTCGCTTTCTAAAAGGCAATCTCCAACTTCCAGCAACTTCTCTGTATTGTCAGAGATGCCACATTAGTTTGGTACCATACCACATACCTCATCCTTCTCAATTTTTCTCCTCATTTCTTCCATTTGCCTCATCTCCCTTATCTTTCGTTACTCATTCTCTTAAGTCTTCTGAGATACTCCAAGCAATCTAATCCTATATATGCCATTGGTCTACCAGCATCTCTGCAGTGAGACAAATCTTCCCTGCTCAGGAAGGAATTCGGAATCCTCCTGGTAAACCTAACCTAGATCTCCAGGAGTGAAATTACAGATCTGGCAAATAAAAACATCAAATGCACAGTTAGATTTGAGTTTCAGATAAAAATCAAATAATTATAATATTAGGAGACTTATTTATACTTAATGGTGCTTCAAGTGTTTTATTTAGCAACCCTACTGAGAGTGAGCTTGCTCCCATGCCCCAGCATGAAGCTGCAAATGAGAGGTAGGTGACTTCGATTGGAATCCCCAATTCTTCTGTGTGGAAACTGCATGATTAACTGAATCTTAATAGCGTCATCAATGAGATGGGGATTAGAGTACATATTACTTAAAAGAAGGGTCTGAGGAGTAATATAATGTATAAAATAACTTGGATAGTATGCAATGCATTGTAAAAGCTTAATATGCATTATTATTATAGAAGGTAAAAATAGTAGTAAAAAATTTTCCTCAAGTATTCTGTGACTTAAATTTAGAAAATCTCATCATTTGCTCAAATGATTTCAGGTTTATTGGGAGTATAATGATATTTCTTTATGTTAAGGATTCTGATCATTTGTCTCTGGTTACTTGATACTATAGGGGGTGGCACAGATCTGACATAAGGGGTAGGAGTATGGGCTAGTAATGCTTTTGTATTAATAATATATTTGCATGGTATGACTCTGAATTACTGGCCTGGCCAGAATGCATACCAGGCTTCAACACTTGAAAGAATTGTCTTCTGAACATCGTCTAGGCATTTTCGTATAAAAATAGTTATATGGAACCTTTGTATAATTATGGTAACATGTACAGCATTTATGTGTCTGTTCCTTTATATGGATTTTCTTATTTAGTAATAGATCAGTGAGAAACAAAGTTCCAAGTATCTTCTCCATTTGCAAAATGAGGTAACTAAGACTGAGAAGTTTAGTAACTCAAAGAAGTAAATCTGAATGGAAGATTCTTGGGCCTAGCCAGGAACTTGTACATTTCCAATTTTTATTTAATCATGATCCCTCTATATTTATGATAACATGATTTTATATCATTTCACAAAATTTAATGGATGAAAGGAAAACTTTTTAAAATTTGATTTTTTGTTTAAGGTACTAACTTTTGAAGGCTAGAAACTCAACTAAAACTAAAAACTTGATCTCCAAGATCCATAGGCAATGGTTCAAAAGAAAGGAACAAATGAAATAGTTCTTGCTGACCTGCTAATCTGTAAAATTAAAATGACTGATTCTTGGATAATATCATTTTCCAATAGTTCAAGATTTGGTATCAAAGGCAACTTGCCTCCACAAACCTGGAACTGATTACAATTACAACTGAAACAACTCTGCTGTTAATATTCCTGCCTAATTAATCACAGTATATTTGCTCTTGCTAAGAAATTCCTTTATTCACAAATTGTTCCTGGTTGTCAGTGTGGGCATGCGGAAAAGCTAGAATATAGGAATAAATGGATAGGAAAAGTTCAAAAAATTTTTTTGAAACACAACTAAAATAACTTAAATTGTTGTTATTTAGAGTACCTTTGTTAATTGAGGTATGGATTTCCCTTTATTTTCTTTGTGTTTTGCTTGTTTGTACTTAGTAACAATAAATGACATACTGCTGAATTATGAATATTTACAAAACTAAAAATTCTTTTACTATTGTAATTCCCATACATTATGTATATAGCAGTCATTATTTAAAATATCTATGATATAAAACCATCGTAAGAGTCTATTAATGTTAAATTTAGAAGGAAATCAGAAGGTGAAAAATAGGTTGTGAACTCCTGTATTTTCATTTTACCTCACAAATTTGGATTGCTTCAATTGAGTAAACATCTACCTGGTGAACTTAGGAAGGGAATAGTGTTAAAGGTTAATTGAGTTAGTTTTTCTCTCTATTCAGATGTGGTTGCTCCAAACTATTTTTCCCTTGAAGCAGAGCTCATACACATGCACTTATTCTCTCTCTGGCAAGATAAATGCAGAGGGAATTTCCTGACTAAATTTTCTGTCAGTCTAATGGAGATACACTAAATTTAGATGAGAACAAAGTAAAATATGTGATACATATAAGAAGATATTATGAATTTTCATGAAACTAATAATATTAAAGTATGTACATATGGGCCAATAATGGGTTAAGTGACACAGTGTGTTAGGCTGACATGTGTGATGCTGGCATCCCATATCTGAGTGCCAGTTTCAGTACTGGCTGTAGTGCTTCTGATCCAATTCCGTGCTAATTTACCAGGGAAGGCAGTGGATGATGACCCAAGTCTGCCACCATGTAGGAGACTTGAATGGAGTTTGTGGCTCCTAGCTTTTGCCTGTTCAGCTCTGAGTATTGTAGTTATTTGGGGAGTAAAATCGGTCTTTATCTCTCTCCCACTTCCCCTTTCCCTGTCACTCTGCCTTTCGAACAGGTTTTCAAAAGACAAAGCACCGCTCACAATAGGCAAAACTTGGAATCAACAGAGGTGTTCATCATCAGATGAACAGATAAAGAAACTGTATATACACAGTGAAATATTATTTAGCTATAAAAATGTAATTCTACCATTTGCAGAAAATGAACATACCTGAAGGGAATCAAGCTGAATGAAAAAAGCTGGTCCATGAAAGACAAATACTGCATGTTCTCTTTCATGTGGGAGCTAAGATTTAAAACGAGAGAAAAAAAATGTCTGAAATGTCTGTCTGTATCAATATTGCAACAAATACAGTTTTGTAAAACTTTCTTTTACCTTTGTCAAACCAATGGTTAAGAATGTTATACCACTATAGTTTAAATAATATGTGATTAATATTTAATGTGTATAGTTGAAATGGTCACATTTCCTTTCAATTATTGTTTATAGTTGTTGTCTGTATTCTCACTATACTAGGGTCTTTATGCTTTTTTGTTAAACTTCCTTTTCCATGAAATAGTAACCATTTTTACTATAATGTAAATTTAAAATATGTTTGAGCCTACTGCCCAGAGTGACAGCCTTCCCACAACTTCCTGCCTGTAAGTGACTGATCCAAGATCCGTCTCTGCTGAGACATGGAGCTCTGGACCTTGAACACTGACACTCGTTTTTGTGACTGTGATACGAGCCTTGAAAAGGCAGCTTTTACAAATAGTGTTAGTCATGTGTAATATTATATAACTATGCTTTGACCCTATGTTTTGATCCTATGCAAGGTATCTGTAAATAGTGCTGGAGACCTTGATGTACATATACTATTAGAATTGGATAGCTCTTAAAATTACTTTAACACTGTATACTGTGATCTATGGATTAATGAATAAGTTCAAGTAGTATTGTTGATATTGAGTCCTCTAGTCATTAAGGAAATAGTGTTACTCTGATAGTTAAGTATTATAGTAAGTTAAGTAGATAAGTAGTTAGGTTAAGCTAAGTGAAACAGTGTTACTCTGTTAAGTATTATAGTAAGTAAGTTAAGTAGATGATAAGTAGTTACGTTAAGCTAAGTGATTCAGTAAGTGTGTTAAGTTAGCTATAAGTTATAAGTGATATTATTGGCATTATTGATAGTGATGTTAGTGATACTGATGCGTATTAAGTAACTATGTTAAGTTAGGTGATTAAGCTAAGTAGTTCAGCTAAGTAGTTGCGTTAACCTAAGTAGCTAAGTAGTTAAGTCATGATTAAGTAGTGATGTTAAATTTATTGATAAGTGTATTAAATAGTATAGATTGATAAGTATATTGGTACTGATAAGTGTATTGACCTCAGTGAGCATGCTGATGAGTAGTATGATAAAAAAAAATGCCTGGTGTGTAAGCAATAAAATCTCTCATTGGAAAGACAGTCTTGTGTCCATGTGTTCCTTTCTTGCCCGCGACTGACAAGTCGTATGTCGCACTTGCTACTGTCGAGCTGCGTGACAGTAGGCGCTCGCGACAGAGACCTAGAAGAAGCTCCTGGCTCCTGATCAGCCCAGTTCTGGCCATTGCAGCTATTTGAGGAGTGGGCCAGTGGATGAAGATTGATCTTTGTCTCTCCCTCTCTGCATAGCTCTGCCTCTTAAATAAATGTTTAAAAGTTTATCGTGTCTTTAATGAAGGCATCCTATGATTATGGAAAATAAAACACTGAAATTGTATTTTATCGTATTCTGCACTATAAAATGAAAGTTAACAAAGTACAATTAAAGAAGACAAATCATCCTTTTCTCAATTATATTCTAAAGGCCTTTTGGATTACTTTGTCAAAATGGAAGTTTCTTCTCTCAATCTGAGTCTCTTACAATATTTAAAACAATAATTTTGTTAAATATATAAGTACACAATATGTTACTCAGATAATTTTATATATGTATATGCACATATATATGTGGGATAGTGGGTTGAATCTTGTACCCCTAAGAAAAAATTGAGCCATGGTTCTAACAAAGACATCATATTGGAGGCAGGTGGGCTCCTACCCCAATGTGACTTCCTAAGAAGATTATGTGAAGAAAGACACAGGGAGAACACTCTGCAAGAACAGTGAATTTATGCAGCTGCAAGACAAGGCCAGTGATTGCTGGAAGACCACCAGAGGCTATGAAGACTAACGCGTGGATTTCTCTACAGACTGTAGAATGTGTGGCTCAGCCAACATCCTGCTTTTGGATGTGCTACACTTAGAACAATGAATTTCTTTGCTTTTGCCTCACTGTTTGTGGTACTTTCTATGACTACATTCAAACACCAGTGCCTGAATTCTGTTAAAAATAGTTTTCTAGGTCTAAAAATATGCCTTTATAATATATAAGGAAAAAATAAATACCAAGTAGCTGTTACATTGCCTGTAAGTTTCTACAAAAACAAGGGTCTACACAACAAGGTGGATAGTCTTGGTGTGACAGAGAACCACTTTTGTTACTTCCCTTTGTTACCATGGGAAGACTTTTGTGTTTGGGCTGGAATTTCCCTCTCCCGCAGTAAAGATCATACTTCCCTGTATACCTTAAGGAACTTGGTTTGAATATTAAATAGGGCTATATTTTCCAGATGATTTGGAAATTTATAAGAGTGCCAGGACACAGAAATGTCTGTACCCACACTACTCTTCATATACATCTTGTGTTTACTGTGTTGTGCTGTTTACTTATTCTTAAGTGTGCCTGAATTCATTAAACATCAGGTAAAGCAGATTCAGTGCCATTACTGTGTTTGAGTCCAGATTGTTTTTACTATGATGTTCCTTTTTTCAAAATAGTAAAACGAAAACAACCTCAAATATCACTATTCAGACTCTCTCCTTAATTCTGGAGCTTTAAATTTGTATGTCTTGTAGATTTCTCAACATAACATTTCCCACAAGGAACATTTAATCTTCTCTCAGATCAGTTCTATTTCCATCATACCAGAAAATGTCTTAACTCTCTTCTAGATGCTTAAAACCTGCCTATCAGATATGGACCCCATTCATTCTTATCTGTTTCCTTCCATTGGGCAGGCCTAGGAAGTAGTCTTGAAAATTTTGTGGAAAGTTGAATTAAATTTATTTTAGTGCAAAAAAATGGAATCCAAGCATTGTTTACTTAGGGCCTATTCTCATAGAACTGTGTGAGTGCTTTGCATATATTGCCTTAAAATTTATCCAATCCATCTATTTCTTTCCTATTGTCAAAATTTTAATTCTGAGCTCACTGAATCCTGGGAATTTTCTATGATGTCTTTAAAAATTTCTAATCCACCCTTACTATACCAGAGTTCTTTTCAATGGCGAACTTGGTTGTGTAGACAACTCTTGCCCTGTTGGATTTACATCTGACTGTATACGCTTGATCCTTCGGTGGTAACACTAACGCTGCCCCTACACCAGTGTTATTTGAAAATCTCTTGTTCTATGCCCTGAGATTTATCTGCTGCTACATGTGTAAATTCTTGCTGGATGAAACTGTGTATACCACCATGATTATTAGGATATATTAGTAAAAATTGAGACAGATCATAGGCTGGTTCACTCCCTGATTTTCCAAAAATTTCCATAACAGGACTGCACCATGCAGTCACGCAGTGTCAGGGATCCAAATTCTTGAACCATCACTTGCTGCCTCCCAAAGTGAGTATCAGCAGGAAGCTGGATCAGAAGCAGAGCAGGACCTCAGGCTCAGGCACTGGGATATAAGTTGAGCAGTCCCAAGCGGCTTCTTAAATGTTAGGCCAAGTGCCTGCCTCTAGCAGCTTGTCAACAGATTCTCAGCAAACGGAGGATAAGAGCCTATTGACAAATGGTTGATGAAGATAAATGAATTTACTTCGAAGCATACCCATGCTCCCACATTTCAGGTCAGTCAAGAGGAGACGAATAAGGTTTTTTTCATTTAAATGACTATATAAGGTGAACAGCTTTTATGTATTTCATGTATGTGTATATATGTAACTTTAGGAACATAGCTATACTTCCCACCTTACCTTCTCGCTTTTCATGCTCCTACCCTCCCTCCTTCCTTTCATTTTCTTTCAATTTTTATAACATAATTTCAGTTTATTTTTAATCATAAAGTTAACACTCCTATAAAAAAATTAACAACAACCTACTCAATGGTAGAGACAGAGGCTGAAAATAAAATTCTCAAATCTGAATTTTGTTCATACACATTGTATTTTTTGTATTCTTGATAGCTACCACCCATCAGGGGAAACATGGTAATATTCTTTTTGGGATCGAATTATTTCACGAGGTAAAATACCTTCCAGCTGCATCCATTTTATTATGGAAGAAATTATTTCATTCTTTTTTATGGTTGAGGAATATTCCATAGTGTGTACATACACCAAATTTCTGTTGTGTTTGTAGGACATTGAGATGCATTGATAGCTCATTTATTTGGTGCCTTTGCAATTTCTTACTTATTTGACAGTTATAGACAAAAAGGTCTTCTTTCCATTGGTTCACTACCCAAATGGCTGCTATGGCCGGTGCTGTGCTGATCTGAATCCAGGATCCAGGCGCCTCCTCCTGGTCTCCCATGCGGGTGCAGGGCCCAAGGACTTGAGCCATCCTCCACTGCCCACCCCGGGCCACAGCAGAGAGCTGGACTGGAAGAGGAGCAACTGGGACTAGAACCAGAGCCCATATGGGATGCCGGCGCCACAGGTGGAGGATTAATCGAGTGAACCATGGCACTGGCCCCAAAAGATATATTTTTGACACTATATATTTTCCTGTTAAAACTACTTTTGCCTGACCCATTAAGTTTTGATATGTAGTATTGTCATCTTCATTTCCAGATATTTTTTAATTCTCTTGATTTCTTCTCTGACCCACTTTTCATTCAGGAGCATGTTGTTCAGTCTCCATGTGTTTTCATGTGTTCTAGAGATTCTTGAGTTGTTGATTTCCAGCTTCATTCCTTTGTGCTTAGGGAAGATATACGGTATGATTTCGACTTTTTTGAATTTGTTGATATTTGCTTTGTGGCCTAGCATTTGGTTTATCCTAGAGAAAGTTCCGTGCACTGATGAGAATGTGAATTCTGTCATGGTGGGGCTAAAGTTCTGTAGATATCTGTTATTTGGTTGTAGTGTCAATTTGGGTGACATTTGGGTGTAGTGTCAATTCGTTTTCCTTGCTGATTTTCTGTCTGGTTGATCTGTATTGCTGAATGTGGAGTACTGAATTTCCCCAATGCTGTTGGGGTCTGTATCTTCCTTTATATTCATTCATGTTCCTTTCAAATAGCCAGGTGCCTTGTAATTAGGTCCATATATGTTTATTATAGTCACATCTTTGTGTTTAATTGATCCCTTAATCATTATATAGTGCCCTTCTTTGTCTCTTTTTACAGTTTTTGTGTAAAATTCTATTTTGTCTGGTATTAGGATGGTTAAAATCATCTTGTCGTTTCCCTATTCAGCCATCTTGGAATCTCAACCATTCAGTTTTCAAATGACATTTCCCTCTGGGTCTGCATGATGTTGGAGCAATGCTGCTTACTGTGGTCTTTGTTGGGTTATTTCCCTTTGTTATTCTGCCTACACAGACCACTCAGCTAAGGCTCTGTCTTGGACATGACACAAATGTTCCTCTTTTCTATTTCTTACAGAGCCTGAGTGTGGCTACGAATATGGGTTATTATTTTTGGTATTGGAAGGAATACTTCACATCAGTCATTATTTTTCCTTCTTACTGGATTATCTCTTCAAATTCTGCTCTTTACAGTTGCTCTCAGTAACTTTTGTTTAAAAACAAAAGCCTTGAATGCACACCACAGATCTTTGAAAAAATGAGCAAAGCAGAGTCTACTAAAAAATAGCAAAAAATTCAGGGAGAAATCATAAATGAGTATCTCAAAAATTACCTTGCCACAGAAATATTCCCTTAGAAAGGGCACTTCTCTGTTGAATTATTTGCTGTTTGAAAAATTCAACTTAGAGATGCAGAGTGTGGCCTGGAAGGCAGATATCATTAGGAAGATGAATGAGTATAATCTTTCCTTTCTCCTTCTTAAATCACCGGAAAGCAACAAGCGATGCATCAGTTTAGAAGCATAAGCCAAAACTGACCTTTGAAATTTACTTCTTTGCATAGGAGAATTTCCTACAAAGTCAAGTTACTAGTAAGAAGTTTAGAATAAGATTGAACTTAGAACACCTTCTTGAGTTTTAACATTTGCTTTTGACATGTAGCTTACTTAATGCAAATCTAACAACCTTTCAAAAACATTAATTGGTCTCCCCTGAATATACTTATGTAATCCTTCCATATTGTTTATCAATATCTTTTGAAGTAGAAATCTGATGTGTACATTACGTGAATTTTATTTTTTTGATATTGGTATACACTTGTTTTATGCTGTACTGTCAGAAACATATCCTTCCATTTACCTGAAAAGACATTTCTCTCTAATCAGAAATGTTTGTTAGCCAGTAAAGTCTGCATAGTTCTATAAAGTGATTATTCCATTCCTCACGGGAATAAAAATATCTCTGCTAACCTCTAGTCTAAAGATGGAACTTTGAGATGTTTTTGTTCTTTTCAACCTATTGTGTTGAAAGTACTCAGGATTCAAACAGTAAAAGGTTACTGCCTACTTTGGGTTTAATATTCTAGATTTATTTCATCTTCCTCAAAAGATCTTTCGTATTTTTTGTTGTGTTCTGCTACTTCATACGAAGTGCTGGATTAAATTATACTTAGGTTACATATATTTTGGAAATACACAAATTAGCTAGAAGTTTACCCCATTACTTCTTATTTAACATTCATTGACTATGCTATGATTTGCACTGCCGATTATATTGATTATATTGCACAAATAGTGATAAGTTAGACATTAGGTCATTAACTGTTTAAGTCCCATCTTGTCAGCTCTTCACATATTTGAGTGAAATTTGCAGATGCATTAACATAGGTTAGAAATAATCTAGGGCTTATATCCTTTATTGTCATTAAAAATGTAAGTATAGATCAGAGTATCCCATAAACAGGATGCTGGGAAGACATAATATATATGTATAATATAAACATACACATGAACAAATATAAATATCCTGTAACTAGAACATGAGGCAAATATCCTTTCAAATGTTATAGAATATAGAAGTGACTTTCACGACTTTTTAAACAGTGATATTGTAGGAAGGGAGAACACTTCAAACAAAGGGCTCTATTACATTGTTGACAATATGGTTTTGGTTTCATAAAACATTAATTTTTTTTCCCTCATATGATCATTGTTATTTTTGAGAATAACACGGGTTCTGTCTATGGCCATACCACCCTGAACACGCCTGATCTCTGATCTTGGAGAATAATACGGGTTCTCATGTGGAATTAGGTATCACTAGTACTTCCAGGAGTATTCTGTGTTTTTCCTCCTGGTGATTTCTTTTGTATCATTTTAAGTATGTTAAGCAGCTGTGTCTTTTGAAATCCAGGATTTCTGAGACCTCCTTTTTTTTTTTTAACTTTTTTTTTTTTTTTTTTGACAGGCAGAGTGGATAGTGAGAGACAGAGAGAAAGGTCTTCCTTTGCCGTTGGTTCACCCTCCAATGGCCGCCGCGGCCGGCGCGCTGTGCTGATCTGATGGCAGGAGCCAGGTGCTTCTCCTGGTCTCCCATGGGGTGCAGGGCCCAAGCACTTGGGCCATTCTCCACTGCACTCCCTGGCCACAGCAGAGAGCTGGCCTGGAAGAGGGGTAACTGGGAAAGAATCGGGTGTGCCAGCCACACTAGGTGGAGGATTAGCCTATTGAGCCCTGGCGCAGGCAGACCTCTTTTCATTTACAAATTTGTTAGTAACCCAAGCCTTTTTAGTGAAAAAAGACCAGTGCCTTTTTGTGTCTGATTGGAAGTGGAACATTTGGAAACCAACAATCTTGTTTATGCATACAACCACTGAAATTGTTAAAGGTACCCAATACTTTCGGTTGAGATATGTTAGCTCTACTCTTTTTTTTTTTTTTTCACCCCTGCCAAGGCTAAACTTTTACAAGTGATTCTACTGTGGTGTTCATTACAACAATGACACAAGTATTATCTAATAATTTTAAAATGAGAATTTCATTATGTGCATCAAATCTAATTATATGAATTGCTTGCTTTTTCATCAATTTTGTTGGCTTCAGAGGACACATTTGTTTTCCCTCTTTGTTCCTGTAGCTTGGAATCCAATATTTCAAAAATGTACCAATAAGTCATTACTAGTGAACAGATTGTTGAAAGAAAATGGGGTTTGTTTGTAGATTTTCCTCCATTTCAAGTATTTGTAGAACTGCTTTGTTACCATACATAAACAAAACTAGGACTAACAACACAGTAGCATTTGGCATCAGTACAATAAAGTGCACATTACTATCCATGATACATTGTCTTGTTAATAGATGAAAGCCACATTTGGAAATTGATAATTTGAAATGTAGTACTTTTCTCAAAATTGAATGACAATTTGGTTTTATAAAATATTTCGATGAAATAATTTCCTATGTATTAGTTATGTAAGTAACATTTTGTTTAATGCTTGGTAAAACTAATGTTTATATATTTTCACAAGTAATTTAGAAATGTTTTCATGTGCTTTAATCATTCACCTATTTTCTGAAGAGAATAGAACTCTGAAATACAGTACTTATTTCAAGGATACCACAAGTGGTTCATTTATTAAATTTGAAGCTTTCATTTATGTTCTTTAAAAGGATGTTGGGGCATAATGGGTTAAAATGCTGCAGATTAAAGAATATAGATGTTAACAGGATGACATGAGTGAACCAGAGAAGTTTCAATTTGAATTAGATCATTTTGAAGTGAGAAAAAGAACCATCTTCTAGGTATAAGGAATTTGAGCCAAGTCCAAGAAGACGGAAAAAAAAAATATGGCTATACATGGTTCACAGCAAGTCTTGGGTAAACAGAGGCTTTATAGTGAAGTATAGTGAAATATGACATAAAAATTAATACTAGGTTTAGACCTTGAATTACTCAGACAGTTTGAGGACTTAGGACTCTCAAATGAAAGTAAGGTTTCCAAGCAAAATTGAATCATGATAAGAATCTTAATAGGGTTAATCCACATGTTAGCTATAAAATGAATTAGAATTAGGAGACTATGTAAGCACATAAATTGACTCATTCCAGATTCTTTGAATATCGCTGATTGAGGTATTACTAAGCACTATCAAATTAAGTAATAGAAAAAAATCTCTTGTCTCATAGTTGCAAACTCTTGAGTAAACAACCATTCCAAATTAAACACTACATGAATAAGCAAAAATCAGAACTGTTAGTTTTGCTTTAGTAATTAACAAACATAGAACAGTTTTGTGGTAAAAAGCATGGATTCTGGAATCAGACAACCTGGATGTGAATACTGACTACCGTCTCCTAACTTTGTGGCTATAGGCCAGTTTGTATTTCTGTGACTCGGAATTTGGTCTGTTCTATTGGGAGGTCAGTTTTGATCCCTATAGGTGAGTTGTGAGAATAATTGAGCTAAAATATTTAAAACATTGTTCTGCCATCCGGAGTACTGAAGCATTTTAAATACTCCCAAAGTGTTGGGGGAAATGTAATCAGGATTGACTCTCATGGTATCAGTAAATTCTGGAATTAGTGAAAAAGAGAACATTTAACTAATAATGAGTTGAGGGTAGATTTTAGTTCAAGATTATCTTTATGGTGACTAATATTATTCAACTGTGAACACATAGCTCAAGGTAATTGAACTGTGGTCACACTACGTAAGACTACGTTAGAGTCTGCTTAATTCTACAAAACTTGATACTCCTAAATTTGTGAATATGAAATGGTATGATTTGGGGCTTGGCGACATGCCTTACTTAGTTAATCCTCTGCCTGCAGCACCAGCATCCCATATGGATGCTGGGTTCAAGTCCCAGCTGCTCCTCTTCCAGTCCAGCTCTTTGCTGTGGACCGTGAGGGCAGTGGAGGATGGCCGAAGTGCTTGGGTCCCTGCACCCACATGGGAGACCAGGAAGAAGCTCCTGGCTCCTGGCTTTGGATCGGTGCAGCACTGGCTGTAGCGGCCATTTGGGGAGTGAACCAACGGAAGGAAGATCTTTCTCTTTGTCTTTCTCTCACTGTATATAACTCTACCTGTCAAATAAATTAAAAAAAGAAATGGTATGATTTAAGTACACTTGAAACGGAATCTTCTGTGGTAGTTGATTTTAAGAGATGATAAATACAGAGCTATTGTGGTCAACAGGGCTGAAATTTGATGGTTCCAGTGTGCATGATAGAAGTAAGAAAGTAGTAGCAGGGGGATAGAAAATGGAGCTTAGACAAAAGAGATCATCTAATCACAGACTTTACAGAAAAGGATCATTAATGGAGTATGAAAACTGAGACCCAGAGGAGTAGAGGGTAAACCAAGCGTTTCCAGCCAGTAGATTTGTATGCATTAAATATTAACAGGTCTAGGGAATACATGTGTGAGAAAAATTGAGAAAGTAAGATGACATTTGCTGGATGGATCAAAGAATCGAGTTCTGTCATAACAAAGTTAGATTGCCTCTGAAAGTGGAATGAAAGCTCTTGAGTTTATATTAGTGAGTGATCCACTAAAGGGTAATAGTGTAGGACATGGTATTTGGTGATACTAGTTAGGTAAAATGTGGGTGAAAGAAGCATGCTTCAAAAAAAAAAAAATTAAAGGGTGCCAGCGCTGTGGTGCAGTGAGTGGGTTAAAGCCCTGGCCTGAAGCACCGGCATCCCATATGGGTGCTGGTTCTAGTCCTGGCTGCTCTTCTTCCCATCCAGCTCTCTACTATGGCCTGGGATAGCAGTAGAAGATGGCCCACATCCTTGGGCCCCTGCACCCACGTGGGAGGCCTGGAAGAAGCTGCTGACTCTTGGATTCTGATTGGCGCAGCTCTGGCCGTTTCGGCTATCTGGGGAGTGAACCAGCGGAAGGAAGACCTCTCTCTCTGTCTCTACTTCTCTCTGTAACTCTGCCCTTGAAATCAATAAAATAAATCTTTAAAAAATCATTAAAAATAGGCACACTGAAAATTAATGAGAACTACATATGGATATCCAAATTTTTGTACTAAAGTATACATCTTTTAATACATTTTCCATGAACTTTACTTGAAGTCCACATATTTGTTAAAAATCTATGTTGACATCTTTTCTCATCCTATTAACGACTTTTTTCTTTTTAACAAAATTTATTTAAGGCATACAAATTCCATATATTTCATATGTACAGATTCAGGAACATAATGATATTTCTTATCATACCCTTCCTCCTGCCTCTGCTCCCACTCCTTACTCCTCCCTCGTTTATTCCAACTTGTAATGTTTATAAAGATTCATTTTCAGTTTACATTTTATTCATAAGATTAACGCTATACTAAGAGTTCAACACGTAGTATGAAGAAAAAAACACTTCAACAGTTTAGACAAGGTCTGTAAACAATCGTTGAATCTGAAAATTTCAATTTGATTCCTGTAGATTACCTTTTAGGTACTCAGCTAGTTACCACAGATTAGGCAAAATAGACGGTATTTGTCTTTTGGGAACTAGCTTATTTCACTAAGTATAATGATTTCAGTTGTATCCATTTTATTGCCAAAGACAGGATTTCATTCTTCATATAGCATTTCATTCTTTATACAGTATATATATATATATATAATATATATATATATTTATATAATGTGTTTGTATACAATTCATGTATATATTCCACACTTTATTTATCCAGTCATGGACATGTAGGTTGATTCCATATCTTAGCTATTGTGAATTGTGCTGCAGCACACATGGGGGTATAGATAATTCTTTCATATGCCAATTAAATTTTGCTTACATAAATTTCCAGGAGTGGGATTACAGGGTCATATGGTAGATCTGTATACATATTTCTGAGGTTTCTCCGTTTCTCCATACAGTCTTTCTTACACAATGGCTGTACCAACCTACATGTCCATGACTGGATAAATAAATATATATATATTGTATAAAGAATGAAATGCTGTATGAAGAATGAAATCCTGTCTTTGGCAACAAAATGGATACAACTGAAATCTTATACTTAGTGAAATAAGCTAGTACAGCCATTCCCACAAAAAGTGTATTAGAGTACCTTTTCTGCCACATCCTCACCAGCATTTGTTGGTTGTTGAATTTTGTATGAGAATCATTATAACTAGAGTGAGAGGAAACCTCATTTTGTTTAGTGATCCTGAGCATTTTCTCATGTGCCTGTTGGTCATTGGAATTTCCTCTTTGGGGCCAGCACTGTGGTGCAGCAGGTCATTGCCTTGGTCTGAAGCACCAGCATCCCATATGGGCACCGGTTCGAGACCCGGCTGCTCCACTTCTGATCCAGCTCTCTGCTATGGCCTGGGAAAGTAGTAGAAGATGGCCCAAGTCCTTGGGCCTCTGTACCCATGTGGGAGACCTGGAAGAAGCTCCTGGCTTCAAATCTGCACAGCTCTGGCCGTTGTGGCCTACTGGGGAGTGAACCAGCAGATGAAAGACCTCTCTCATTCTCTCTCTGTTTCTCTGTGTAACTCTTGACTTTTAAATAGTCATTTTCTTTTTTAAAAAAAATATTTAAGTCCTTGACCTATTTCTTAACTGTTTGCTTTGTTGTTACTGAGTTTCTTGAGCTCTTCAGATTCTGGATATTAATCCTCTATCAGTTGCATAGTTTGCATATATTTTCTCCCATTCTGTCAGTTGCCTCTTCGCTTTGCTAAGCATTCTTCAGCAGTGCAGAAGCTTCTCAGTTGACACAATCCCATTTGTCAGAAAGTTTTTGCATATGCCGATGTCTTGCATTGTTTCCCCAATGTTCTCTGGTAATTTGATGCTATTAGGTCATAGATCTAGGTCCATTTTGCATTAATGTTGCATGAGTTTTTAAGGTATAAGATAGGGGTCTTGTTCCATACATATGCATGCGGAGGTCATTTACGCAGCACCATTTGTTGAAAAGACTGTCTTTGCTCTAGGGATTGATTTTAGCTTTTTGTCAAAGATAAGTTGATTGCAGATGTGTGGGTTGATTACTAGCATTTCTGTTCTGTTCTATTGGTTTACACGTCTACTTTTTTTTTTTTTTTTTGCCAGTACCACACTAACCCTGTAGTATGTCTTGAAATCTGGTATTATAATGCTTCTGGCTTTGGTTTGGTTGTGTAAGATTGCTTTAGGTATTCAGGGTCTCTTATGTTTCTATAAGAATTTTAGCATTGTTTTTTCTAGATCCAGATAAAATGTTGGTATTTTTCGGATATCACACTGAATCTATAAATTGCTGTTGGTAGAACGGACATTTTGATTATATTTTTGCAATCCACAGGCATGGGAGATTTGTCCATTTTTTGTGTCATCTATTTAATGTTTTCTAATTTTCACTGTAGAGATCTTTGACTCCCATTCTTAAATTCCAACTTACTATTTTTGTAGCTATTGTGAATAGGATTGTAGCCATGGCATTCTCTATACAAAGGCTATTGATTTCTGCAGGTTAATTTTATATCCTGCCACTTTATTAAACTCGTTCATAAACTCCAGTAGTCTGTTAGTGGAGTCTTTTTGTTCCCCTATTTATAGAATCAAGTCATCTGCAAATAGGTATAGTTTGACTTTATTATTTACAATTTGTATTCCATTGTTTTCTTTTTCTTGCCTAATGGCTCTGGCTAAAACTTCTAGGGCTGTATTGAATACCTATGGAGAGAGTGGGCATCCTTGTCTGGTTCTGGATATTAGAATACTTCTAACTTTTCCTCATTCCATAATATGCTGGCTGTGGGTGTGTCATAAATTGCCTTGATTGTGTTGAACAATGTTCCTTCTACACCCAGTTTGCTTAAGGTTTTCATCATGAAAGGATGTTACATTTCATCAAATTATTTCTCTGCATCTATTGATATGATCATAAGGTTTTGTTCAACAATGTGTTCATGTACTGCATCATATTTATTGACTTGCAAATGTTGAACCACCAGGGTATGCCAAGAATAAATCTCACTTGGTCTTTTTGAATGATCTTTGTTGTGCTGTTGAATTCAGTTAGCTAGTATTTTGTCGGTCTTTTTTGTCTTTTTTCATCAGAGATAGTGGTGTATAGTTCTTTTTCTCTTGTCTTTTTCTGGTTCAGGAAGTAAGGTGATGCTGGATTCACACAAGGAATTTGAGAGGATTCCTTGACTTTGAGTTGTGTTGAATAGCTTAAGAAGAATATGGATTAGTAGTTCTTTAAATGTCTGGTAGAATTCAGCAGTACAGCCATCCAATCCTGGGGTTTTCTTTGTTGGAAGGGTCTTTATTGCTGATTCAGTTTCCATCTTGGTTATTGAACTGTTTATGTTTTCCATGACTCAACTTTGGTAGATTGTATGTGTCCGGGATCTACCATTTCTTCTTGGTTTTCCAACTTGGCATACAGCTCTTTGTAGTAATTCCTGATGATTGTTTTATTTTGTGGCATCTATTTTGACATTTCCTTTTTCATTTCTGATTTTGATTTGGGTGTTCTTCCCTTTCTGGGGGTGGGAGGTTGTATTAATTTATTTTTTCAAAACAAGCTCTTCATTTCCCTGTTCTGCATTGTTTTTCTGGTTTAAATTTTGTTTATTCTCTGATTATTTCTTTCCTCCTACTAACTTGGGATTTGGTTTATTATTTTTCTAGGTCCTTGGGATGCACTGATAGCCTATTCATTTGGTGCCTTTCCAATTTCTTGATGTAGGTACCAACTGTTATAAAATTCTCTTGTCGCTGTTTTTGCTATATCCCATTTTTTGATACATTGTATTGTCTTCATTTATATCCTGACATTTTTTTATTTCTCCTTTGATTTCTACTGTGACCCCCATTCATTCAGGAGCATGTTGTTAAGTTTCTATAGACCTATCTGATATTTACAGAAACTTTGATTGTGTAGTTGCAGAATACACATTATTTTATCAATGCTTGGAGCTTTCACTAGGATTGAGCATATGCTAAGCCATAAAGCAAGTCTCAGAAAATTTTAAAAAATTGAAATCATACCATGAATCTTTTCGGATCACAATGTAATGAAGCTTAGAATTAACAAGTCAAGAATCTCTAAACATATACAAATACATGGTGACCATTATCAATTTCTTTTAAAAAAATTACTTATATGAAAGAATAACAGAGGTAGAGACAGAGAGAGGTCTTCTATTCCGCTGGTTCACTCCCCAGATGACTACAATGCCCAGAGCTGAGCTGATCTGAAGCTAGAAGCCAGGAGCTTCTTCGGGGTCTCTCAAGCGGGTGCAGGGTCCCAAGGATTTGGACCATCTTCTGCTGCTTTCCCAGGCTATAGCAGAGAGCAGAATCAGAAGTGGAGCTGCCGGGACTCGAACTGGCACCCATGTTGGATGCTGGTGCTGCAAGCTGGGGCTTTAACCCACTGCACCACAGTGCTGGCCCCTATCAGTTTCTTTAATAAGGAGTAACTTAGTTTGTTGGAAGTTTGTTTTCTTTTGTCTTTGTAAGATTTAATAAATAATACTTACACTACAAATATATATTACATTATATTTCTATGTTTGCTTAAATTTTCAAGTTAGAGTCAAATAATAGTTTATACATACCAGACTTTGAAAAAGTATTTGAAAAGCTTAGTGATAGGAGGAGAGATAAGAGTTCTTCATTTTATTTATTTGAAAGAGTAACAGAGGTAGAGACAGAGGGAGAGAGGTCTTCCATTCCGCTGGTTCACTACCCAAATGCCTATGACAGCCAGGGCTAGGACTGCTTGAAGCCAGAACGTGGAACTCCATTCTGGTTTTCTATATTGGTGGTGGTGATTCAAGTAGTTCAGTGTTCATCTTCTGCCTCCCAGGTGCATTATAGGAATCTGGGTCAGAAACAGAATAACTGGGATATGAACCATGCACTTGATATGGCATGCAGATATCCCAAATGGTGATTTACTCGCTGTGCCACAATACCTTCCCCCTTATCAGATTTTTAAATCTGCAAATAAACTGAGTTTTAGAAAAGGACTTGGTACTTTCTTGGCATTTTCAATAAGCCTCAGATCATCTTAGTAAATACAGAAATTCATTAATGTATTATTAAAACACACTATGAATGATTAAATGTATTAAAATTATATGAATCAAATGCTGTAAATAAAGTAAAAATTCAGCAAGATAGATTAAGTTTGATATTGATGGACTCATCAGACTCAACATGTATGAATGTAATTGTATGAATATATGACTGGAATTGTAAATAGGTCAATTGGAATTATACGAGTTGAAACAGTAGTGGAAGAAAACAGTGAAATAGAGCAGAACACTGAGATGGAGAACAATACCAAATATGAAATTGTGCCTCAGTGAAATCACAGAAGTAGAGAGTAACAAGACAAAAGAATATGAGAAGATATTGGTAAAGGGTTTCCAAAGATAATGATAATGTTAAATCAAAGAGACACTTAGAGCCAAACAAGATATAAACCAAAACCCACATAGGAGACCTGGAGGAAGCTCCTGGATTCTACATGGCGAAGCCCCAGCCTTTGCAGCCATCTGGGAAATGAACCAGTGGATGGAAGATCTCTATCTCTCCTCCTCCCTCTGTACTCTGCCTTTCAAATAAATTAATTAAAATCTCATAGAAATTTTTCTA
The DNA here is from genome assembly GCF_964237555.1 of Oryctolagus cuniculus. Lineage (NCBI taxonomy): Eukaryota > Metazoa > Chordata > Mammalia > Lagomorpha > Leporidae > Oryctolagus > Oryctolagus cuniculus. Next base: position 9,286,777 of record NC_091445.1, on the reverse strand, counting down.
TCAGTTTCATTTATAACCACCCAACACCAAAATGGTTTACCTATCATTAAATAAATTGACAAACCAGCATGTTTTTCTCATGTAGACATGGCACCATTCAATGTCTATTGTCAGCATGAGAAATCTGAATATAATCTCTCTGGTTATGGCTTATGCATAGTAGCAATGCAATGAACTATAATAAAAATATTAATATAGGATATTTTTTTAGAATCATGTTAATATACCTCATAGAATAAAATTGAATTTGGACTTCATTTTTACTTTATAAATTCATGATTTGCTGATTAATGTCTTATATTCTACTGGATGACTACAATCTTATTGTTAGATAATTTATTCCAGTATCTTACCAAGGTTTGAGCTCACTGACCAATGATTGCCAGTGGTACTTTTTCCCATTCTTTTTAAATTAAATAAGTAGGTTATCATTGCTGCTTTTCAGAGTTTAAGTTTTCAAAAAAAAATTCTCAGAAAGTAGAATTTGCTAAAAAGCATTTAACAGTTTCCAGCATCTTTAATGATAAAAGCTTCTCAGAAAATTAGGAACAGAATGGAACATGATACAGGGCTTGTTAAGTTGAATCATAACCCCTGTGTGATGGTGGTGGGGAGAAGGAGGGGCTCTGGCAACTCATTAGGTCAAGAGACAGAGACCTCATGCAGGGGATCAGTGTTCTCTTAAAGGCCTTAGAATAGAGCTTCCTCACACCTTCTGGTGTATTAGGACTGTTGGAGATTGAACAGGACTTGCCCTCCAAACAGAACCAGACATTTAAATCCCAAATTCTGGGGCTGGCGCCGTGGCTCACTTGGTTAATCCGCCACCTGTGGCACCAGCATCCCATATGGGTGCCGGGTTCTAGTCCCGGTTGCTCCTCTTCCAGTCCAGCTCTCTGCTGTGGCCCAGGAGGGCAGAGGAGGATGGCCCAAGTGTTTGGGCTCCTGCACCCGCATGGGAAACTGGGAAGAAGTACCTGGCTCCTGTCTTTGGATTGGTGCAGTGTCAGCCGTAGCGACCATTTGGGGAGTGAACCAATGAAAGGAAGACCTTTCTCTCTCTCTCACTGTCTATAGCTCTACCTGTCAGATAAATTAAAAATTTTGGATTTTTTTTAATTGTTATTGGGTTAATGAAATGGTGGTTGGATTAGTGCTCAGACTTGATGTAATTACAGAGGCAGGAGATGGTCTAATGAGAAGGTCTTTTAAGTCAATGAGGGGCTTTCCCGTGGAAGGTAGTTCTTGCAAGAGGGTTGGCTGTGTACACCCAGTTCAGTCTAGCTTCTCTGTGCTGCTTGGCTCACCATGTGATTATTCCTCTGCACAACCTCTGCATCCTCCAGATGCCAGACTAACGAAGCTCCCCATATTGAACTGGGCACTTGGAAAAGCGGTAAACTAAAACAAGTCTCTTTCTCCCAATAGCCTTCTCTAGAGTGTTTTTTAGTTAAAGTAGTGAAAAGTTGGTTAATACAAGGACATAGTGAGAAATGGCTTTCCCTGACCATGAAGAACCTCATCAGACACTGAATCTACTGAAATCCTGATCTTGGACTTCTCACTTACTAGAGCTGTAGATAACAAACTTCTGCTTTTTAGAAGCCATTCACTTTATGATAATTTGCTATAAGTGCTTATACTAAGAAAGGTGTTTATGAGGAAGCCATAATCAATATCTTCGTCAGTAGTGAAAGACTAAAGTGTTCTGTTTATAGCAGGAACAAGAAAAGATGTCCATTTTGACTATTGCTCTTAAACACTGTACTGGAAATTCTACCAGAGCAAGGAAAAGAAATGTTGCAAATTACAAAGGCAGACACAAAGCTATGTCTAGTTGCAAATTAATTTTACTATATACATATATGTAAAACCCAAAAGAGTGCACATACAAATGCTGGAACTAATATTCAAATTCAGTAATGATACAGATTACAAAATCAACAAGAAAACTATAATTGTATTTTTATATAACAGGAATAAATAAAATGAAAGTTAAGGAGATAACTGCATTTACAATAGTAGTTAGAAGATAACTAAAAAATGTAAGTGATAAATATAGTGATGAAGGAATACGAAGAGGGCATAAGTAAATAGAAAAATATCAGATGTTTATAGAAGAGCAGAAATAATGTGAAGATGTATTATTCAAAATGGTTTTCAGTTTCAGTGCAATTCCTATCATGCCAGTAGTCTTGATTTTTTTGTACTGATGCAAAAGCCAATCATCTACTAAATTGCAATTGTAGGAGAACTTTCTTAGTCTGTTTTATACTGAGAGTACCACAGACTAGGAAAACTATAAAGGAAAGAAATTTCTCAGTTCCTAGGCTGGGACATCTAATGGGTATCAGGCATCTGGCAAGGGCTTCTGTGCTGCATCACAGTGTGGAAGAAGGGAAAATGAGCTTGTACAGAACAGAACGGGAGCAGGAGGGCTCATGTATAGGGAACCTCTTTCCATGAGAACAGCACAATCATTCATGAGGTCAGAGCTCTCAAACTGTTTACCTGCATTAGACCACACTTCTCATTACTGTTGCAGTGGAAATTGTTTCCATTATGTGAATTTTGGGGGCCATAGCCTGAGAATTTTTTTTAAAGATTTTTTTATTTGAAAGACAGTTACAAAGAGAGGTAGAGACAAAGAGGTCTTCCATCCACTGGTTCACTCTCCAGATAGCCACAACGGCTGGAACTGCACTGATCCAAAGCTAGGAACCAGGAGCCAGAAGCTTCTTCTGGGTCTCCCACGTGGGTGCAGGGGCCCAAAGACGTGGGCCATCTTCTGCTATCCCAAGCCATAGCAGAGAGCTGGATTGGAAGAGGAGCAGCTGGGTCTCGAACTGGTGCCCATATGGGATGCTGGCATGTTAGCCCAGGGCTTTAACCCGCTGTGCCACAGCGCCAGCCCCAATAGTCTGAGAATTAACAATTTGGAAAAATAAAGGGGTCTTAGACTGCTGGAATCTAAAACTTAGCACAAAATGTCAGTAATGAAAGCAATGTAGTCTGTCATAAGGATAGTCCAATGGACCAATGTAATAGAATTGAGCTTTAAGAAACAGAACCAAACCTATATGGTAAATTTTTACAAGGGTTGTGAGACCATTCAATGGAGAAAAAATAGTACTTTAAACAGTGCTGGGAAAACTGGATTTCCAACTGCAAAAGAAAAAATGAGGTAGTTCATAACATACGCAAATACTAATCTCAAGTAGACCAAAGACATAAATATGAGGGAACCTCAAAGTTCATCGAAAATTAAAATATTTGGCACCAACATGAATTCATATTTGAATTTCATTTTACCATGGATTTTTTGAAGTATGCTTGTGTAAGTGTTGATCCTGCAAAACTGTGGGAGGCAACTAACATGGTAAATATTTATGCCTGAATTTGGTGATGGATTCTTAGGACACCAAAGCATGAATAACATGCTTTCATAAATAAACAGAATTAAATTTTTGTGTGCCAAAGAGACATTAAGAAATGAAAGTAAAATAACAACATTAAAGGGGAAAAATATTTTAAAGCATTTGTTTTAAGAGCGTAATATACAGATTACATAAAGAATTCTTAAAATTCAACAACAAAAGATAATTCATCCAATCAGAGTCGGCAAAACACTTAAGTAGATTTCTTTACAGAGAGCTATTTGAATAGCCATCAAGTACTTCGATGTTTATGTCATTAGTTTTTGGGAGTTGGAAATCGAATTACGATGAGGTACCACTTTATACATACTAGAAAGACTGCAACTGGACACACACAACAATTCTCTCCTCCCACACACACCAGGAATTGGAAGGATGTGAAAAAAGTAGAACCTAGCACATTAGTGGTGAGAATGTAAAATGGTTTAGTTACTCGGGAAAACAATTTGGATTATCAAAAAGTTGAACATAGTTTATATGATGCTGAAATTCCAACCCTAACTATGTACACAAATTATTAGAAGCAGATGTTCAGAAAAGCACATGTTCACACATTTCATAGCAGGACTATTCCCATGGAGAATAGGTGGAAACAACCCAAAAGTTAATCATCCGGTGAATAGATAATTAAAAAGTGGTATATACATAAAATGAAATGTTACTGTCATAAAAATAAAGCACTATTACAAGCAATATTTAGAACCTCTAAAACATTATGCCATGCAAAGAAAAATGCAACACAAATGTCACAGGTTGTATGATTACATTTACATGAAATAACAAAATAGGTATAATCATAGAAACAGAATGTAGATAGGTGGTTTTCAGGGGCTGGAGAGAGGGAAGAAGCTGTTTAATGAGTACTTGTGAGTGATGGAAAAATTTTGAAACTAGATAAAAGTATTGGCAATACAACACTGTGAATGTACTAAGTACTTAACCGTATTCACTTTTTTCTGTTTTTTTTTTTTTTTTTTTTTTTTTTTTTTTTTTTACAGCACGGACAGTGAGAGAGACAGAGATCTTCCTTTGCCATTGGTTCACCCTCCAATGGCCGCCATGGCCAGAGCACCGCGCTGATCCAATGGCAGGAGCCAGGTACTTATCCTGGTCTCCCATGGGGTGCAGGGCCCAAGCACTTGGGCCATCCTCCACTGCACTCCCTGGCCACAGCAGAGAGCTGGCCTGGAAGAGGGGCAACCAGGACAGAATCCGGCGCCCGGACCGGGACTAGAACCTGGCGTGCCGGCACTGCAAGGCGGAGGATTAGCCTAGTGAGCCACGGCGCCGGCTTATTCGCTTTCAAATTGTTACAGGAATTTCACTTTAAGATATTATTAGAAAAATGACAACTACCTAGTACAGACACAGATTATTGGGTAGCAAAACTGATTTGCGTGCATGGAGATCTTAAATTATATGACACTCATGGAGGTAAAGAGGCTTTCTGAAGCAGTGACTGAGCCTTAGTTGATTTTGCTACCCTGTGGACAGACCACGAAGGTGTTCCCTTTTTTTCTTTGTTTCATCTGCAGGGAGGTGAGAATGGGAGGTGGCTGGTAACAAGTTCGCATATGTTGCTTAACTCAGGAGAAAGATGATGTCTGAGGTCTTGGGCCTAGTATCTGCAAAATGTATAATCATATAATTAAAAGAGTTGATTTTTAACTATACAGTATTTCTTCTTCCACAGATCTTATAATGGTTATTACTTGCTTGACATTTCCCCTTGAATGGTAAATAATACTTGAAATTTATTTAGTTGTTTAGACTTTCCCCCCCCTTAATATTTGCTTCTTTGTAGTAGTTGATCATTAATCAATTTTACTCACTGAAAATATTATAATTAAGATCCCCTGGTCCTAGTTTTCTCTATATAAAAATGATCTGCAGCATAGTATACTGTGAGGACCGTCAATAATATGTCATGGTAATAGTTGGCCTTCTGCTTATTCCATGTCTGAGTAACTCAAATGTCTAGCACTTCTTTTGACACAACTTGCTCTAGGAAACTGAACAAAATATTTTATTTCCACCCAGTTTGAACATGTCAGTTACAATTCTGACCATATCACTATTTCATATTTATTGATCCTATTAATTCTAATGCTCTTTAGTTGATTGTCTTTGATCAGCTCATCTTAAATGTTGGTTTTTTTCTGACACACAAAGTAGTAATAGCATGTTTCTCATTTCCAGGAGGATTTCTTCTCAACCATCTTGGCTAGTTTAAGCCTTATTTTTTTCCATAAGGGGTGTTCCATTATACAAGTTATGATTCAGTCGTAATTGAAGTCTGAGGTTACTATTTAAGGTTTCTGTTGATAGACAAGCAGAAAATCACCTTGTGTCCTTCTGAACAGCATGGAAAGGAAAGACATTTTATGTCAAAGAGGAGAAATGAAGCTTTGAAAACAACTGCTGATATTTTAACTGCTATAGGAATGAATTTTGTGATTTCAAATGCATACAACTGGGTGTCTTGTAGATTTTCGATACACTTTGTCAGACATAGTGATAGCCAGTCCTTCCCCGACCTTCAACTCTACTTCTTTCCTAACCTATTGTGTTTGGCATTTCATTTTATTCATTATATTTTGGCAAGTGTTATATGTGATACTATGCTACTTCACGTCAAGCATGTTGACACAGGTGGTAAGGTTTCCTTGAATGTGTAACATACGTTTAAGCTATGGGCACTCATCAAGCATTTATTCTGCAAGAAGAGCATTGTTTGATGGACTAAGAAAATGATAAGCTGATGTTTGCAAAGACTGTCTGATCTGTCGACATTCATTCACTATATTAAATCATTGTTGACACTTTGTAAATGTCAAGGTGCTTTCTCTCTTAATATGATTTCAAGGGATGTTGAGTTCAAGAAAAAGCCTTGAAAATATTCCAAGTGTTTGGAATCTAGTACATAACATTCCTTTGTGCTGGGTAATTTTACCTAGCAGAATGACAGTTGTGGCCTCTTAAATTCTTTAATGGCTTTATATTTTTATTTTGCCCAAAACATATTTAAGAGTTAAAACCTTTCCATAAATATTGGCATAGTTTTCTTTTTGAAAAGAACACTGTTTTGGCGAACATGAAAGTTGTTTATGGAATTTTAACAGGATATGTGAAACTGGAATATATATAAATACACACATACACTATATATATACACAGATATACATACATACATATGTGTCTTATATATGGTCAAATAACATTCTCGCTACCATTTATTACCAAATGGACATAATGTATATTCAATATATATTTATGTAGTGAATCAAATAACCACATTTAATATAATGTCTTGATAACAAAGAATTTTATCATTTCCAAAAAGTGTTTAAGAAATAATCTATCCATATCACAGCATTTCCTCATTTTTCTGTTATTAAAATTTCTATTTACTTGTTGCAAATAAAATTTCTCTAAGTATTTGGAAAGAAATGGAAAATTGCTGAATTTTTCTTAACTATCAATTTAGGTAAATTTCAGTTTTATCTATTTTAAAGAGAAATATCATGGAATAAGCAAGCATCAATATTAGAGAATAAATATGACAAAAATATTGTTAACAGGGTCTTAAATAGAAGTCATTGGGTCTAACTTTTCCAAGGGTAGCCAGAGTTTTAAAATACATATGAGAATCCCATTAGTTTCCCATGTTAAAATGACAACAAAATTTAGCTAACATTCAAAGTCCTTTCTCTCTTGTATCCATTTCTGATTTTTTTTTTTGTATATTTACCATTTCTCTAAAAAAACTACTCTGTTTAGGATTCTGTCCCGGTTGCCCCTCTTCCAGGCCAGCCCTCTGCTGTGGCCAGGGAGTGCAGTGGAGGATGGCCCAGGTGCTTGGGCCCTGCACCCCATGGGAGACCAGGAAAAGCACCTGGCTCCTGGCTCCTGCCATCGGATCAGCGCGGTGCGCCGGCCGCATCGCGCTGGCCGCGGCGGCCATTGGAGGGTGAACCAACGGCAAAGGAAGACCTTTCTCTCTGTCTCTCTCTCTCTCACTGTCCACTCTGCCTGTCAAAAAAAAAAAAAAAAAAAAAAAAAAAAAAAAAAAAAGAAGTGGGAAGCATGGAAACGAATAAAATTCATTTTAAAGATTGTTTTAGTGGGTAAGGAGAAACTTCAGCAAATTGTATCTTGTTTTATTTAGAAAGATGGATGTTTAGTCGGAAACGGGAGAGGAGGCAAAATGGCAGAATAGGAAGGGAGCACACTGATAGTCCGGGGAGAGACAGTTTAATAAAAGTGGAGATACTGCAGGTTCAAGGAAGAGTAGGGGAGAAAACAGCAGAAGAAATTCTTCCGGAACACGTGATTCACAGTGGACCTGCGTGGAGAGCGTTGGAGCCCACAGTTCGGGACACCAGCGGCAGACTCAACACACCAGCACTGGAAGGCGAGGTGAGCCGAACCTCAATAGCCCGAGACAAAGGCAGGCAAGCAGAGAGAGGAGACTAGAGGGAACGACCCCCGGGGGGAAAAGTTCACCAGGCTAACTGGAAGAGAGAGAGAGAGAGAGAAAAAAAAAAAAGGTGATTGGTACGGACACGGGTTTCTCTCTCTCCGCTCACCTCTCAAGGGTGAACAAGACAAAGAGCAGGCGCCGTCTTGGACATACGTCATAAGCAGAGCGACCTCAGGTCTGCACTGGCCCAGAGCCTAGCAGAAAAACCTGACTCTGGGCAGGGCGAATTAACAGGAGATTAGGACCTAGTAAATTTGTGGTGCTACTGAACTGAGACTGTGAAAAAAGAGACGGTGGGGGAGAGAACTCACGGAATTCACGTGAGCACTCTCCAGAGACGCTACAATTCCGTAACTTTGGCAACCCAGTGGGAGACTGAAGGAGAATTTGAGCCCACTCTGAGGGCAGTACAGATTCCCTGTGTGGTCCTTGGGAAAGAGCTTCCTATCTCTGGCTCCTGTGGGTATATTATTTGCCTGCTAACTACCTCCAACTTAGTTCAGCTGTGTGGAATTACTTCCCTTTTGAATCAAAAAAAGAAAGAGCTCTGTCACGCCTAACCTGGGAGTGTCACCTTTGGCACACCAAACAGAGCTCTCAGGCCACACCCATCTCAAGCCTCTAAGGCTCCATCAAAAACAGACAGTCCACTTAATCTAGAGTCATAGTATAACAAGAAAAAGCACCACAGTGAAGAAACCAAATATCTCCAATATGCCAAATAACAAACGCAAAAACCAAGATAATAGAAACAAGGAAGTCACCATGACGCCCCCAAATGAAAAAGACACCCCAATTCAAGATTATGAAGATGATGAGATAGAAGAAATGCAAGAAGCAGATCTCAAAAAATTGATAAGAACATTAGGAAGTTCTCAAAAACAAATTCTTGAACTACAGAAATCCTTAATGCACAAGGTAGAAAATCTCTCTTGTGAAAATGAAATATTAAGGAGGAATCAAAATGAAACAAAACAACTAGTACAACAGGAAACTGTGATAGTGACGAGAAATCATAATGAAGTGAAGAATTCAATAGATCAAATGAAAAACACAATAGAGAGCCTTACAAACAGAATGGGTGAAGCAGAAGAGAGAATATCGGACTTAGAAGACAGAGAACAGAAAAGGATATAGTCAGACCAAAGAAAAGAAGAGGAAATTAGAAATCTAAAACATATTGTCAGGAATCTTCAGGATACTACTAAAAAACCCAACATTCGGGTTCTAGGAGTTCCTGAAGGCATGGAGAGGGAGAAAGGATTAGAAGGCCTTTTTAGTGAGATATTAGCAGAAAATTTCCCAGGGTTGGAGAAGGACAGAGAAATCCTAGTACAGGAAGTTCACAGAACCCCTAATAAACACGACCAAAAGAGATCCTCACCACGACACGTTGTAATTAAACTCTCCACAGTGAAACATAAAGAAAAGATCCTAAAATGTGCAAGAGAGAAACGTCAAATTACTCTCAGAGGATCTCCAATCAGACTCACAGCTGACTTCTCATCAGAAATCCTACAAGCTAGGAGGGAATGGCGAGATATAGCCCAGGTACTAAGAGAGAACAACTGCCAGCCCAGAATATTATATCCTGCAAAGCTATCATTTGTGAATGAAGGTGAAATAAAGACTTTTCATAGCAAACAGAAATTGAAAGAATTTGTTGCCACTCGTCCAGCCCTGCAAAAGATGCTTAAAGATGTGTTACACACAGAAACACGTTCATCAATATGAAAGAAGGTAAAGGAAGGAAACCTCACAGCAAAAGATCACAGGGAATTCAAAGCATATATTAGAACTTATCTTTGGCAAATGGCAGGGCAAAGTTACCACTTATCATTAGTCACATTGAATGTGAATGGCCTGAACTGTCCAGTTAAAAGACACCGATTGGCTGATTGGGTTAAGGAACAAAACCCATCTATTTGCTGCTTACAAGAAACGCATCTTTCCAATAAAGATCCATACAGACTGAAAGTGAAAGGCTGGAAAAAGATATACCATGCCAACAGAAATGAAAAAAGAGCGGGCGTAGCCATCTTAATATCGGACGACATAAACTTTAACACAAAAACTATTAAGAGTGACAAAGAGGGACACTATATAATGATTAAGGGATCAATACAACAAAAAGATATAACAATTATCAATGTATATGCACCTAACTACAGGGCACCTGTTTATCTAAAAGATTTGTTAACAGACAAAAAGGGAGACTTAGACCCCAATACAATAGTACTGGGGGACTTCAATACTCCACTCTCAGAAATAGACAGATCAACAGGACAGAAGTTCAACAAGGATACAGTAGATTTAAACGACACTATAGCCCAAATGGATCTAACAGATATATACAGAACTTTCATTCCTACAGCTAAACATTTTACATTCTTCTCAGCAGTACATGGAACCTTCTCTAGGATTGACCACATACTAGGCCATAAAGCAAGTCTAAGCAAATTCAAAAGAATTAGAATCATACCATGCAGCTTCTCAGACCTTAAAGGAATGAAGTTGGAAATTAGCAACTCAGGAATCCCTAGAGCATACGCAAACACATGGAGATTGAACAACATGCTCAATGAACAATGGGTCATAGAAGAAATCAAAAGAGAAATCAAAAACTTTCTGGAAGTAAATGAGGATAACAGCACAGCATACCAAAACTTATGGGACTCAGCAAAAGCAGTGTTAAGAGGAAAGTTTATATCAATAGGTGCCTACATCAAGAAATTGGAAAGGCACCAAATAGATGAGCTTTCAATTCACCTCAAGGATCTAGAAAACCTACAGCAAACCAGACCCAAATCTAGTAGGAGAAGAGAAATAATTAAAATCAGAGAAGAAATCAACAGGATTGAATAAAAAAAAAAAAATTACAAAAAATCAGCCAAACGAGGAGCTGGTTTTTTGAAAAAATAAACAAAATTGACACCCCATTGGCCCAACTAACTAAAAAAAGAAAAGACCCAAATCAATAAAATCAGAGATGAAAAAGGAAATGTAACAACAGACACCACAGAAATAAAAAGAATCATCAGAAATTACTACAAGGACCTGTATGCCAGCAAACAGGGAAACCTATCAGAAATGGATAGATTGCTGGACACATGCAACCTACCTAAATTGAACCAGGAAGACATCGAAAACCTAAACAGACCCATAACTGAGACAGAAATTGAAACAGTAATAAAGGCCCTCCCAACAAAGAAAAGCCCAGGACCAGATGGATTCACTGCTGAATTCTACCAGACATTTAAAGAAGAACTGACTCCAATTCTTCTCAAACTATTCAGAACAATCGAAAAAGAGGGAGTCCTCCCAAATTCTTTCTATGAAGCCAGCATCACCTTAATTCCTAAGCCGGAAAAAGATGCAGCACTGAAAGAGAATTACAGACCAATATCCCTGATGAACATAGATGCAAAAATCCTCAATAAAATTCTCGCCAATAGAATGCAACAACACATCAGAAAGATCATCCACCCAGACCAAATGGGATTTATCCCTGGTATGCAGGGATGGTTTAATGTGCGCAAGACAATGAATGTGATACACCACATTAACAGACTGCAGAAGAAAAACCATATGATTATCTCAATAGATGCCGAGAAAGCATTTGATAAAATACAATACCCGTTCATGATGAAAACTCTAAGCAAACTGGGTTTGGAAGGAACATTCCTCAATACAATCAAAGCAATCTATGAAAAACCCACGGCCAACATCCTATTGAATGGGGAAAAGTTGGAAGCATTTCCACTGAGATCTGGTACCAGACAGGGATGCCCACTCTCACCACTGCTATTCAATATAGTTCTGGAAGTTCTAGCCAGAGCTATTAGGCAAGAAAAAGGAATTAAAGGGATACAAATTGGGAAGGAAGAACTCAAACTATCCCTTTTTGCAGATGATATGATTCATTATTTAGGGGACCCCAAGAACTCTACTAAGAGACTATTGGAACTCATAGAAAAGTTTGGCAAAGTAGCAGGGTATAAAATCAATGCACAAAAATCAACAGCCTTTGTATACACAGACAATGCCATGGCTGAGGAAGACCTTCTAAGATCAATCCCATTTACAATAGCTACAAAAACAATCAAATACCTTGGAATAAACTTAACCAAGGACGTTAAAGATCTCTACGATGAAAATTACAAAACCTTAAAGAAAGAAATAGAAGAGGATACCAAGAAATGGAAAAATCTTCCATGCTCATGGATTGGAAGAATCAATATCATCAAAATGTCCATTCTCCCAAAAGCAATTTATAGATTCAATGCAATACCTCAAGATACCGAAGACCTTCATCTCAGATCTGGAAAAAATGGTGCTGAAATTTATATGGAGGCACAAGAGACCTCGAATAGCTAAAGCAATCTTGTACAACAAAAACAAAGCCAGAGGCATCACAATACCAGATTTCAGGACATACTACAGGGCAGTTGTAATCAAAACAGCATGGTACTGGTACAGAAACAGATGGATAGACCAATGGAACAGAATGAAACACCAGAAATCAACCCAAACATCTACAGCCAACTTATATTTGATCAAGGATCTAAAACTAATTCCTGGAGCAAGGACAGTCTATTCAATAAATGGTGCTGGGAAAACTGGATTTCCACGTGCAGAAGCATGAAGCAAGACCCCTACCTTACACCTTACACAAAAATCCACTCAACGTGGATTGAAGACCTAAATCTATGACCTGACACCATCAAGTTACTAGAGAACATTGGAGAAACCCTTCAAGATATTGGCACAGGCAAAGAATTTCTGGAAAAGACCCGGGAGGCACAGGCAGTCAAAGCCAAAATCAACTATTGGGATTGCATCAAATTGAGAGATTTCTGTACTGCAAAAGAAACAGTCAGGAGAGTGAAGAGACAACCGACAGAATGGGAAAAAATATTTGCAAACTATGCAACAGATAAAGGATTAATAACCACAATCTACAAAGAGATCAAGAAACTCCACAAAAACAAAACCAACAACCCACTTAAGAGATGGGCCAAGGACCTCAATAGACATTTTTCAAAAGAGGAAATCCAAATGCCCAACAGGCACATGAAAAAATGTTCAAGATCACTAGCAATCAGGGAAATGCAAATCAAAACCACAATGAGGTTTCACCTCACCCCGGTTAGAATGGCTCACATGCAGAAATCTACCAACAACTGATGCTTGCTACGATGTGGGGAAAAAGGGACACTAACCCACTCTTGGTGGGAATGCAAACTGGTCAAGCCACTATGGAAGTCAGTCTGGAGATTCCTCAGAAACCTGAATATAACCCTACCGTTCGACCCAGCCATCCCACTCCTTGGAATTTACCCAAAGGAATTTAAATTGGCAAACAAAAAAGCGGTCTGCACCCTAATGTTTATTGCAGCTCAATTCACAATAGCCAAGACCTGGAACCAACCTAAATGCCCATTAACGGTAGACTGGATAAAGAAATTATGGGATATGTACTCTTTAGAATACTATACCGCAGTAAGAAACAATGAAATCAGTCATTCGCAACAAAATGGAGGAATCTGGAACACATCATGCTGAGTGAAATAAGCCAGTCCCAAAGGGACAAATACCATATGTTCTCCCTGATCGGTGACAACTGACTGAACACCAAAAAGGAAACCTGTTGAAATGAAATGGACACTATGGGAAACGGTGACTTGATCAGCATAGCCCTGACTGTTAATGAACAACTTAATACATTATCCCTCTTAGTAGGTTTTTTGTCTGTTCTACTTAATATGACTGGTTTAATTCTGTAATTAATACACAATTATTCTTAAGTGTTGAAATTTAACTGAAATGTGATCCCTGTTAAACATAAGAGTGGGAATAAGAGAGGGAAGAGATGTACAATTTGGGACATGCTCAATTGGACTTGCCCCAAATGGTAGAGTTAGATACATACCAGGGGATTCCAATACAATCCCATCAAGGTGGCATGTACCAATGCCATCTCACTAGTCCAAGTGATCAATTTCAGTTCACAATTGATCATAATGAAAGGACTAAAAGTCAAAGGAAGCACATAAACAAGTCTAGTACCTGATAATACTAACCGATAGAATAAATAAAGGGGAGAGTGATCCAACATGGGAAGCTAGATACTCAGCAGACTCATAGAATGGCGGATGTCCTAAATAGCACTCTGGCCTCAGAATCAGCCCTAAAGGCATTCCGATCTGGCTGAAAAGCCCATGAGAGTATTTCAGGCATGGAAAGCCAAGACACTCTGGGGGGGAAAAAAAAAAAAAAAAAAAAAAAAACCAACCCTAAATGAAAGATCTCTGTGAGTGAGATCCCAGTGGAAAGAACAGGTCTTCAAAGAAGGAGGTACCTTTCTCTGAAGGGAGGAGAGAACCTCCACTTTGACTATGACCTTGTCTAAACAAGATAAGTGTCGGAGAACTCAAGGGGCTTCCATAGCCTTGGAAACTCATGACTGGTGCATAGGGAGATTACTGATGCCATAAACAGGAGTGTAAATTGGTAAAGACAACAACAGGAGTCACTGTGCACTTACTCCTCATGTAGGATCTCTGTCCTTAATGTGCTGTACATTGAGACTTAATGCTATAATGAGTACTCAAACAGTATATTTCGCTTTGTGTTTCTATGGGGGTGCAAACTGTTGAAATCTTTACTTAATGTATACTAAACTGATCTTCTGTTAAAAAAAAAAAGAAGAAGAAATTAGCAATTCCCAGCTTGACTCTAGCTGGGATTAAACATGACAATAGTTCTGATCTGATTTCTTTTTCATTTAAAAAATCATCTTATTTTTCACTTTATGTTTCTGTGTGGGAGCAAACTGTTGAAATCCTTACTTAATGTATGCTAAACTGATCTTCTGTATATAAAGAGAATTGAAAATGAATCTTGATGTGAATGGAAGGGGAGAGGGAATGGGAAAAGGGAGGGTTGTGGGTGGGAGGGACGTTATGTGGGGGAAGCCATTGTAATCCATAAGCGGTACTTTGGAAATTTATATTCATTAAATAAAAGTTTAAAAAAAAAGATGGATGTTTAATGTGTCAGGATAGTGTATCCAGAGTCAGAAGTATGAAATTGTATTTCTGATTCTAGCTTAGTTGCTAGCTATGACAATTACCCCAAATATTTTGGCTTCTGAAAAACTGAAGCTAGTGTTTCTTGTTGAAAATTAAATATGGAATATTGTTTATATAATATCTAGTACTGTTAATATAAGTTTTCTGTAAACAGCATTATATGTTATATAAAATGTTTTTATAAATGAGTATGAATGTTTACACTCATGAAACATCATTACTGTTATTCCCATTTATTATGTAATGGTAGAATGTTTGAATGCCTTGATTAGGATGGACAGTAATAAACCTAGTCAGTATTTAGTTAAATTTAATTTAAAACTCTACACCACAGAATAAGCACGGAAAATGATACAGAAAGTAAAGAAGTACATTCCTATGAAAGAGTATAACTTGGTATGTGCAATATTCCATTAAAGTAGTTCTTTCAGAGAGAACGTTAATGTTTAATAACCAGCATCCAACGCAAAACCTTGGCATAGAACAGATGCTAAAAACTGTTTAAGTGAATTCACCTGATATTGCCAATGACCCTACATACATTCCAAAATTTCTTATAAAATTCTAGGGAATACATGAGCTGCTATTGTTATCTCTGGTTGGATTCCATATCCAGTTTTGGAAGCAGTTGATAAAAGGCAAAGGCGGTTTAAGGAGGGGGAAATGTCTTCAGAAAGGTGAGGGAGATGGGAAAACTCTCTACAAGGGACAGTGGAAGACACCCTCGGTTGCTTTAGGAGGACCAAGAAGCTGCTGAACAACAAGATCTATCAGAGGGAGTTGGACCAAGCTTCATGCAGATTTTCTGAAACTTGAGATGTGCTAAATTGATAGATACTACCATATATGATTGAACTCTTTTTTTAAAAAAATTATTTATTGGAAAGGCAGAGTTAGGGTGAGTTAGATCTTCAGTCTGCTGGTTCACTCCCAAACTGCCACAGCAGCTGAAGCCAGGATCCCAGAACTTCTTCCAGGTCTCTGACGTGGGTGCAAGGGCCCGTGGACTTGGATCATCTTGTGCTGCTATCCAAGGCACATTACTAGGATAATTGGGACTCGAACCGGCACCCATAAGGGATGTTGGCTTCGCAGCTGATGGCTTAACCTGTTAAACCACAATGCTGGCCCCAAAAATGATTAAACTCTTAAAGTGATGAGAGAAAAAAACAACAGTGACAAAAACTTGAGGTGCACAATACAAAACAACAGTTATACAAAAACTTGAGGTGCACAATGCTAGAATGATTGAGACTATAAATTCAGGTGCCACATTTTTGTATGGATTCTTTAGCCAACTGATCTACATCTGCACATCTATATTATAAAATTAATTTGATTGGATATAATGAGCATACACTAAACACCAGAATTTACACTAGCATCTGGCAATGTGTGTTTATGCATGTTTGCTAGCATCAAGTTCTTCATTTTCAAGGAGTTAAAAATTATGGCAGAAAAGTATACATAATTGAAATAAACTAAAAAAATGCTGTTTAATAAATGCTCTCTATTACTGGTTTTGAATATTTACCAAGAGGATTTTGAAGGTTAGTAGTGTTTTCAAATACTAGGAAAGCTAATTGGACTAAATCCAGAATATCTTAAGCTAAACACTCACTATGTTTCTATATAGAAAGATGACTGAAAAAGTAACCTCCGCTTGATGAAAGTTATATGCTGAATTAACGCTGCAGCCTTCATCTGTAAAGACTGGCCTCCTTTGCAAAGTGCCCCTTACAGCACTCTGACTTGCATGGGACAGTCATAGGAAGAGAAGTGGGGAAGAGAGAAGAGTGCCTCAATCAGCACCTGGGATATGAAGAATCAATGTGTGAAGGGCTGGTGCCCTTCTAATGAACAGTGAAATGGACCTTGGCTTTTGAAACATGGAAATGTGTTATTTGGCCTAAAAGCTTTCTGAGAACAATTTCAGTAACATTCATTATCGTTTCAGATTGAATGACAAGGGGACAAAGCTGGGAAGACAACCTCACTCACAAGGAATTTTTCAAAATTCTTGACCTTAAGGCATGTGAATTAGCTTGTTTGATTTCAATCTTGTATACTGGCCATCATAAAAGAAATTCCAGTTCCACTGTTTACTGAGTCATTATAGCTCAAAATAATATACTATGTACTGCCTAATAAACGGGAGGAGAGGAACCACTGGGCTCCAAACATGAAGAAAAGTTGAGGAAATCAAAATAGCAATAGCTTGACCTGATCATCTTGTGTTTAAATATTGCACTGTGGGGCTGGCGCTGTGGTATGTGGGTAAAGCCACTGCCTGCAGTGTTATGGCATCTGATGTGGGCACCGGTTTGAGTCCCGGCTGCTGCTCTTCTGATCTTGCTCTCTGATATGGCCTGGGAAAGCAGTGGAAATTGGCCCAATCCTTGGACTCCTGCACCTGCATGGGAGACTCAGAGGAAGCTCCTGGCTCTTGGCTCCACATCGGCCCATCTCCGGCTGTTGTGGCTGTCTAGGGAGTGGCCCACTGGTTGGAAGACCTCTAACTGCCTTTCGAATAAATAAGTAAGTTGTTACAAAAATTCTGTTGTACCCCGTAAAAATGTACGCATGATACATAAATGTTCATACAACATTTTGTAAGACCAAAAGAAAATGAAAAGAATGGCAGATAAGTGGTTGCCTGATAATTGGTATTGGTGATATACTGTTTCCTGATAATAGTTACATGAACGTATACAATTGTGGTAACTCAGCACTCTTTATATGTAAAGTAAGTGAATATTATTGTTTGTTAAACTTATAAATAGAGGGGCAAACATTGTGGCACAGCAGTTAAGCCACCACTTCTAACTCCAGCATCCCATATCAGAGTGCTGGTTGGAGTAATATTTTTGATAATGCGACTGGGAAAGCAACAGAAAATGGCACAAATACTTGGAGCTCTACCACCTATGTGGATTCTTGGCTTAGTCCTGGACCAACTCTGGATGTTGTGAACATTTGTGGTATGGACTGGTTGATGGAAGATTTTATCTGTCTCTGTCATTCTGCCTTTTAAATAAGTAAATTAAACAATCTAAAAAAATTGAAAAGGATTTTGAGACTATATCCACACATTTTAAAGAGAAAATGAACCAAATCATTGAATAAATAAATAAAATACAAATGTAAGGAATCTATAAAAAATAAGTCACAGAGAAAATAAGCAATGATGAGCATTTGGTATAGGGTCAAGATAGTGGCTAAGACACATCACATCCCATACTGGAGTACCTTAGATTTCCAGTTGTGGCTCCTGACTACAGACTCCTATGAACACAGATGTTATGAAACAACAGTGATATTGCAGTGATAGCTC
Organism: Oryctolagus cuniculus; assembly: GCF_964237555.1. Classification (NCBI taxonomy): domain Eukaryota; kingdom Metazoa; phylum Chordata; class Mammalia; order Lagomorpha; family Leporidae; genus Oryctolagus; species Oryctolagus cuniculus. Next base: position 9,268,429 of record NC_091445.1, on the reverse strand, counting down.
AAGTAGTTGGGGTTTAGCCACCCATGTAAGAGTCCTACTTTGAATTCCTGGCTCGTTGCTTCAGCTTGGACCAGCCCTGGCCGTTGTAGACTTCTGGGAAATTAACTATCAGAGTTGTCTTTGTCTCTATTTTATTATGTTCTCTCTCTTAAGTAAATATATAAATAAAAATTTTAAAATATTTAAAAATGTTTTGTTGGACCTCTTCAATTAAGTTATCTTCAATACATTTAATATATTATCAAATGGAACTTTGAAAATGTAATAATAGTTATATGATTATGTTGATATGGGAAAAATTTTTGTTAGAACTTGCTTGGGGATTACAGAGGAAGTTCATTAATAGTTTCAGTTGTTATTTTAGAGGTTTTTTTTTAAGATTTATTTATTTATTTGAAAGTCAGAGTTACACACAGAGAGGAGAGGCAGAGAGAGAGAGAGAGAGAGAGGTCTTCTATCTGATGGTTCACTTTCCAGATGGCCGCAGTGGCTGGAGCTGCGCCGATCAGGAGCGAGGAGCCTCTTCCGGGTCTCCCATGTGGGTGCAGGGGCCCAAGGACTTGCGCCATCTTCTGCTATCCCAGGCCATAGCAGAGAGCTGGACAGGAAGTGGAGCAGCCAGGTCTTGAACTGGTGTCTATATGGGTTGCTGGTGCTTCAGGCCAGGGCGTTTACCCACTGTGCCACAGTGCCAGCACCGTTATTTTAGTGTTTTAAAAATGGCTTTTGTTATGAAATTTCAGGTCTACATCAAAATTGAGGGGAAGGTACAGAGATTTCCCATACACCCCAGGTCCCCCGCAAGCATAGACTCTTCCCTTGGCTACATCCCCCAGCAGAGAGGTGTGCTCCTCACCAACACTGAACCTGCATTGATGTGTCATTCTCACTCAGACTCCACAGTTCATGTAGAGATTCAGTCTTGGTGTTGAACACTCTGTGGGTTTAGAAAAATTTAAAATGATCTCTATTGGCCTTTAGAGTGTCGAGTAACTGCATTGCCTTAAGAGTCTTCTGTGTTCTACCAATTTAGCCCCACTTCCCCCATCCACTGGCAGCCAGTAATTATATTTACTATTTCCATAGCTTTGCCTTCTCCAGTGTGCCATTTGCTTGCAATCATATAGTGAAGAGAGGGAGGAGATGTACAATTTGGGACATGCTCAGGCTGACTTGCCCCAAATGGTAGAGTTAGAAATGTGCCAGGGGATTCCAATTCAATCCCATCAAGGTGGCATGTACCAATGCCATCTCACTAGTCCAAGTGATCAACTTCAATTCACAATTGATCACACTGATAGGTCTAAGAGTCAAAGGGATCACATAAACAAGACTAGTGTCTGCAAATAATAATTGAATAAAAAAGGGAGAGAACGATCCAACATGGGAAGTGGGATACACAGCAGACTCGTAGAAAGGCAGATGTCCTAAACAGCACTCTGGCCTTGGAATCAGCCCTTAAGGCATTCGGATCTGGCTGCAGAGCCTATGAGAATATTTTAGGCATGGAAAGCCAAGATACTCTGGCGAAAAACAAACAAACAAAAAACTAAATGAAAGGTCTCTGTGAGTGAGATCCCAGTGGATAGAACGGGCCATCAAAGAAGGAGGTACCTTTCTCTGAAGGGAGGAGAGAACTTCCACTTTGACTATGACCTTGTCTAAATAAGATCGATGTCCACAAACTCAAAAGGCTTCCATAGCCTTGGCAACACATGACTAGAGCCTAGGGAGATTACTGATGTCATAAACAAGAGTGTCAATTTGTTAAGTCAACAACAGGAGTCACTGTGCACGTACTCCTCATGCAGGATCTCTGTCCTTAATGTGTTGTTCAATGTGAATTAATACTATAACTAGTTCTCAAACAGTATTTTACACTTTGTGTTTCTGTGTGGGTGCAAACTGTTGAAATCTTAGTATATGCTAAATTGATCTTCTGTATATAAAGATAATTGAAAATGAATCTTGATGCAAATGGAATGGGAGAGGGAGCGGGAGTTGTGAGGGTTGCGGGTGGGAGGGAAGGTATGGGCAGGGGAAGCCACTGTAAACCACAAGCTGTACTTTGGAAATTTATATTTACTAAATAAAAGTTAAAAAAATCATACAGTGTGTAGTGTTCTCAGTAACATGCTTAATCTTCGTTTGTGTCTTTTCATTGCTTGTGAACTCGTTAAATAAATTCAACAAATGCATGAAGTCCGCAGGTGCATAGGCTTTTTTCCTGGCTTTTTTGGAGCATATTGCAGTTTTTCCTTTCACAGTTTGGATATTTTCTAACACATGGAAGTTTGGGATTGTGTAGTAAGAATTTGAGTATGTAGTTTTTCTTTTTGCACCTGTATATTTTGGATCAATGTAGATAATGTCCAGAGACTAAAAAATTAACCCAGAATTCCTGGTAATTTCCCTTAAACTATTTCTTGAGCGAAAGAAAAGTATGTTACATTTTAGAGTAATTCCAATCACACTGTTTTAGTAAAACACATTTTTGTGATGGAAATGTTAAATTTAACAACTAATTTCTCCCAGATCACTTTGCAATACATGTAAATAAATAGAACCATCTCTAATATTAAAGTGTTCTTAGAAATAAGTTTTGGCTTGAAAATTTTGAAAACCACTTATTTGAAAATGCTTACCTATTCTTAAAGATTTGGTATTTTCATTTTTTTTTGTTTCCTCAAGGTTTGACAAAAGTCTTTGAGATCTGAGTTTCTCAGTAATTGTGAAAAATCTGATTTGATCTTAATCTATGGCTAGTATCTGGATACAGAGTCATTACATAAATAGGGGCCCTGGAAAAGGAGTGCTTCTGGGAAGAAGTCCAAGGCTGAGCCACTTGATAGTACACAGTAATACCTATCCTCATATTTTCCAGAAAGAAGAGACATTAAATGTGAGAAAACCAAGTGAAACTGCTCAACATTACTGTCATTCAATAGGAAACTTTTTACCACATATTTATCTTTTTAAAATAAGGAGTATTTTTTTAAATAAAACTAGGATTCTCCATATACACAATATTTGAGATATTTAAAAATATTCTGTTATTTTCAAAATCTAGTACTGGTAAACTTCAAATATTGATTTTACACAAACTATATCAACATTTAATCATCAACTTTATTCTTTCTCCCTCAAAGACTTATAATAAGCATACATTAATATTCTGCTTTCTCAAATGGAAAAAATTTGTTAAATTTATGTTTTTAATTCAGTGATTCCTTGGCCTTCAGGGTAAGAGAGATAATGAAGATTTTAGGAATAAGAGGTAAAAAGATTTCTACATGATGAATTGCACACTAAAGTTTGTGTAAACCTGTATGCAAAACCTTCTAGAAAAATCTGAGGTGAGCTATACTTAGAAAATGACCTGGACAGCACTGCAGAATGAAATTGGTATAGAATGCTCCACCTCATAAATGCAACTTGTGTTTAAAGCCAGAGAAAGGCAGTGACACATGGAAACAGCCTAATTGGCTGTAGTTGGCATTTGTTTTAAATCGACATAGTCTGATCATTTGGCAGCCTGTGATTGGCTGAAGCTCTCCTGCTGTGACTGGTTCAAACTCTATTGGTTTGTAACGTGGTGTCTATACTAATTTATAATTTATTTACACATTAAGTTAGGGTATAGTCCCTAAATATGAAGGCTGCTGGGGTCAGATCTAATCATACAAATATGGAGGCAGATTCAGGTCAAATTTAACCCATTCTGATACAACATATGTAATATTTAAAAATATTCTCCATGGTATGTTTAAAATAAAATGAAACTGACCCACCGAAATGAGTAAACATTTCTGTGTTTAAGTTGCATCTTAATCTTTTCTAAAATGTAATTTTAGGGAGTGTCACATTTATTTAAGATAAATTTTGAATTGTAGGAAACAATTCTAATGTTCCTTAAGGAGATTCATATCTACTTGTAATTTATTTCTATTTGCAGTATCTTTTGTTACTTGCCTTTGTCTCATATTCAGTCCTCTTACATTTAATGTTTATATCTTCATGTTTGTATACTTAGGCATCTCTGTTGATAGCAGCTCGTAAAAAGTTTGCCTATATTGCCAAATAAAATAGAGGTTAGTGAGAAGCCATTTTACTATTGGCATATGCACTGGAAAGTGCAAGCTCAGTTTGGAGATTTTGTTCTTAACCTCAGTAGCATACTATTGAAAATATTTCAGAATATTTTTAAGACATGTTATTATAGCACAATTTTATATTTAGAGAAAATATTTGACAGAAATAGCACAAAGAGTTCCAGAGTATACTTTAACTAATGTCCATTATTATTAACATCTTACATCATGGTGATAACACTATCATACTTATTGACCTAATGTGATATGTTATTATTAAATTTAAAAAGAAACATTGTCATTTCCTACGTTTTTCCTTTTTTTGACAGGCAGAGTTAATGAGAGAGAGAGACTGAGAGAAGGGTCTTCCTTTTCCATTGGTTCACCCCCAAAATGGCTGCTACGGCCGGCGCGCTGTGCTGATCCGAAGCCAGGAGCCAGGTGCTTCCTCCTGGTCTTCCGTGCTGGTACAGGGCCCAAGCACTTGGGCCATCCTCCACTTTCCTTCCGGGCCACAGCAGAGAGCTGGCCTGGAAGAGGTGCAACGGGGACAGAATCCGGCGCCCCAATCAGGACTAGAACCCTGGATGCCGGAGCCACAGGCAGAGGATTAGCCTAGTGAGCCATGGCACCAGCCAATTCCCTACGTTTTTCCCTGGTGTCCTTTTGTTCTCTTCCAAGATGCCGCCAGAGTGCCATATTCATTACAGACAACATCTCGTGTCTAGGTTCCTCTTGCCTCTGATAAATTTTGCAGATTTTCTTTGGCATTGATCATGAGTTTTGAGGAGTCAAGTATTTTGGAGAATTTGCTGTCATCAGGATTTATCTGACGTTTTCCTCATGATTGGAATGGGATTATGAGATTTGAGGCGCGAGAACACAGAATCAAAGCATCATTTTCATCACATCAGGGTCACACAATACCAGTGGGATTTGTTACTGATATTAACCTTTGTCATCCAGCTGAAGTAGGTTTTGTCAGGTTTCTGAACTGTGCAGTTAGACTTCAGTGCTTCCCCATTCTTTCCTACACCTTTTGCACAGAAATTCCTGTGAAGAGAACGTACTTAAAGAATGCTAACCTGCAGTCCCTGACTTTGAAGGGAGAATAGATCCATTGGAATTCTCCCTCAAGGGGTTCTGTCAGTTCTTCCCATTAACTCATTTAGTCATTTATCTTAGTATGAATCATGCATGCTCATTTTATACTTTGGGTTATAACTGAACACTTAATTTATTGTTTTGCTCAAAATGTTGCAGCACTGGGCATCAGGAGTAATTTCAGTTGGCTCCTGCTTCCCTTTGACATAACGTCAGTGCAAGTTTCTGTTTTGGCGGGTGTCCATACCTTCTAGCACAATGCCATGTTCTAAACTCATTGTGTATATGTCCTGCCTCAATCCCTAGCCTCTCAGAATTTCTAGATTTGGCTCCTAGGTGCACCGTTCGCTGTAGGGCATCTTTTTCTCTAGGCTTTGTCAGCCATCAGTATTATACATGACATTTTACATGAATATACATACTCATAAACATGTATATACATACTCATAAGCATTTTATAGGGAATCATCTGACTTCACGGTAAGCTAAACGTGAACTCAATTACGTCTCCAACTCTAATTCATCATCACATGCTTGTTTGAAGATTTCTCCCTTGCTAATCTACAACTTCCCAGTTCGCTAGAGAAAAACTAACTGATGTTATAATCTACCACCCATTATTTACCCGTTTCCAGTACCAGAATTTCTAGCCCATACCCCAGTGAACACCTTTACCATGTGGAGTATATTTATGTAGTATGTGTTATGCTCGCATTCGCTTTCTCACTTTCTGATAGCATTTATGATTTATCCATGTCTTACATGACTTGATATTTGCATTGCTTAATAGTATCTCACTGCATGGATGTTTATCACTCATTAAGGGTTATTACACTAGTCCATTTTCCACTGCTTCAAAATACCTGAGACTTGATACTTAAAGAAAAAGTTTTATTTAGCTCACAGTGTTGGAGGCTGTAAGTAAAATAATCAGTAAATCTTTAAAAGACTTTTTCTTGCACATGCCTCTGATAATTATGAACAAAATTTGATTCACCTTCCAAAACTGATACAGGATAATTACTTTTTAACCAATCCTCTGCTAGCAGGAAAACCTCATTTTAGTAATCAATCATGTCAAAATTACCAACTTCTTCTTTTTTTTTTTTTTTTTTTTTTTTTTTTTTTTTTTTTTTGACAGGCAGAGTGGACAGTGAGAGAGAGAGACAGAGAGAGAAAGGTCTTCCTTTGCCGTTGGTTCACCCTCCAATGGCCGCCGCTGCAGCCGGCGCACCGCGCTGATCCTGGCAGGAGCCAGGAGCCAGGTGCTTTTCCTGGTCTCCCATGGGGTGCAGGGCCCAAGCACCTGGGCCATCCTCCACTGCACTCCCTGGCCATAGCAGAGAGCTGGCCTGGAAGAGGGGCAACCGGGACAGAATCCGGCGCCCCAACCGGGACTAGAACCCGGTGTGCCGGCGCCGCAAGGTGGAGGATTAGCCTATTGAGCCACGGCGCCGGCAAAATTACCAACTTCTTAATTCTATAATGATGAATCTCTAAGCATCTCGCCATTTCAGTAATGTTTAAATTTTTTGGTTTTAATTCATAAATAATAGTTGTGTTTGAGATACAATATGAGGATTTGATGCATGTTTTCAATGTGAAATAATGAACTCATCATCTCCCATATTATGATTTTTGTAGTGGTGAAAATTCTTAAACATTTAAAATCTCTTCAGCAATTTTATTGCCTTTTGATTAATAGAACAGATTTAATGTAGTTCATAAATACAATTCTAATAATAAAATTATCCCTTCCCCCATTCTTTTAATTTTTAAGGTAAAATATTTTAAATTTACTTTTTTAATCAAAGGCTTCAATGCTCCACTGAACAGAGTTCAACTAGTAAAAAGTAGTAAAAAGTAAAAAAGCTGTTCTGCAGAATTATAGACAAGGGATATAAACAATAATCAAAAGATAAGTTTTACTCAAACCGTAATTTCTTTATACTCTGTATCTTAACTACCACAAGTAAGAGAAAACATGTGATATTTGTCTTTTTGGGTCTGGATTATTTCACTAGGCATAATGATCTCCAGCTCAATCCATTTCATTGTAAAATAATTGCTTTTTTTGGGAATTGAGTAATATTACGTGTATATATGCTACCTTTTCTTACCCAGTCATCAGCTGGAGTACATTTAGGTTGATTCCATATCTTAACTCTAGTGATTTGAGTTTCAGTAAACATGGAATAAAGGTAACTTTTTCATATTCTGATTTTGTTTGATTTGGGGAGAGGATAGCTGGATCATATGGAACATCTATTTTTAATTTTCCTGAGGAATCTCCAGTATCGCTTCCAGGATGGTTGTACCAGTTTACATTCCTACCAACCGTGTATTATGATATAGTGGTTTTTGGATGATGACCATACTAACTGGAGTGAGGTGGTACCTCATTGTAGTTTTTATTTGAATTTCCCTGATGGCTAGTGATCCTGAGTAGTTTTTCATGTATCTGTTGGCTATTTGTCTATCATGCGTGTCCCTGTCCTTTGCCATTTGTTAACCAGCAAGTTTGTTTAGTTTCTTGAGCTCCTTATATATTCGCTATATTAATCCTTTATTGGATTCATAATTTGCAAGTAACTTCTCCCATTCAGTTGGTTCCCTCTTTGAAAGTTTCCGTTGCAGTACAGAACCTTCTCTCTTAATGTAATACAACTTGTCTATTTTTTATATTATTGCCCGTGCTTCTGGAGTCTTATCTAAGAAATCTTTGCTGATACCACTAACATGCAACGTTTCCCCTATGTTTCCTCTAGTAATTTGTTGATTTCAGGTCTTAAGTTTAGATCCTTCATCCATGTTGAGTTGATTTTTGTATAGGGTATAATTTAGATGTGTCGTTTCATACTTCTGCATGTGGAGATCCAATTTTCTCAACCCTATTTGTTGTAAGAGACTGTCTTTTTCCCAGGAAGTGATTTTATCTTGTTTGTCAAAGATTAGTTTGTAGGTGCGTGGGTTAATTTCTTGGTTTTCAGTTCTGTTTCACTTGTCTACTTGTCTTTTTTTTTCTTTTTTTTAAGATTTGTTTATGTATTTGAAAGGCAGTTAGAGAAAGAGAGCCAGAGGGAGAGGAAGAGAGAGAAAGAAACACAGAAATCCTCCATGCAGTAATTCACTCCCCAAATGGCCAAAATGCCCAAAATGGCCAGGTCAAAACCAGAAGTTTGATCTGAGTCTCCCGCATTGGTGCAGGGGCCCAGGTACTTCATCCATCATCCCCTGCTTTCCCAGGTGCATTAGCAGGGAGCTGGATCAGAAGGGGAGCATCCGGGACTGGAACAGGTACCCAAATGGGATGCTGGTGCTACAGACAGGATCTTAACCAGGTACACCATAGCGCCAGTCCGCAATGTGTTTATTTTCATACCATTGCCAGGCTGTTTTAACTTCAAAAACCCTGTAGTATGTCTTGAAATCTGTTTTTTTTTTTTTTTTTTAAGATTTATTTATGTATTTGAAAGGCAGAGAGGCAGAGGGAGGGAGCAAAGGAGGGAGGTCTTCCATCCACTGGTTCACCCTGCAGATGGCCTCAATGACTAGACCTGGGCTGATCTGAAACCAGGGTCCTGGAGCTTCTTCTGGGTTCCCCTTGTGGCTGCAGGGGACCAAAGACTTGGGCCATCTTCTGCTGTTTTCCCAAGCAATAGCATAGCGCTGGATTGGAAGTGGAGCAGCTGGGACTCAAATCAGTGCCCATATGTGATTCTGGCACTGCATGTGGCGGCTTTATCCAGTAAGCCACAGCACAGACCAGCAATTTGTATCTCTTTAGGTTCTTTTTCTTGCCTAATGGCTTGACTAAATCTTCCAGGACTATATTGAATAGTGAGATTGGGTATCCTTGTCTGGTTCCAGATCTTAGTGGAAATGCTTCCAGCTTTTTCCCACTCAATATGATGCAGGCTGTGGTTTGTCATATATTAACTTAATTGTGTTGGATGTGTGTTCTTTCTGTACCCAATTTTTAACAGTTCTTCTTTATCACAGAAGGATGTTGTATACAATCAAATGCTTTCTTTGCATCTTTTGAAACAGTCATGACTGGCGCCGCAGCTCAATAGGCTAATCCTCCACCTGCGGCGCCGGCACCCCAGTTCTAGTCCTGGTCGGGGCGCTGGATTGTATCCCGCTTGCTCCTCTTCCAGTCCAGCTCTCTGCTGTGGCCCAGGAGTGTAGTGGAGGATGGCCCAGGTCCTTGGGCTCTGCACCTGCATGGGAGACCAGGAGAAGCACCTGGCTCCTGGCTTCGGATCAGTGCGTTGCGCAGGCTGCAGCATGCCAGCCACAGTGGCCATTGGGGGGCGAACCAACGGCAAAAGGAAGACCTTTCTCTCTCTCTCTCTCTCACAGTCCACTCTGCCTGTCAAAAAAAAAATCATATGGTTTTTATCCTTCATTGTCTTCATTTGGTGTATCATGTTTATTGATTTGTGTGTTGAACTTCACATCCCTGGGATAAGTCATACTTGGTCTATGTGGATGAATTTTTATGTTTAATTTTTAATTAGTTTTTAACAGATTCAATGTGGTTTGTTGATACAATTCTAAGAATATAATAATACTCCCTTCTCTCCCTCCTACCCTCCTTTCTTTTTTAGTTTTTAAAATAACATGTTGTAAATAAACATTTCAGTAAAAAAGCTTATTGTTTCACCCAATAAGCTTAACAAATAAAAAGATTCTAATTTAGTTGGAATATAGATAAGACTAAACAATAGATAAGACTAAATAATAAGACTAAAAACAATCTTTTTGATTTGTTGTTGAATGTGATTTGCTACTATTTTGTTGAGGATTTTTGCATCTGTGTTCATCAAGGATATTGCCCTATAGTTCTCTTTTCATTGTTGCTGTTTTATAAGTAAATTAGTCTGGTGGTTTGGTGGCGGGAAGAGAGGGAAGCAGTCCTTCACGAAGCAGAGTGGATGCCCTCCCCACTAAACACTGCACAATTCCCCAAGCTGGACTCAGAGCCAGCTGGGACCATGGAATTCCTACTCAATAACTTTGAACAGCCCTTATCTTGACAGTTAAGTAATTTTTTTATACTATTTCTATTTGTTGAGTTCTTTACTTAGTGTAGTTAATTTTATGTGCATTAGGTTAATTGAAAACATATTTTAGTAAAAAATAAGAATGGAGGCCAGCGTTATGGCTCACTAGGCTAATCCTCCACCTGTGGTGCCGGCACTCCGGGTTCTAGTCCCAGTTGGGGTGCCAGATTCTGTCCTGGTTGCTCCTCTTCCAGTCCAGCTCTCTGCTGTGGCCTGGGAAGGCAGTGCAGGATGGCCCAAGTGCTTGGGCCTTGCACCCACATGGGAGACCAGGAGGAAGAGCCTGGCTCCTGGCTTCAGATCAGTGCAGCGCTGGTTGTAGCAGCCGTTGTGGGGGTGAACCAACGGAAAAGGAAGACCTTTCTCTCTGTCTCTTTCTCTCACTGTCTGTCAAAAAAAGAAATAAGAATGGAGATAGAAGAGGAAACAGGAAAAAGGGTGGGGTTGCAGTGAGAGGAGTCACTACATTCCTAAAGTATTTATGAAATGTATGAAGTTTGCATAACTTAAAAGGATTCTGGGAAAAAATAATTTTTTGTCCTTACAAGTCACACACACACACACACAAAGATCTGTGGCACTGGCCACTGTAGCCTCAGTTCAACTTCCCCAGAGAGAAGTGTGCTGAGCACTGGAGTTGGTGGCCTGCTACCAGCTGCCGTGTGTCTGTTCAGTCTTCTTGATGTCTATGCAGTCTCTCTTCTATTTTGTCCATTTTCCACTGAAAATCTCTCTCAGTTCACTGGGAACATGGTCCTCCCTTTGTTTTACTGGCATCTTTTTGTGGCTTGAAATCACTGCATCTTCTCACTATTCAGGGATGTTGGATTCCCTTCTAGCAATTTTAAAATATATAATGAATTTTTTTATTGTACTGTCTCTTTAGGTTTGAGATTAGTCTGTTCTTTCCTTTATTTCATGGCAAGAAAATATAAATCTTAAAAGATTTTGGTCAGTGCTGTGGCTCACTTGGCTAATCCTCTGCATGCGGCGCCGGCACTGTGGGTTCTAGTCCCGGTTGGGGTGTTGGTTCTGTCCCGGTTGCTCCTCTTCCAGTGCAGCTCTCTGCTGTGGCCCAGGAGGAAGCACTGGCCATGGCAGCCATTTTGGGGGGTGAACCAATGGAAGGAAGACCTTTGTCTCTGTCTCTCTCTCTCTCTAACTCTGCCTGTCCAAAAAAAAAAAAAAAAAAAAAAAAGAAGACTCATTTAAATTAAATTTGACCAGAGTATTAGGAAATTAATTTAAAAAAAATTATCTTTAGTTTTGACAATGGTTATCTTTGAAATTTTGAAGTGTGTGCCTGACAAAGACTAATAATCAACATTTGTTTAGCTACCTCCCAGTTGTCTAAATTTCTTTTCTGTCTGCTGAAGTCTTGTTTTTAAATCCTAAATTAAAAATTACCTTCATTACTTCATAAGAAATACTTGGCATTTAAATGTTTGTTTAGCTGTGTGCATCCATTACTGTTTGCTTTTCCCTGTTTTTACATTTCACACATTGATTTTAAGAAGCATGCCATTTTAAAGTTTCTTTTGTAATGTTTCATTTTAAATTTTCTTTAGGTTTAAGTATATTTGAATAGGTCTTTTTATCTGGCTCATTTTTTTTTCTTCTTTTGACAGGCAGAGCGGACATGAGAGAGAGAGAGAGAGAAAGGTCTTGCTTTTGCCGTGGTTCACCCTCCAATGGCCGCTGTGGCCGGCGCACTGCGCTGATCCGAAGCCAGGGGCCAGGTGCTTCTCCTGGTCTCCCATGGGGTGCAGGGCCCAAGCACTTGGGCCATCCTCCACTGCACTCCCTGGCCACAGCAGAGAGCTGGCCTGGAAGAGGGGCAACCGGGATAGAATCCGGTGCCCCGACCGGGACTATAACCCGGTGTGCTGGCGCCGCAAGGTGGAGGATTAGCCTAGTGAGCCGCGGCGCCGGCCTATCTGGCTCATTCTTGAAAGAAACTTGTGCCTGTATGCACTGAAGATAATATTTAATCCATTCTGGCTGCTGTTTTGATCTTTTAGAGATCATGCTTAGTTCAAATTTTTAAGTAAGTGAGCTTTCCTTGCTATGTAAATTTTAAGGTTTAGTTTATTTTCATTTCCTGCAGTTAACCTGTTATTTTTTTCCTACCAGCAAATCGTTATCCTTCTTTTCAGTTTATTCCCTGTATTTCATAGTGTTTGTTTAATATATCCTTTCTACTTGTCTGTGTGATTTTGGAAATTTGTTTTACCTTTTGATTTTAGAATTCTCTTTGACCTATGTTCTTTGTGCTCCACTGATGTTCTTCAAAATTTTAACATAAACTATATATATTAAATGTTTTAGTTGGGATATTTGACTCTTCCAAACAGCATTTGTCATTTCAGTCTTTGATTCTTTGCTCATTGAAAAAAAAAAAAGTTTATTTGGAAGGCAAAAAGAGAAGTAGGGAGGGAAGAAGATATCTTCCATTGCTGGTTTACTCTCCAACCCAAAATGCTAGCAATAGCTGGAGCTGGGCTATGCTTAAGCAAAGGAGCCAGGATAGCCATCCGGGTCCCCTATATGGGTGGCCAGTACTTAAGTACTTAGATTATTGTCTGTTGGCTTTTTGAGAATGCGTTTTCAGGTAGTGGAAAGGAAAATGGAGGTGGGACTCAATCCTAGGCACTGAGATTAGAGATATGGGCATGTTAAGTGGAGACTCAACTCCTACACCACATCATCCGCCCATCCCCACTCACTTTTGTTCTTACCCTTTTTTTAATGTTTGAAAATACTAAGCATCATGACTATATATCCCAAATTAATGATTTTAATATGTAAAATCTTTGCTTCTGTTTCTTGTGGTTAGTTGTAGGTACTTACTTAAATAGTATTTGGGAGAAGCTGATAAATTCATGCATACACATTGCCTTTTTGATACTAGCTATGTTTACTTCTAACATGTTTTTTCTAATTTAAGAAAATAAGCTATCTATATAGTTGTCCTCATCCAACCAACTCTTCACAAAAGTGAAAGAATTAATAAAATTCTGATTGTGTTAGTAGAACTCTGACACTGTCTTTCAACAAAGCTCAGTCTTGAATGGTTTGGATTCCCACTTCTCACATTTCAACTCTGATTACCTCCCCGTCTTCATTACAAAGTGATATTCCTGTACCTCATTGGAATCTTGTTTTTTGTGTGCATGTTCTTATGGTCTGCAGTCATTTCATAGTCTCATTTTTTGTTTCCTAAGCTTTCCTACCTCTTCCATTACACTCTCATCAAAAGCATTGCTGTCCTATTATGTAAATGGATCACTGCTTTAGCTTCTGGTGATGAAGCAAATATCTACATATGCATTTACCTACTCATAAACTTAATAGAAGTATTTAGGAATGAACTCATTTATATTTTTGTCATTACTAATTGCTTTCCTTTATTTCACTGTTTTTGAGATAACATGTTTTTAAGTTATGTTACAATCAAAGACTTCGGGCTACACTAAAGTGCTCAATTAATAAAAATAAAAAGACAAAAGTCAACAGGGATATAGCAAGATCTATAAATAATAATTATGTGAAAAGATGTAAATTCCATACATATAAATTTCATATACAGTACATTTTTTGATAACTGATGTTTGGTTTGTTTTTTTACTCAATTTTGTCCCACTCTCATATTTGCTTCCATTGTACCTTCATCCCCAATCTATACACATCTACATCCATTCGTATTGTATTCATTGTTTCTTTATGAGATGGCTAATATGGGAACTGCAAAATGTTCTCAAGTTGAAGCATAGAAATATGACTTCTTTAAGAATTAAATTTCAGCAACAAAAGCCTTTTTTATTTCCTATTTTCCATTGCAAAAACTTACAAAAATTGATGTAAAAGAAGATATATGGCTCATATTCAATTATGTTAAAACTTGGTACTGCTGCACAGCTAAATCTACTCTCCATGGTGCTACAATACAAGGGCCTTTGGATATTTCCTTGGCATTTGGCAGAGAGAAAGTAATTTCTTACTGAGAGCTATCTAAGTCCATTTTTATTATTTTGAAGTCCTTCATTTCTCATGCTATCAAAATTTCTTCAGAAGCAGCAGCTGCTGTTTTTAAAACTGTATTACTGCATTACTATGGTGTCCTTATTTAGTTATATTATTTCCCTTATATATGAACAATGAAATGAGAATTTCATATATCTTGGTCCTCCAGCATATGCTCTTATAGAAACTAATATTCACAATACTAGGAAAATTAGAATTAATCAAATTTTAAGAGGTACACATTCCATTAGTCTGAAAGCTTCGTAAGAGCTGAGAACCATCATTATTTTTTCTCCACTTTTATCCACAGACATTGGGATAATGCATGGCACATTATTCATTTCTATTCTCTTTCACATTCTCTCTCCTTTTTGAATAAATTAACAAATAAGAAAGAGAAACAAGCAAAAAAAATACAGGTGTAAGAACTAAATATAAAATTAGAATCTTGATTTTTATAAATAAATAAAATATACTAACCTTATTAGGAGTTTGGCAAATAAATATAAATAGAAAGGCACTCATTTGATTCCACCCAGCAGTAATTAGCTTGAAGAGTTGTTAAAAGTGATGAACACTCGAAAGGTTAATCTGTGTTTTGGGGCAGTCTCTTACGCCTTTATATACTAAAACTTTATAAATAAAGTTAACAGATTTAAACATAATAGTGCCTCTGCATCTTCATGGGAACTTCATTATTTTTGCTTACTAAATTTTTACTCCAAATCACAATGCAAATTTTTTTTCACTTAAAAGTACAAAATGTCTTCTTGTCACTATACCTAACGTAATTTTGTATGAAAAAATACTTATTAGATTAGCTAAATAATGGGTCAAGTAATAGAGGGAAAAATCTATTTACTGTTAAGCATTTCTAAGAAGAAACTATATTAAGATAATGAGATATAAGTATCACTTATATAAGGTGCACCTCTCATTTTTAGAATCTTCATGAATAATTTAAAACTATATTCCTGTAATAGTGATGTGAAATCATTATATTGTTAAAACATTAAATAGCAATGCCAATTTGTTACTATTACTTAGGTTCAATAGATAAGCAATTGATTGGAAATGATGCAATTGCTTTGAAACAAAAATAAACACAGTTTTAAATTTTTAGATTACATATAGAAATATTTATTAATTTTGCAAAATAGAAGAAGTTAGCATTGTGAGTTTAACCTATGGATATCATTGCCAAAATAGAAAATTCAATACACAGTGATTTTGAAACTTAAAATATAGCAAAGCAAAACAAAGGAGTTCATTTTAAATCATTACACTGGAAAAGAAGAGAATTTAGGATTTCTTTAACCAGATTTTTATTCAGTAATTGGCAATTTTCTTGTGTAAAACATTTGAATTGTAAATAATTATTGAAATAATTGAGACATAAATTAGATGATATGCACTTTATTATGGCATTGTATTCCTGTAAATAAGTTCCTGTGACTATTTACAGCAATAGACTGACTTTATATTCCACTTTGGGAATGGTGTGTATAAGAGAAGGAGAATAAAAATACAGATTTGCTGATCAGATCATGAAAGATGTCTCATTGACTTAAGGCAAATTTAAGAAAAGATTTAAGTTAGTAAGTCTGGAGTGTAGATTTCTTGTGTAAATATTAAAAGCAACAATGAGTAGAGGATGCTAACAAACTCAAGTGTCTAGTGTTATCTTTGTGTCCAGTTTTAGAATTGGAGAAGAACATTACTCCTCCATTTTTATGAAGAGGTTCCCTATCCTTTCTGCTTATGGAGACAGATATCACCTGCTGCCTCGGTGGGAAGCTGAAGTCAGAAGCCACATCTGGGACTCAAACTGAAGCACTCCTTGCAAATCATGAGCATCTTAATTACTAGGCTAAATGCCCACTACCCAAATAAGAAATTATTTCACATGAGGTTTGCAATATATAAAAATTAGTCTAAATTATGTGTAACAATATTGGTAGTAGAATGCATTGTATCATAATGCCAAACAATATATGCAGGTATTTAGCCAATCTGTGAATAATATAAGCTTTTATTTAAATAATATAATAATAAAAATAGTAATATAACCTTTTATTTAAAATAGCGGTATACACCAAGTTTCTGGGCTTTGAGAACATGTAGTCTACCCAGGAGGGAGCTGACATTGGTTGCTATTCACATGACCCTCAAATAAGATGATGAAATGAGTAAGGGGATGGACAAATAATGGGTGAAATAGCAGCTGATACTGTGAGAAAAATGCATGAAGCATCAAGTTTCCTGCTATCCACCACCACCAGCACCATAATCAGCAAAAGCCTTGGAGATATTATGCCAAAGTCTATGAGGGAAAAGTGTAATAAGCTAAGAAAATAAAAATTGATAGGACAGAGCCGGCGCCATGGCTCAATAGGCTAATCCTCCACCTTGCGGCGCCGGCACACCGGGTTCTAGTCCCGGTTGGGGCGCCGGATTCTGTCCCGGTTGCCCCTCTTCCAGGCCAGCTCTCTGCTATGGCCAGGGAGTGCAGTGGAGGATGGCCCAGGTGCTTGGGCCCTGCACCCCATGGGAGACCAGGAAAAGCACCTGGCTCCTGGCTCCTGCCAGGATCAGCGCGGTGCGCCGGCTGCAGCGGCGGCCATTGGAGGGTGAACCAGCGGCAAAGGAAGACCTTTCTCTCTGTCTCTCTCTCTCACTGTCCACTCTGCCTGTCAAAAAAAAAAAAAAAAAAAAAAAAAAAAAAAAAAAAAAAAAAATTGATAGGACAGATTAGTTTTTTATTCATTTAAAATGTTATCTATATAGAGTGCAAAAATGCACGAGTGAAATTGACATCTTGAGATCTGCTTATTGTTTAGAGCCCTGTCTATACTTCTGTGGGACAGTGCTCCTTCTACTTTCTACTTGTTAAATTATTTTTCTGTAAAGGATTAAGCCTGTGAGTTTAAAGTAAACTGAAAGTATGTTAGTGTAAAAATGGAAAAAAGGAAGGAGGAGGAAGATTGCTGAGGACATATGAAGTATCATTGTGGTCTTGAGACTGTACATTCAAAATACATGAAATCTGTTTTCTTTATAAAAGTAATTAAATATGTACTCTGAAAATCTTTAGTTTCAGAAAGGGAACCTATTTTTATTTTTCAATGATACAAATTTTTTTTTTTTTTTTGATAGGCAGAGTTAGAGAAAGGTCTTCCTTCCATTGGTTCACTCGCCTAATGGCCTCTACAGCCAGCGCACTGTGCCGATCCAAAGCCAGGAGCCAGGTGCTTCCTCCTGGTCTCCCATGTGGGTGCAAGGCCCAAGCACTTGGGCCATCCTCCACTGCCTTCCTGGGCCACAGCAGAGAGCTGGACTGGAAGAGGAGCAACCAGGACAGAACCGGCGCCCCAAATGGGACTAGAACCCAGGGTACCAGTGTCGCAGGTGGAGGATTAGCCTAGTGAGCCACGGCACCTGCCCCGATACATATTCTTAATATTCTTCTAAACAAGTTTGCTGTTAATGTGCAGTAGAAAATGAATATAAAAATAAAATGGATATACTCTATATTTAAGAAATTAGACTGGGCATCCTTGAAATTTAAAAATGATTATAATTGTACACACCATTAATTGCCCTTGCTTAAAAAGAAATTTAATACAGGATAGAGATCTTGAGATAATCTTTCAAAAAACATAAAACTGATAAATACTGAAAAAATGATATCTTATTTTGCATCTAATTTTCCTTAAAACTTGAATAAATATTTAAACCAATTTTTTACTTTTTCACACTCATCATTTGATCAGGACATAAAATAATCATTTAGCAGCAAACTCATATTTTATTTACCGAAAGAAACTTGCCTCCTGGAAAGTTAATGGAACTGGCTTTGGAAGTTTTGAAATGTAGTGTTGTAGTTTGTTTATGATTCAAACTTCAGTTTCCATTAACAACAATCTGATCTACGCTTTTAATATACTGAGAACTGGAATAAATTCTGACCTGCTTGGTTAGAAGGAAATGAGTTGGATTCCCAGATCCATTGAATAGTCAAGGTTCAAAAGCACAAGAATAATGAGTCTGGAAATACCAAGATGTTGGTAAGAGATGTATTTGCATTGCTGTGAAGCAGCACAGTCAAGTGGAAATACACACAAGGAAAGTAAGCCCAGAGTTTGAAACTTCTCATACCTTCTAAGATGTGCATGCCTAAGAACTACATAAAGACATTGTGATCTCAAGCAAAGGATCTTAGTAAGAAACTATACGTTTATTTTGTTAGATTAAAAAAATCATAGAATGTTTATTCATTCGTGAGCTTTCTATCTTAAAAAATGACCTATTTCAATTCATATAGGTGGCTACATAGTAGCAAAAATTTCCATGTCTAATGTTGAAACCTATTTAGGTAGTTCTGGACCACTTAGGGACAATATGTATTAACTTAATAACATTAATAATGATATGTTATTCCCATGCTGAATTTTCATGTACTTTAGTAACGTTGGTCATGAGATGGGTGTTTGTATGTATTAGGACTCCAGGTGTTTATAAATATGATTAAAACATGAGATAAATAAAGTGGAAGTAAGCATGCCTGGTTAATTCTTCTCATAAGAGTCTGTAAATAGGCAGAACATGTTACCGACTGCTTCTTTTGTCAGATTTCCGCCTGGAATGTGTGGTTTTGAGGCTTCTGTCATGAATGTAACCCTTATTGCCTACATGGCTGCTGAGCTCTGTCTTGATGCAGGCCCGTCTGCAGAGAAGGGTGGAGGGTGGGGAACGCTGCACTGTCCACATTGAGTCTTCCCTACAGCGTGTCTCTCAGGATTTCCATGCAAAAAAGCGTTGAAACTGTTCACACATCCACAGATAATTGCAAGGCAGCCTGGGAAATGAAATGCAATATTATTCAGCTGGGCACATTGCTGAGAATGTTGTTAGGGAAAAAAGAACATGGAATTTGGCAGATTTTTATCATCTGTCATAGTTTTATAATGTTTTCATCTCTCTCCTCTTCCCCTGCTTCACTTCTCCATCTCTCTTCCCTTGTCTCTCTCCTGTATCACTTTCTTGACAGGAAAAGAAATAGACATTCAACTTCCAGTTGATTGACTCAGAATCACACACAAGTATACTTACTCCAAATTCTGTGTCTTTTAAGATTATGTATCATCTCATTTAAGGTGTCACATCAGGTTATTTGAAGTTAAAAAATCTTTGTTTTTAGGTTATATTTGCAAATTTATTAGAACAAAAAGTTGACCAGTGTCTTGTATATAAAAGGCACTGTTCTGTCCTGTGACAGAAAAATAAAATGGAATGTATGGTTTAGGAAAATTTGTGTGAATTCCAAGGGTCGGAGGGAATCCGTGAAAGCATCAGTAAGAGGCACATACCTTGGACTCCTTAGGACTTTGAGACAGTGTGAGTGATAGAGTGAGGCATTGGAGAGTGGATGATAATTCTGAGGTCTTGAGTGATTCTAGGTCTTAGGCAGTTTCCTGGAAGAAACACAGCACAATGGAGTACATAGTAAGGTGCACATGAAGGTACCCGGATGGCTGCACAGTCGTGGACGTACACCTGAGTTAACAGACCTACCGAAATTACCATTTGCAAGAAGGCTCCAAATAGAAGTTTGATTGTGAGTTGTTTCAGTGTCCTAGAAACATCACTTCCTTGTTTGCAGGCATGTGAACACTTTTCTGAGCCCAATTTATTCTTCACAAAGTAGCAACCAGGTGGTACTGAGAGAAGAGTGCTAAAGACATGATAGCAAGATGCTTAGAGTCCTGTGTGAGCAACATTTCCTAATGCCTTGATTGAATGGGTCCTGGAAGATTGGGAAAAGATGCATTTACCTTATTTGGGGTATATTTTTCAGTTTGAGGAGCTGAAGTTGTTTGGTAAAGACCAGATGCTCCTAGTTAGTCTTCAAATTACATTTGAAATAAAATGTTAATTTTGCTAGAAATATCAAATTATACCTTTCCTACTGTCATTCTATCCAGCAGAAGTCTTTCTCTTCATTTACCATCCATTTGGCGATCATAATTTCTAATGGTATATCAACATTTTTGTAGCTGTCTCATCCATGTTTTTGCATCCATACTACATATGCATCTGTGTTGTGAGTTTTTGATTTAAAGCCATGGTATAGTAATAATTTATCCATTTCTACAGTGCTCAGCTTATAGCCTGCAGATAGCAAGTAACATTGCTATTTTTTAATGACATTCAAAATAAATGATACTGGCAAGTGGAATACTTTTAAGAAAATAATAGCTGATTGATGACCGGGAATTTCTTTTGTGGAAATGGGAAAATACATTTTTGGAAAAAGAAGTCTGTTTTGTGAGGGGACCAATAATTGTTGAGAATAAGAGAATATGCTCAGATAAATGATCAAAAGAAGAGGATCATATTTGAAAATTTCCTGAAAACATTATTAGAAACTCAAGGAAAATGAATTGTGAAGTTACTTCACAATGATATCAAAATATGAACATTTATGAGCAATATGGAATCAACACGGTAACACAGTCTCTGAAAGATTGTGACTTTGAAATAGGCCATGAAGGAAACCTGCTGTCCTTGAGACTTAAGGGAAAACAGGGCCTTGCTAATTTGGATTTAAGTCTGGTGACTTAATCTATCATGGTAGGACGCTGGGGGAGTCAAATGAGTTGATGTCTGAAAATTTAACAAACTTAATTAAACATGGATTTTTTTTAAAGTCAAAAAAGATCATGAGAGGGTAATCAGATTGATATTATAAGACATTTAAAAAAATTTTTTAGTAGCTGGAACCTAAATTCAGTCTGGATTAATAAGTAAAGCAGCAGCTATAACTCTGAGTCTTGTACCCCAATAAGCCACTCTCTCTGGAAGCCAGAAAGTTCTTCACTAATTCATAACTGCAAATATGACCTCTGCCTTGGAGATGAAAAGTAAAACCAAGCCTTCCTAGCATTGCCTCTGCAAATCCTGTCACCTTACCTCCCCTGCCCTCTCATTCTCTTGGGCAGTCTCAGAATCAGAGTGGCTTTCTTGTTTGTTGATCACACTTGCTAAATCTCCTCTCTCTGTCTCCATGCCTCTTGGTCTAGTCACTCCAGGGTGACCCTGAACCCATGCTACTCTTAAGTCAAATATCTTGCCAATGCACCTCCCAAACAGACTGCAGTTTTGATTCCAGGTCTCCACAGTGTGTACTGTGATGCTCACTGTACATAGCCTTCTTAGCAAGTTTTCATCTTGTACTTTAATATCCACTACTGGTTCTCATTGGGATGAAGGTCGTCTTAGTTGAAGTCAAAAGTAGGTGCCTTGTTCTAAACACTGCTCTCAACAACTAGCTATGGGTCTGGAGAATGGTAAATAATCCACAAGGATACCAGCTAAAATTTTGTTTGATAATTGCAATTTTTTTTACCAGGTGTTTGTATATTGGCACAGGCATGTGGCACAGCAGTTAAATTGCCACTGTGGAGGCTCACATCCCATACTGGATTGCCCACCTTGCATCTACTCTGCTTCTGACCCAGTTTTCTGTCAATATGCACCTGCAGGATGTACATGATGGCTCTGACATGAGAGATCTGGTCTTTCAGGCTTCTGACTTTGGCCTGATCCAGCCCTGGCTATTGCAGGCATCTGGGGAATGACCAGCAGAGGGAAGATTTCTCTACATCTGTCTTTCTGCCTTTCAAATAAAATGAAATACTTTTACAAGTGTGCATATGTTGATGTAAGGGTGATATGAGTAGAGTCAAATATTAAATTATTATAGGAAAATAATCCATTATCAAATTGTCAGCAATTCTTGGCTCTTGATTTAAACAGAATTCTGAAAAACATAGTTTTTCTTTTGCTAGTGACAATTTAAAAACCTAGAATTCAAAATGACAGTGTCAGGACCAGCATTGCCGTATAGCAGTTAAGCTGCCACTTGCAATGCCTGGCTGCTCCACTTCTGATCCAAATCCCTGCTAGTAGCCTGGGAAAAGCAGCAGAAGATGGCTCAAGTGCTTGATCCCCTGCAACCCATAAGGGAGACCCAGAAGAAGCTCCTGGCTCAGCTCTGGCTGTTGCAGACATTTAGGGAGTGAACCAGCTGATGCAAAGTCTGTATTTTCCTCTTTATCTGTAAATCTGACTTTGTTTTTATTTATTTATTTATTTTTAAAGATTCATTTATGTATTTGAAAGAGTTACACAGAAGAGAGGCAGAGAGAGAGGTCTTCCATCCGATGGTTCACTCCCCAGTTGGCCGCAACGGCTGGAACTGCGCCAATCCAAAGCTAGCAGCCAGGAGCTTCTTCCCGGTCTCCCCCATGCAGGTGCAGGGGCCCAAGCACTTGGGCTATCTTCTGCTTTCCCAGGCCATAGCAGAGAGCCGGATTGGAAGTGGAGCAGCTGGGTCTTGAACCGGCGCACATATGGGATGCCTGCACTTCAGGCCAGAGCATTAACCCACTGCACAGGCCCCTGTAAATCTGATTTCAAATAATTTTTTTTTTCTTTTTGACAGGCAGAGGGGACAGAGACAGAGAGGTCTTCCTTTGCCATTGGTTCACCCTCCAATGGCCGCCACGGCCAGCGCACCGCGCTGATCTGATGGCAGGAGCCAGGTACTTATCCTGGTCTCCCATGGGGTGCAGGGCCCAAGCACTTGGGCCATCCTCCACTGCACTCCCGGGCCACAGCAGAGAGCTGGCCTGGAAGAGGGACAACAGGACAGAATCCAGCACCGCGACCGGGACTATAACCCGGTGTGCCGGCGCTGCAAGGCGGAGGATTAGCCTTGTGAGCCGCAGCGCCGGCTGAAATAAATATTTTTTAACAATCACTCAAAATTGCCTCCCTCCCTCTTCCTCTCCTTCTCTCTCCGTGTAACTCTGACTTTCAAATAAATAAGATTTATTTATAAATAAATATTAGTATAAATTTTATAAATACATATATAAAATAATGCAAATAAAATATTATAAATTTATAATCAATAACTTATATATAATTTGTATATATTAAATTTATTTATAAATATAAATGTTATAAATATTATAAATTTATTATAAATGTTTATGAGTAAATACGATTTTTTTTGAAAGAGTTACACAGAGGAGAGAGAGATCTTCCATCCACTGGTTAATTCCCCAGTTGGCCAGAACGGCTGGAGCAGTGCCAAGCCAGGAGCTTCTTCCGGGTCTCGTATGCAGATGCAGGGGCCCAAAGACTTAGGCCATCTTTGACTTTCCTCCCAGGCCACAGCAGAGAGCTGGATCAGAAGTGGAGCAGCTGGGACTTGAACCAGCACCCATATGGGATACCTGCACTGCAGGCGGCATCCCAACAAATAAATCTTTAAAAAATAAATAAAATATACCTCTTAATTTTCAAGAATATAATATTTTGTTATTAACTATAGTCATTAAGTTGCACCATACATCTATTTATTCTCCATTTTAAACAAACTCCATGTGGTTCAGTCAGCATCTCTCCAAACATATTTACTTTCACCTCCTTGTACCCCACCATTCTTGCTCTGTTTCTATGAGTTCAACTTCTTTATTTAAAAATATTTTTAAAAGATTTATTTACTTATTTGGAAGATTAAGAAACAGGGAGAGATAGGAATCTTCCATATGCTGGTTCACTTCCAAATGGCTAAACAGCCGTATCCGGGCCAGGCCAAAGCCAAGAGCCAGTAACTCCACCCTGGTTTCCCACATGGGTGGCAGGGATCAGAGTACAGGGAACATCTTCTGCCTTCCAAGGAAGATTAACAGGGAGTTGGACTGGAAGCAAAGCAACTGAGACTAGAACTGGCACTCTAACATGGGATGCTGATGTCACAGGTGGTGGCTTAATCCTTGCGCCACAAGGCAGCCCCCCTGAGTCCACGTATAAGTGAGATGATTTGGTATTTGTCTTTCTGTGCCTGTATTATTTCACATAACAGATGTTCTCCCAGGTTCATGCATATTGTCTCAAATAACAGGGTTTCCTTTAAAAAAGAACCAGTCACGTCTGTGTATGTGTGTGTGTATAAAACTTCTGTTGATTGATCCGCTGCTGGGCACTTGGTTTGATGCCATATCATGACTATTGTGAATAGTATTGTAATGAGCCTGTAATTACAGGTATTTCTTTGGCATAATTATTTCATGGTATGGGATTTCTGGATCATATACCATTTCTATTTTTAACTTTTGATGAATGTTTACACTTTTTTCATAACAACTCTAACTTTGCTTTACCACCAACAGTGTTAGAGTTTTTGTTTTTTTTCCCCACACATCTTCAGAGCTTTTTCTGTTAGCTTTTTGATGACAGCCATTCTAATGAATGTAACTGACACATCATCATTGCTTTAATTTATATTTCTATGATTAGTAATGTTAATCATTTTTCAGATATGCGTTGATCATTTATTCATACCCTTGCCTATTTTAAATTGATTAAATTGATTGATTGCTAGTTTATATCTAGTTTGGATATTAACCATTTATTAGATACATGGTTAGCAAATATATTCTCATTCCATAGGAACTCTTCATTCTGCTGTTCACTATACAGAAACACTTTTATTTTTTGTGTGTACAAATCTTTCACCTCTTTGGTTAAGTTCATTCCCAAGTAGTATTTTTATTGCTATTATAAATTGGATTATGTTCCTAATTTCTTTTTTGACTACTTGAATGTGCAAAGAAAAAACACTTGTGCTTTGGTTCGGGAAGATTTGAGCAGATAAGGGAATAATATTCAAGAGCGTTTTTTTTTTTGTTGTTGTTTGTTTGTTTGTTTGAAACTTAAACAGAGAAAGAAGGAAAGGCAGAGAGAGAGAGGTCTTTCATCTGCTGGTTCACTCCCCAGCTGGTCACAACTGCCATAGCTGCACCGATCTAAAGCCAGGAGCTGCTTCTGGGTCTCCCATGTAGGTGCAGAGGCCCAAGGACTTGGGCCACCTTTACTGCTTTCCCAGGCCATAGCAGAGAGTGGGATTGGAAGTGGAGCAGCAGGGACTCGTACTGGTGCCCATATAGGATGCCAGCACTCTACAGGCAGTGGCTTTAACCACTACACTACAGTGCTGGCCCTGAGTTTTCTTTCTGAAGTACTATAACGTCCTAAAATTGGTTGCGGTGATGGTTGAACACATTTGGGAATAAATTAAAAACCACTGCAGTGTATACTGACATGAGTTGATTTTATAGTATAGAAATTATTTGTTAAAGAACTGTTGTAAAAAGTTAAGAAAACAGTAATTTGTTTTCTGAATTATATTCAAGCCATAAAATTAATTTTGTTCCTTGAAAATGGAGAAAACTTAAAATGTTTTATTCTCATCATTCTCACCAACAGTGGCCATGGTTTGGCTTTGCCCCAGTTTGGAACTCAAAACTGCATTGACTTCTTCCATGTGAGTGGGAGGGAATTCCTGATTTTCACCATCACCTGCTGTCTCTCAGCATCTGCATTATGAAGAAATCGGAACTGGGATTTGAACCAGAGCACTCCACTACAGGATGCTGCCTTCCGAACCACTGTCGTAACTGCCAAGACAAACAGCCTCCCCATGTGTAAGACTTGCACATTGTACAGGTATGCCACGGTTTTTCAATCTCTCCATCAGCTGAAGGACAGTTACATGATTTCTGCTTTTAGACTATTTTGGATAATGCTTCTTTAAACATTTTTCAAGTATTGTATAGAGGTTTTCAATTCAGGTAGGTAAATACCTGAAAGTCAAATGTCTGGATACATAGTAGTTGTATGTTTAACATTTTAGGAGACTGTCAGATGGTTTTCTATAGAGCAGAAATTCAACAACAGTATATGAGGCTTCCAGTTTCTTCATAACTCACCAATAGTTGGTTTAACCATTCTTATTCAACATATTACCTATTTTAGAGGGTGGCTGCAGTAGTATATCATTCTGGTGTTAATTTGTCTTTCCCTAATGACTAATGATATTGAGCAAATTTTCTTATGCTTACTAAGCATTCACATATTTTCTTTATTGATGCAAATATATATCAATATTTTAAATTGGATTATTTTTTTTACTTATTACCAAGTTATAAGAGTTGTTTATATTTTGTATATATAAGACCTTTATCAGATAAGTTTTATATTTTTTGCCAGTCTTTGGCCAGTCTCCTCATTTTCTTAAGGTCATGATTTTAAAGCAAATGTTTTAACTGTGATCAATCAGATGGACTTTGGAGGTATGAGTGTGAATATGTGGGTAAAAAATTAATGCTGAAATGAAAGTATTTTTTTAATTTTCAGAGTAGTCCGAATATACTAACTAGATAGCTTTGATGCAATATAATTCAAATATAGTGGCAAGAAAATCCCTTTTTCTGCGTATTTTGAAGATTTCTAAGAATATGGAAACTGAAATTTCTCCGCATTGATAATTGCATATAAATTCTTCAGAAGCTAGGGGGATATATAAAACATGGATAGAACATAAAAGTGTTCTGAAAAGATGAATATTTCATCAATTTTTATTCTTTGGAAACATTTGTGTCATGTTGGATGATCAAAATGGAAATAATATAACAAAATATCTCAATTTTCAAATAATGTCAACCCCCTAATTATCAAGCATCACTCTAAACCCTTCATCTTCCTTGAATGAGTGGCACAAGTTTGAAAAGATGTTTATTTGGATGACTGGATGATGGTCATTTAAAGGAACATGAAAAAGTCTGTAGTATTTAGTGCTTTTTTTATTGGACCACTTGAAAGAAAATGGCATGGCAATAGGGTTCAGTATACTGAGTGTTATTTTTGTATTTTCTAAAACTATTCAATGGATTTTTCCCCATAAAATCTTCTCTATTCATGATTTTGTGTATGATTATTTCTGGCAGTTGCTTTTTAAGAGTCACAAAGAACCATCAGAGGACTGAAAGAGAAAATGAGGTAATGTTCCTTCAAGAAAGATGAAAAAAAGGGACTAACTGATGAAATTAAGTATAGTAAGATTTCATCTAAAAGTGATAGGATGGAAAAAATACTGTATTCTCTGAGTAACAGAGACACTAGTTTCATGTCATCTGCCTACAACTCTTCGGTAATAAAGACCATTAACTGTAAATTAACATTTAATTATTAGAATCAGAACATACCATTGATACTGAGAACTCATATAATTGAATCACAATTGATTGTTTAAATGTTTTTTCCTCCAGAACTATGTGACTAAGTGAAGTTGAAAGGTTTCATCCATTGATAATGTCTAAAAATTGGGGAAACTTCTTATTAACTGGATTTATGTTTTAAACTACCTTGCTTATTGATTTATTCTCTAGAGAGTTAGTAAGTCTCTTCTTTTCCCTGTATAGTAAAACCCTCATCAGAGGTCATCCTTCTTTTCTTTCTATGGGAAATTAATTATGGGATTAATATAACCCTTTCTAGTGTCTATTAGATATTATTCAGATCTAAGAATTATCATATTGAGTGATATCATGTTGTGTAATTCTAATAGTGTTGTAAGCAACAAAACTATCGTGGAATGTTTGTAACAGCAATAACATTTATCTAGCTTTTGAGAATATCTTACATTTGGTGCATCTGTAAATAAATTGTGTTTATTAAATTGTTTCATCAACAGGTAATTTTGGTACTCAAGATTTTAAAATTATTGATTTTGTTTCTTTTAAAAATATGTATTTATTTGTTTGAAATAATCAAAAGAAAAAGGAATAGATCTAGAAACCACTGGTTCATTCTCTAAATACCAGTGTTAGCTGGGGCTGGGCCAGGATAAGGCAGGAAGTTAAAAACTCAGTCCAGTGTCTCCCACATGAATGGAAAGACTGGAGTACTTGGGTCATTAACTGCTGCATTCCATGAAGCTGGATTTGGAAGAGGAGTTGAAACTCTAATCTAGATTCTTGGATATGGAATGTGAGCATCTTAATTTCTGTGCCAAACACCCACTCTAAAATTATTTCTTTAAATTTTTTTCTTTTTTAAAATTTTTTGACAGGCAGAGTTAGACAGAGAGAAAGGTCTTCCTTTTTCCGTTGGTTCACCCCCCCCCAAATGGCCACTACGGCTGGCGCATTGCTGCCGGTGCGCTGCACCAATCTGAAGCCAGGAGCCAGGTGCTTCCTCCTGGTCTCCCATGCGGGTGCAGGGCCCAAAGACCTGGGCCATCCTCCATTGCACTCCCAGGCCACAGCAGAGAGCTGGCCTGGAAGAGGAGCAACCGGGACAGAATCCGGCGCCCCGAGCAGGACTAGAACCCGGGATGCCGGTGCCGCAGGAGGAGGATTAGCCTGGTGAGCCACGGCACCAGCTCTATTTCTTTAAATTTTAAATATATGGTTCTAGTATTTTCTCTGAAACATATTCCTTATAGAATTAATGCATATTGAGTATATTTCATTTTATTTTTCAATTCAAGCATTTTTCATAGAACTGTTGTATTCAACTCTGGAAACAACTCCTTAAATTTTTTTTATAAAACAGCAAGAATATGAATATAGAACAGATCAGATTGATCTGATCCTTTATAAACATAGCTGAAATAGGACATGCTGTACTTTTGTTGATTACTAAATTCGTCAATGATATCGCCAAATATGATATTAATAGTACCTTCATTGCTTCTTTAGATGAAAAATGATCCCTGAACACAATGAATTACTAGTCTTATGTATTCTTTATATTTAATATGTTACAGAAAATAATATTGATTAATCCTGGGTCACTGGTATCATTTAAAACTCTCTTCACACAAGTAAAAGCTTATTTCTTCTATCTGGGCTGGTTTCAGAATCAATTTTAAATCTCTGGGATGTAATGGTTTTAAGATTTTGAATGCTGACTAAGCTCTTTAAAGTGCATTTTCTACTTCTTTCTTTGTATATGTTTCAAAAAGTAAATTTCAAACTCCAGAAATAATGAAACATGCATATAAAACAAGTATTTCTTGTCTTGCCTTGTCCTTGTGAGATATTACAAGGCTAATGCATTTGATTTTTCTTCCAGAGTACAGTAATATGGGAATAATTAAATACAATGCCTGTCATCTGTTTCCTTCCTTGAATATAAAATCAGTGGAGTCTTGGAAAATAATCCAAATAGCAAAATTAACCCTTAAGACATAGATATTTTTCTCAGTGTGTTCTGGTAATATTACACAAAACATACAATGAGACACTAAAATTTAAATTACCCCTTCATCACACTAGTGTTTAAGTGTACATAAAACTGCACATTACATTTTTTAATTGTCCCTGTTATAGGGCTTTTTACTAATTCTGTTCATTTACACTTAGTATAGATAGCTACATTTAAATCTCTTGCATGTTGCTTTAATTTCCTCAGATTTAATTTACCTGATCCTTACATATTCTTCTGGGAGTGAGACAGGATGCGAGGTGAGGGTGGACAGGAGGAAACTTGAAGGATTTCTCCTGTCTGTAGGGCACAATGGTGTAGTATGCTTATCATGTGCATGGACCCAGCCTTGTGGTACAGTGGATTAAGCTGCTGCCTGTCATGCCAGTGTCCCGTATGAGCACCAGTTTGAGCCCTGGCTGCTCCACTTCCAATCCAACTCCCTACTAATGTCCCTGGGAAAGCAGTGTACTTGGGCATTGCTGCTCTTGTGGTGAACCGGTTGACATTCGAGGCTCCAGGCTTAAGTCTGGCCAGACCAGGCTGTTGTAGCTCTCTGGGGCAGTGAATCAGTAGATGAAAGGTCTTTCCTTGTCTCTATCTCTCTCTGACATTTAAATAAATGAATCTTAAAAAGAGAAAAAATAATTGTTCTATAATAAAACATATTGGCAAAGTTAAAAATAAAGATGCTCAGCCTTCTAAGTTAGTGTTGACAACCTTAAAAAGAGACTTTCCTTTGTACTGGGTTTGCAAAAACTCGTTTATTTTTTAACTGCTTTTGAGGCAGTTTTTCTATTAAAATCATTTGGGAAATCCTAGTTTTACAAGGTCATTACATGATGCTTTCTTAAAATTTAGCATCTGGAGCAGCAGTGAGAAAAATGAAATGAACCAAGAAAATCAAGGTTTCGGTTATTTTTTAATGAGATCACTTTTGTATATCCGTAACGAAAGGCTTGAGATTTTTCAAAGCATTTGAAGATGTAAGCTACTGAGGCTAATTTGTACTATTTTATAATTTTTATCAAGGATGCCAGCACAATGTTGGGAATTTAACACTGAGTTATTTAATAGTGAATGTATTTTCAAAACCTGCCTTTCTGAAGCAGACTCACCCAGGGTTCAAGATATTTAAGTAGCAGGAAATGGGTTTGTGCTTGCTTTGATCTTACTGTCTTCATACCTTTTAATGACTGCCTCTGAATGACTGATAACTTTCAGAAGTTTGATCTTATAAAGTTTTTAAGCCTGTCTGTAACAGATGGCAATGAAGTACTGCCTCTTTAAATTGATAGACACGGTCCATTCCATTACAGCTGAGATTCTTTTGACTGTTGCTTTACTATTGGAGACTTTCTATGAATTATATTGTTGATAATTCTCTAGGTCACATAAACTGTCTTCTGGGAGAGAGGGGTTAAAATACATCTGAACATTTAATAAAATAATATGATTTTCAAAGACCACTGGTTATATTGTGTTGACCCTGGACTAGGACATAAAAATTCATGATCTAGTCTGTGCACATCATACTCACAAGCTATGCCCACAGTCACATACATACTGCTGACTTCCCCAGTGCGGCTGTCTTGGAAGTATCCATGAGTCGTGCTTTTAAATCATCTCTCAGAAAAGAGTGTTTTACTAAACTAATTCATGTAAAACAAAAGGTGGATTTACCCTCAGAAGAGTCAAATTTTTATTCACACATCTCACTCAAGAAATGAAATTGTTATACTTTTTTGGGGCTGTACATTCCTTAATTTGTGATAGACTTTTTGAAGTTTACAAATGGTGATCAGATGTTATAGACAGTCTACGGCAAATTTTCAATTTGCTCATTTAAAATATTTCAGATAACAAAACAGAAACAGAATAACTTTATGCCAAAGAAATCTGTAAGTTAATATGCAGGATAGAGATGTAAGTGTCTTATTAAACACATAGACATAAATGGACTTACATAATTTAAGAATAAAAAAATGCTTTGGACTATAAATTGTTTGAGATTACAGAGAGTTTCCTCAGCTGGCAGCGGGTACCATTTATACATTAGTTGTGGTGTGATTTTGCCCTGAAAATGCAAAGTCCATTACAATCCATAGTTTTGTATTTTACTAAACGTTTTCTCGCCCTAGGAAAATGGTCCTGTCTGTGAGTACTAGTAGTAGTAACAACAAAGGAACTTAGTCAACCTCCACCCAGAGGAGCTAGAAGAACCCTGGCTTCTTTGCCCTCACGAGTGAGGCAGAAACTGCTTAATTCAGCCGAGACTGACATAATTCCTAACTTTGTCCAGTCGTATACTGAATAATTGCAAAAAATTATGCTGGAATCCAGGCCTGTCTGACTGCGGTGACAGTACATGATGCCCATTTAAAAATAACACTGTAAGGATTTTGGAGAGGAGAAGTGAACTGGCATGGTAAAGTGAGGAGCAGGAAGATGGCTATGCCCTTGGCACTGTCCATGCAAGTACATAGATCCAGCCTGTGTGATTCTTGCACTGTGGTAGTATGAAGACAAGAAAGGGAGCCATTTTCTTCTAGTGCCCTTGGCCGCTGTTTGCCCTCCACAGGTTATTTTTGTTGTTGTTGTTGTTATTTTGTTTCTTCTTTAGCTCATTAGATTTTTTAAAAAATGGCTGCACATTTAGTCATCCTGAAGGAAGCATATTGTCAAGTATTAGGAAGCAAGAGCGCTAACACATGTAACTGATTGCAAAGAATTTTGATTTTTTTGTTATCTCCATCGTTTGGCTTCCATTCCAGATGTCCTAGTGGTGCTTTGTATTTGGCAATGCCGGGTATTCCTGGGGAAGCCTATTTCACAACAGTCTGGTGAATTATATTTGGTATCTGGTAAATTTGCTGTGGTCCATGGACTGCCTCTCAGCATTACAGGCTCAAACTTTGAATCTCAGTGCATGGAGATCAAATCTGTTTCTCAGAGGTAAACTCTTAATACCTAATGTGATGATACCACTTTGCAAAATTACTGATGAAGTAGAAAATCTTTCACAGACTTGGGAATAGTCCTATTTCCTTTTTAGTGCATTTTCCTTCAATGAAGAAGTAAGAGGAATCAAAGAATCAGGAAATCATGTATTAACTTTCAATGAGAAATGACTAGCAAGTAACAGGCATACTTGGATCTACATAACTGATGACAAATATATTCTTCTTCTTTAGGGACTCTAACTGGGAGGCTAGGTAATAATCAGGAGATTTTGAGTATGATATTAGAAAACTGAGAGAAAAATCAATTTTTAAAAAGGACAAAATTAAAATAGCCTGATTTGTTTATTTTACTGCCTGAGTGGTCTTACCACGGGAACCCCAAATCTTTTGTATGTATGGCTGCTTCTACATCTTCACATGAAAACTCAACTGAATATTTGGTGTCTGTTAGATGAGCCACATCTCAGAGTTGAGAGAATGGGTGCTGTCAGCATCAGCCTCCGTGACTGATTCATAAAACCCTCTCCCCAGCTAGTGTGTGATTAAAGCTCTCTGTTTTCTTTCAGCTCGTTAAGTTATAATCAAGCTTTTATAATGCTCAGATTTGATTTTGCCTCTATATGAAATAAAGTTGTTAACCTTTTAAAAATTATTTATTTTGAAAGAAAGATACCTTCCACCTGCTGGTTCACTCCCCAAATGACAACAGCCAGAGCAGGACTGGGCCAAAGCCAGGAGCTTGGAATTGCATTCTGGTATCCCAGATGGGTGGCAGGTGCCCAAGTACCTGGGCTATGATATGCTGCATTCTCAGGTGCATTTACAGGAAGCTGGATCAAAAGCAGTGCAGCTGGGACCTGAACCAGCACTCTGATATGGCATGCCAGATTGGAAGGTGATGGCCTAACATGCTGCATCACAGTGTCAGTCCCTATTAACATTATAAGGTGACAAACCTCTTTGAATTCAGGGGTTTAGACTTTTGGACTTAAAATGTCCATTCACATTTATTTGATTTATTTAAAAGTATACTTTCTGAAGATTTTTCAGTATCTTGATGTTTATTTCTTCAGCATTCATATTATTTAGTACATGTATTTAATACTTAACAGATACTTAAATATATTTGCTTATTCATTCACTTCAAAAATATTTATTAAGTTGCATACTAAGTTCCAGACACTATACCATTTGTTGGAAACATAAAGAAAAAATATCCATGGGCCATGCTATCATTAGAGTTTGCCCAAACCAATCATCACAATTTTCTGTGAGTTTTTCTTTCATTTGTTATTGAAAACAAAGTATTTTAGTCAAAAATGTGCGAGTTGTTGGGGAAAACTTTGGAAATATGAATTTCAACTAAAACTATTTTGTAGTTTCTGAATCAGTTTAGATGCTGTGTAGTTTGCCTTACATTCCCAGGGAGGCGTGTAATGCTTACGTGTTACATTCTGCTTTTAGAGTTTAAGTGTGGTACTTTGATGTCAGGTTTTATTGTGTAAAACCTGAAATTTTTTCTAGTATTTTATCTTTAAGCATCTATGTTTGAGGTATGTTTATAGTTACTTTGATCAGTACTATAAAAGTAGTCATAGGCAAAAAATTAGATCAATCTTGGGTCACAGATATCTGAACTTTATAAAATGTATTTGGTTTATGCATTTGTACTTCTTACTGGGGACTTGATTAATTTTACATTAGAGTTTTACTTGGAAAATCCTTAACTTTGTAGATTAAATCAAATTAAAAACACGTTTGAAGTAGGAATTTTTGAAGAAAAATTTAAGAAAAATTAAAATGCTGGGAAAATGATTCACTGAAAATAGCAACTAGTTACTTAACTTGGAATATTGCCAAGATAATTTCTACCTACCAGTGTTTCATTGTGTTAATTTTAGGGGAAAATGCAAGTTTTTATTGGTGAAATGTTAATTCTACAATCCTGCTTGTACTAAATCATTTTAAAAATAGACTGTGTGTGTCTGTGTGGGTGCACGCATGCACCTAAGCATGTTGTATTCATGCTTGGATTTAAGCAGATCAGTTCTTCACCAACTATAAAATTGTCACTGCTCTTAGAAAAAGAAAAACACTTTGCTTTATTTTTCCTCGTGGTCCACTCACTGCTTGTTTATTTGACAATATAGTAGAGTGTAGAGCTCAATGCGTGAACAACTTCAACAACAACATGACAAAATTAGTTTGCTGATAATCTGCTAACTCATTACTTCTTTTTTTTTTAAAGATTTATTTATTTATTTGAAGGTCAGTTACACAGAGGGAGGAGAGAGAGAGAGAGAGAGAGAGAGAGAGGGGTCTTCCATCCAATGATTCACTCCCCAGTTGGCTGCAACAGTTGGAGCTGCGCCAATCTGAAACCAGGAGCTCAGAGCCAGATGGTAGTTGGTAAGGAAGACAAAGGTAAAAATAATCATAAAGTGGATGGGTGTTGTGAGACCATGGGTTAAGCTGCTGCTTACCATGTTAGCACCCCATGGGGAAGACCAGGATGGAGTTTCTGGCTCCTGGCCTTAGGCTAGCCCAGACCTGTCTGTTGTAGCCATTTGGGTAGTGAACCAGTGGATGGAAATCTATCATTCTTTTTACCAGCACCTCCCCCGCCCCATTGCTCTGCTTTTCAAATAAACATATATTAATATAATCATATAGTATGTTAGTATTTCACAAATTATGTAAGTGTTATGTTGTGAACAAATACTTCTTCTTACCAAATCTTTTTAATTCTCTGTCCTGGTGTGTGTTGTGTGTGTGTGTGTGTATATGTATATATATGTATATATGTGTGTGTATATATATGTGTGTGTGTGTAAATATAAATATCATGGAACCTCTTGCCTTACCAACCTGTATTCCTTGCCATGTTAATTTACTATTCCATATTTATGCTGTTCTACTTTTATTTACTGATCTTGATGGTACTGGTTGTTTGTAAGTCAAGTAAACTGGTGATCCAGTAAAGCTGCGAAGAACTGTAGTGAACAGTTTGGGATTTTACAGCCAGCAAAATGGCAAATGACAGTAACGGATTTTGTGAAGTGGATTAAGAGAAATAAGGCAGGAAATAGTATAGAGATATGATGAAACGTGCTATCACCACTGATAAATCTGCCAGAGCCTTGACCGCGTTCTCAGTCTCTGGAGCAGTACATTTCTGTTGCCTACAAGTGATCCACTCCTTGTTACTGCAGTCCTAACAGAAGACAAATATATTGTTCGTGTTGTGCTTACACACTGAATGTGTAAAAGAAAATGCCAATCTAAATAGCATTAAATGTAAATACCAGAGTGTAATGGATATGTGTGAGCTATTTGTATAATTGACGTAATATGTCCAGTTCTCTATGGAATTGGAAGTAGCGTTGAGAAATGCCTGCTTCTTTAGATAGTCCATCTTGGGACAGTGTCGATGTCTATTTTGCCTATGCTGGCTCTTTTCAAGTTAAACTTGCTTGTGTAAGACTTGAATCTCTTATGCATTTCAAAACAAAGAACTATGGAATGAAAAGCATTTTAGATACATGTCAAGCTTTTTAGAATTAAAATTACTAATGAAAATATAGAACAGCAAGGAGTTTAATGTGGCACTTTTTTGTTCATAAATGAGATTTTATTCATTAGTACTCAGACATTACAATTTTACACAGTTCCTAACATATGTACCAAAAATCTAATAAAGCCATGAATTGACATTCTTTTTCAAAATCATTCCAGTGAATTTCCAGTTTCACAGTCATAGGCAACACTTCCTTAAGAGGAAATCAGCTTCCAGTATTATTACATGTTGATAAGCTGTTAAATAAATCCCACCAATTCACAACTTAATGTCATACACAACCTACTCAAATTTTCAGTCTTTGAAAGCACATTGTGGCATTAAAAAATAACTGAAATCAGTAAGTGTTTTCTTCAGAGGACATTCTTAATTTCCTAATGTAGGAGCATATTATTATGTGGAGATATCATGCCATCTACCTATATTTTGTTGTGTCTTACATTAATAACCAGTATTAAGAGATCATGAATTGGAAAACTGCAGAAGCTGGAAGGATATGCCCTTGAGCAGATAACGTTTCATAGCATTCCCCACCAGTTCATGATACACACAGTCATGGATGATGCAAGTTTGTTTCTCATAATGTGGTGTATTGATCTTTTATATATTTACAGCAATATTTATACCTATGTAAAGTAATTTGCATATGAACCCCAACATGGCCCCTTTACAGAGAGTTTGCAAACCATTGCATTCCTGTGTATGTCTATAGAAGCCTTCAGTACAGCTTAGTCCTTCTTGTCAGGGTCACTACAAAAAGTGTCTTGGGAAGAGAAATGAATACCCAGGCATCTAATTATGCAGGAAACAATGCAAAATTAGAACAATTCTACTAGACAGTGTAATTCTTCTCCTTGCTTGATTAAAATTTGCACCTTTACAGAGTTGTTTATTACTTCATCTATTCAATTGTTAAAACAGCTCTTTTGAACATGCTATTTTATGTACTTTTTAAGATTGTGCTATTTCATAAGGAAAAGCAAAATGCTATTAAATGATTCAGAGCATAAATTAGTAGTTATAGAATGTGTCATTTTAACTTTAATGCAAAATAACACATTGTAAGAAATCAGAAATATTTTCAGTTTTGGTCAAGCTGAAATTATTTGAATAAAGTGTTTTTGTGTATTTTATTCTTGGTTCTTTAAATCATGTTGGTCCATAACTTGGTAGTACGGTCCATTTGTGAAGGATAAGTTCATCATTTTTTAATTAAAATAAAATTTGTAGTTCAAACATCATTAAATATCCAGTAAAATAAAAAGGTTGTTGCAAGAAAAGAAAACCAAGGGGCCAGCGCTGTGGCACAGTGGGTTAATGCCTTGGCCTGAAGCACAGGCATCCCATATGGACACCGGTTCAAGATCCGACTGCTCCACTTCCTATCCAGCTCTCTGTCATGGCCTGGGAAAGCAGTGGAAGATGGCCCAAGTCCTTGGCCCCTGCACCCACATGGGAGACCTGGAAGAAGCTCCTGGCTTCAGATTGGCACAGCTCCAGCCATTGCAGCCAATTGGGGAGTGAACCAGCGGATGAAAACTCACTCTCTCTCCCTCTCTCTCTCCCTCTCTCTCCCCTTCTCTCTCTGCCTCTCTTCTCCCTCTGTAATCCTGACTTTCAAATAAATAAATAAATCTGAAATGAAAGAAATGAAAACCAGAGCAATTTTGGTTTGGTAATCAATTTGTCACTATTTGACATTTTTGTCCTATTTTTATTTCTTAGTATGCAAATGATTGAACAAAAATTATTCTTTGCAAAGCTGTTAACTGACTTATTGTTAAAATTGAAAAAACATATAACTTCAATTATGTTAACATCCTTATCCATGGAAAACAAGATTCTTATAGATGATTAAAATTAAAGAATGATTGCCTTTCATTAAAAAAGTGTCCCTTTGAAGATATTTCTCATTTCTTTTTATTGTCTCTTTAAAGCTCACCACAGTAAACAAATCTAAAAGCTGTGACATCCATTTTGTCTTTTATTTTTCTTAGAAATTTTATTATCTTTGTTAAATTTCAATTGTTTGTAAATCTGCTTTTATTAGTGGTATGTAAAAAGGCTTTGCAATTTCTATATTGCTATACATAGTTTATTACTATTATAATTTTCTGCATAAATCAAGTCCTGTGTATTTTTCATGAAGTATTTTTCTTTATCTTTCTCTTCATTCAGGTCTTGTAATCATTGCTTTATGTTTTTTACCATGCCTTTCATTTTTTATTCTCCTCTTTATTAATTTTCCTTTGGTTTCCCAGCTATGTAGCACACACAGGTGATCTAAAAATCATGAAATATCTTATGTTCCTTTTTTAAGGTTTGATTAAAATATGAGCAGTTCAGAGACAGTTTTTTTTTCTATTGATGTTTTTTCCCATTTTTGGTAGATTCCAATTTTGAAAATAATCCATTAAAATTATGTGAACTTTTAAAAAAATAATTAGATGGCCGGCACCTCAGCTTACTGGGCTAATCCTCTACCTGTGGCGCCGGCACTCTGGCTGCAAGTTGGGGTTCTAGTTGGCGCAGCGCCCCAGCCGTGGCGGCCATTTGTGGGGTGAACCAACGGAAGGAAGACCCTTCTCTCTGTCTGTCTCTCTCACTGTCTAACTCTGCCTGTTAAAAAAAAAAATAGAAATTTAAATTCCATGGGCTTTTTTTGTATAATTTTTCATGCATGAAATGTGAACAAACTACATCACCAGAGCTCATAAAATAGTGTTCAAGTAAGGATTTAATAATAGCAGTTGACAGTTCTTTTGCTATAGGGGACACATGGTAATGACTGGAGATGCTCCAGCGACAGAGAAGCTGACGTGGAGGAGTTACACTTACAGGAGATTCCAAGTGGCTGCTCAGAAAAGATTTCGCTTAAGATAAATAAACGATCATTCTATTGAGTCTACGGGAGACTCTCACAGTTGAATAATGTTGGGGAAATGCTGTAAAACTACAGAATATCAAGTACATTTTCTGTTAATATAGTACAGAAAACACATTAATATTTGAAATTTCTTTATGTGAATTATGCTGGTACTGTATACATAACTTTTTTTCTGTTAAATTTTTGTAGGAATAGCCAAAATCTTAGTCTTCTTAGAAATACTGAAGTAGTAACTTCAGCAAATCTTGTAGTTTAGCAAATGCTGTTATGGATTAAATCACATTTTCAGGGTTCCTATCTTTAGTATTGTCCTCAAGAAGATGATGCTGTTTTTCTGTAGGTATTAATCCATTGTTCTAATTCCCTCTCATGTAAAGGCAAATAGATTCAGAGCAGTCTTTTGTGTATACATTTAGTGATAGATTTTCTCATTCTAAATATTTTTATTTAATTTCAGTTATTAGTATTTTATTCAGTAGTTAGTGAACGATCATAAAGCCTCCTGATAAATGACTGTTCTGGATGGTGATGGTTGAAAATACACAGGAACTGCATTGTTAGGTACCAGAGTTGCAAGCTAAGTTGTCACATTCAGCATCATTTATTGAGATAAGGTTTTCAGTTGTCATAAGCTTTGTTTTAATATCATGCCTGAGATCATGATCAAACAAACTAATTTTCTAAAAGGGCTCTACTATTGTTAATGTACAGCTAACTCATTCTGTTGATATGGCATTATTTCTGCAAATCGTATTTATTCAAGGACAAATTAATGAGCAATTTAAGTAATCATAGAATAACAAGCAATAAATACAGAATAAGAAATGTTCATCATTTGGCCTAGTGTTGATTTTTGCTGCTTCTCAAAGCAGCATTAGAAAGATCCTTTTAAAACAAATTTTGGTTTTACATATTGTGATAGAGATTATCATTATTTTTAACTTTCTATTTCATGCATTTATACACACTTAATAATTAGACAAGCTGTAGGGTAACCAGATATTTAAATATAGGTGCATAGAAGTGCACACTTAATTTGGAAACCAAACAGGTACTAACTTTTAGGCCAAACATCATCTTCCAGTGACTATTCTAGTTGACTCTCCATTTCAGTGAACTTTCTAAGGGATTAATAGCCAGATAAATTCATGGAATATATTCTGGGTAATTAATTTTTGAAGATACTTAGAATTCAGTCACAACTTGAATCTGATCTCATGGTTTAAGCTCTTTATATTTTCTTCAGCTCAATGTTTTCAGCAACAATTCAAATGGCTTAATACACATTTTGGCACTGATTTAAGTAAACCATGATTCCCTCTCCTATCAATAAAAATTCTATATCCTGGCCGGTGCCGTGCCTCACTAGGCTAATCCTCCACCTGCGGCGCTGGCACACGGGGTTCTAGTCCTGGTCGGGGTGCCAGATTCTGTCCCGGTTGCTCCTCTTCCAGTCCAGCTCTCTGCTGTGGCCCCGGAAGGCAGTAGAGGATGGCCCAAGTGCTTGGGCCCTGTTTCTGCATGGGAGACCAGGAGGAAGCACCTGGCTCCTTGCTTCGGTTCAGATCGGCACAGCGCTGGCCGTAGCAGCCATTTGGGGGGTGAACCAACGGAAGGAAGACCTTTCTTTCTCTTTCTTTTTCTCTCTCTCTCTCTCTTTCTCTCTCTCTCTCTCTCTCTCAACTCTGCCTCTCAAAAAAATAAATAAAAAAATTCTATATCCCTTAATAATATTAATGGCAGAAAAGCAAACTTAGAACAAAACATTTGTTTTTGTTTACATGAAGTGTGGCAGTCATTTTAAATGGAAATAGAGCTAATAACTATGGGTATCTGTTATATTAATTTAAAATTAGTAATGCTGTCTTCTGTTGTGTGAAAGCCCTATGAAGCAAATTAAAATGACTCATGAGCACTGAAATATGTCTACATATAGTTGAAAAAAATAAGTTCATTTAAATTCCAAATAATGCCATTCATTTCAGAGAGTTGAAACATCTAGGTTCTAGATAAAATCAGTCTGTGAAGGGATAACTAAATTCTGAAGGCGTGTTACATCATGAGTCTTCTGATTCCATGTCAGCACCAGGCAGTGCAAAATGAAACCAGCCACTCAGTGTTGTGTACACGTGTCTGAATCCACCTTATTTGTCAAAAGAGTTGAGCGGATGTCATACACATGACATGCACCAAAATGTGATGCCTGCTAAACTAAAGCTTCCCTTCCCTACCAGACCATTTCTAAAGTGTTCTGCAGATACACATACATGAAAAAAATAAATTATGTTTACAGCAATATTACATACCATGATAATACAATTGTATAGACCTCAGTGAAGCAAACTTGGGAGACGAGATTTTGGTCTTGGAATGTATTGACTAATTCTATTATTTATAAATCCCCTTATTAGCCAGAGGAATAATAATACATTTTAAAAAGAGTTTAGCTGTGCAGGTGTGCATGTGTGGGCATGTGAGAATGTACCTGTGTGGATAAGTGTTTAATTTCAATGTCTGTACAGCATGTAAGACTCAGAATTGTTGAGGCTTTCTTTTGGGTATCACTACTGTATTATACCACTTAAAATAGTTCCAAGAATATAGATGACACTAAATGTACTTATTATTAATATGTACATTCATTGTAATA
The DNA here is from genome assembly GCF_964237555.1 of Oryctolagus cuniculus. Classification (NCBI taxonomy): domain Eukaryota; kingdom Metazoa; phylum Chordata; class Mammalia; order Lagomorpha; family Leporidae; genus Oryctolagus; species Oryctolagus cuniculus. Next base: position 9,226,942 of record NC_091445.1, on the reverse strand, counting down.
CATTGCTCTCTTGTATTTTCATCTCATTTTGAGTATGAAAAAGATGAAAAATTGTGATTCCAGTTTTGTTAGGACAATTTTTTTGAGGTTTAAGTAATTTTTGCATTTCACTGGATTATGTATGGGTGTGTCTTTCATTTTATGTCAGTGTGTCTCAAATTCCCTATGTGTAGCAAATTTTTCTTAATGTCTTTTAAAAACATTTTCTAAGTTTGCTCTTAAGTCCCTTCTTTTTTCTATTGCACTGATACTAAACTTTAAAATTTTTTAATTTTAATGAGTTTTTAACAGATTCATTGTGATTTGCAGATGCAATTCAAAGAACATAATTATATCCCCTTCCTCCCTCTTTTTCTTTTCTTTTTTTCTTTTAGTTTTTAAGATGACATATTTTAGAATTACATTGTAGTAAAAAGGCTTAATAGCTAATCAAATAAGAAGTTTAGCAAGTAAAAAGCAAAAAGACGGTGGTTCAGTGGGGATATAGACAATGTCTAAACAATAATTGAATAGAAAAATTACCATTTTTCCATACAATAACCCCAGCTCATTAAAACTACAGTAGTATAACATTCTTAACCAATGATATCACAAAGGGATAAAACAATTTTACAAAATTGTGTTTGCACCAGTACTAAAATACACAGACATTTGTTTTTCTTTTCTTTTTTTTAATTTTAGCTCCCCTGTACAAGGCAGAGAACATGTGGTATTTGTTTTTCTGTGTCTGGGTTAATTACTCAACATGATGTCCTTCGGTTGTATCCATTTTGCTTCAAATGGTAGAATTTCATTCTTTTATACAGCTGCATAATATTCCATTGTGTATATATACCACATTTTGTTTATCTGTGCATCTTATGTTGGATTCTCTGGTTGGTTCCAAATTTTGGCTATTGTGAACAGTGCTGCCATAAACATGGTGATACAAGTATCTCTTGGATACATTGTGTTCAAGTGTTTTGGGTACATACCCAGCAGTGGGATTGCTGGATCACATTGCAAGTCTATTTCTTTTTTTTTTTTTTTTTTTTAACTTTTATTTAATGAATATAAATTTCCAAAGTACAGCTTATGGATTACAATGTCTTGCCCCCCATAACGTCCCTCCCACCCGCAACCCTCCCCTTTCCCACTCCCTTTCCCCTTCCATTCACATCAAGATTCATTTTCGATTCTCTTTATATACAGAAGATCAGTTTAGCATACATTAAGTAAAGATTTCAACAGTTTGCTCCCACACAGAAACATAAAGTGAAAAATACTATTTGAGTACTAGTTATAGCATTAAATCTCAATGTACAGCCCACTAAGGACAAAGATCCTACATGAGGAGTAAGTACACAGTGACTCCTGTTGTTGACTTAACAAATTGACACTCTTGTTTATGGCATCAGTAATCACCCTAGGCTCTTGTCATGAGTTTCCAAGGCTATGGAAGCCCCCTGAGTTCACTGACTCTGATAATATTTAGACAAGGCCATGGTCAAAGTGGAAGTTCTCTCCTCCCTTCAGAGAAAGGTACCTCCTTCTTTGATGACCCGTTCTTTCCACTGGGATCTCACTCGTGGAGATCTTTCATTTTTTTTTTCCCCAGAGTGTCTTGGCTTTCCATGCCTGAAATACTCTCATGGGCTTTTCAGCTGGATCCGCATGCCTTAAGGGCTGATTCTGAGGCCAGAGTGCTGTTTAGGACATCTGCCATTCTATGGGTCTGCTGTGTATCTCACTTCCCATGTTGGATCATTCTTTCCCTTTTTGATTCTATCAGCTAGTATTTGCAGACACTATTCTTGTTTATGTGATCCCTTTGGTTCTTAGTCCTATCATTATGATCAATTGTGCACAGAAATTGATCACTGGGACTAGTGAGATGGCATTGGTACATGCCACCTTGATGGGATTGAATTGGAATCCCCTGGTATGTTTCTAACTCTACCGTTTGAGGTAAGTCAGCTTGAGCATGTCCCGAATTGCACATCTCTTCTAATGAAGAACTGGATTAAGGATTCCTCTGGGTTGCCTTTAGAAATCTCTCTTTTTTTTAAATAATAGGTAAAATCCAACAATTTTATGTAGTACAAGCAAGTGGTATTTATCCCACTTAAGCAAGGCTGTCAGCATTTTAAAAAATCAATAAATTGGACATACTACACAAACTGCAAAAATGTTAAATGGTTACATCAACTTTTGTAAAAGATATTTGGCATAAAAAAACTGAGCAAACAAGAAACAGAAGAGAAATTCCTCATCTAGATAAAGAATATCTACCAAAACCAACTTTAATAGTGAAATTGGACAGTTTTCCCTCAAGTTGGGGAAAGGGGGGAAGTGTCTTTTTCTCACCACTACTTTTCAATATTATGGTGGAATTACTAGACAGTGCAGTAACACAAAGAAAGGATACAAAATGCATACATATTGGGAAGGAAGACATAAAACTGCTAGCAAATGTCATTATTGCATGTATAGAAAATTCAAAAGTACATCATAAGTACCCCTGGAACAATGTTAGTGTAGCAAAGTGGCGAATTACATGTACAATTTAATTGTTGTTCCATGTATGGGTAAGAGCTAGGATTTGAAATTTAAAAACAAAATTAAGCATCATTTAAAATTGCATCAGATTAAAAAGCAAATCCCAATCGGTGTCTTTTAACTGGACAGTTCAGGCCATTAACGTTCAATGTGACTAATGAAAAGTGGTAACTTTGCCCTGCCATTTGCCAAAGATAAGTTCTAATATATGCTTTGAATTCCCTGTGATCTTTTGCTGTGAGGTTTCCTTCCTTTATCTTCTTTCATACTGATGACCGTGTTTCTGTGTTTCTGTGTGTAACACATCTTTAAGCATCTGTTGCAGGGCTGGACGAGTGGCAACAAATTCTTTCAATTTCTGTTTGTTATGAAACGTCTTTATTTCACCTTCATTCACAAATGATAGCTTTGCAGGATATAATATTCTGGGCTGGCAGTTTTTCTCTCTTAGTACCTGGGCTATATCTCGCCATTCCCTTCTAGCTTGTAGAGTTTCTGATGAGAAGTCAGCAGTGAGTCTGATTGGCGATCCTCTGAAAGTAATCTGACGTTTCTCTCTTGCACATTTTAGGATCTTTTCTTTATGTTTCACTGTGGAGAGTTTAATTACAACGTGTCGTGGTGAGGATCTCTTTTGGTCGTGTTTATTAGGGGTTCTGTGAGCTTCCTGTACTAGGATTTCTCCGTCCTTCTCCAAACCTGGGAAATTTTCTGCTAATATCTCACTAAAAAGGCCTTCTAATCCTTTCTCCCTCTCCATGCCTTCAGGAACTCCTAGAACCCGAATGTTGGTTTTTTTAATAGTATCCTGAAGATTCCTGACAATATGTTTTAGATTTCTAATTTCCTCTTCTTTTCTTTGATCTGACTGTATCCTTTCCTGTTCTCTCTCTTCTAAGTCCGATATTCTCTCTTCTGCTTCACCCATTCTGTTTGTAAGGCTCTCTATTGTGTTTTTCATTTGATCTATTGAATTCTTCACTTCAGTCACTATCACAGTTTCCTGTTGTACTAATTGTTTCGTTTCATTTTGATTCCTCCTTAATATTTCATTTTCACGAGAGAGATTTTCTATCTTGTCCATTAAGGCTTTATGTAGTTCAAGAATTTGTTTTTGAGAACTTCTTAATGTTCTTATCAATTTTTTGAGATCTGCTTCTTGCATTTCTTCTATGTCATCATCTTCATAATCTTGAATTGGGGTGTCTTTTTCATTTGAGGGCGTCATGGTGACTTCCTTGTTTTTATTACCTTGGTTTTTGCATTTGTTATTTGGCATATTGGAGATATTTGGTTTCTTCACTGTGGTGCTTTTTCTTGTTATACTATGACTCTAGATTAAGTGGACTATCTGTTTTTGATGGAGCCTTAGGGCTTGAGATGGGTGTGGCCTGAGAGCTCTGTTTGGTGTGCCAAAGGTGACACTCCCAGGTTAGGAGTGGTAAATCTCTCTTTCTCTCTCTTTCTTTTTTTGATTCAAAAGGGAAGTAATTCCGCACAGCTGAACGAAGTTGGAGGTAGTTAGCAGGCAAATGATATACCCACAGGAGCCAGAGATCGGAAGCTCTTTCCCAAGGACCACACAGGGAATCTGTTTGGCCCTCAGAGTGGGTTCAAATTCTCCTTCAGTCTCCCACTGGGTTGCCAAAGTTACGGAATTGTAGCGTCTCTGGAGAGTACTCAGGTGAATTCCGTGAGTTCTCTCCCCTACCGTCTCTTTTTTCACAGTCTCAGTTCAGTAGCACCACAAATTTACTAGGTCCTAATCTCCTGTTAATTCGCCCCGCCCAGAGTCAGGGTTTTCTGCTAGGCTCAGGGCCGGTGCAGACCTGAGGTCGCTCTGCTTATGACGTATGTCCAAGATGGCGCCTGCTCTTTGTCTTGTTGGCCCTTGAGAGGTGAGCAGAGAGAGAGAAACCCGTGTCCGCAAGTCTATTTCTAGTTTTTAACACACCTCCACACTGTTTTCCACAGTGCCTGAACTAATAGACATTCCTACTAGCAGTGTGTAAGTATTCTCCTTTCTGCACATACTCAACAGCATTTGTTGCTCTCTCTGTTTTGGATTTTATCCATAGTTTATAAGTGTACCCCTTTCTCCACATACTTGCCAGCATTTGTTCATCTCTGTGTTTTGAATTTTACCCATCTGACAGAGATTTGTTCATATCTCATTGTGGTTTTGGTTTATTTCCCTGATGGCTAGTGATGTTAAGCATTTTTTCATAAGTTGGCGATTTGTATTTCTTCTTTCGATAACTGTCTATTGAAGTCCTTTTCCCATTTCTCAGCTGCATTGGGTTTTGTTGTTATTGTTGAGCTTTTATAAGTTGCTGATATATTTGTGGTGTTAATCCTTTGTCAAATAGGTGGTTTGCAAATATTTTTTTCCATTCTGTTGGATGTCTTTTCACTCTATCATTTCCTTTGCAATGCAAAAGCTTCTGAGTTTGATATGATCCAATTTGTTTTGTTTTGCTTTTGCTGAGTATGCTTTGGGAATCTTGTCCAAGAAGTCACCTCCACACCACATGTCATGGAATGTTTCCCCTGCATTCTCTTCCTACAGCTTCATAGTCTCAGGTCTTAAATTTAGGTCTTTGATCAAGTTAATTTTTGTATGTAGTGAGAGGTATGGATCTAATTTCATTTTTCTTTTTTTTTTTAAATTTATTTGACAGATAGACAGTGAGAAAAAAGAGACAGAGAAGGAAGGTCTTCCCTCCGTTGGCCAAATGGCCAAATGGCCCTCCGTCCCCCAAAATGGCCACTGTGGCTGGAGCTACGCTGATCTGAATCCAGGAGCCAAGTGCTTCCTCTTGGTCACCTATGCAGGTGCAGGGGCCCAAGCAGTTGGGCCATCCTCCACTACCTTCCTGGGCCACAGCAGAGAGCTGGACTGGAAGAGGAGCAGCCGGGACTAGAACCCAGTGCCCATATGGGATGCCAGCACCACAGGTGGAGGATTAACCAAGTGAGCCATGGCGCCGGTCCCCTAATTTCATTTTTCTACATATATACATCCAGTTTAGCCACTACCATTTGTTGAAGAGGTTATCCTTCCTCTGCTATATGATCTGAGCACTTTTGTCAAAAACCAGTTTTCTATATGTGCATAGATTAATTTCTGTACTTTCCATTCTGTTCCATTGAACCATGTATTGGCTTTTATGCTAATACCAAGTTGTTTTAATTAATGTAGCTTAGGAAGTATGAAATCAGATACTGTGATGCCTCAGTTTGGTTATTCACTGGTGATTCCTTGTGAATGATTGTGCCATTTTATTCCTATAATATCCATTGACATCACTTTAGAAATGTAATCATATATTCACATTTGAGATTGCATATTGAGAGGAAGAGGTTTGGGATTTTTATACAGAACATGTGAGTTCTGATCAGTTGTGCATTTAATTGATTTGAGCCCGGAAAAAGTACAATCTGTGATTTTATCCCACATAATTACAGTGATACGCATGATCATTTGGAATTACTTTGAAAAATAACAGGTAGGCAAATATTATATGGTGTTTTACAACATATAATACTTAATATTTCCAAAGGCTTATAATCTACCAATCCTTTTATGTATATTTCATTTAGTCTCTTTAGGAGTCTTGCAAGATAATTATCTACCTGAAATAGTCTCACTGAGTCAGACATTTGTGCATTTCCCTAGAGATTCTGTTACTAAAAGTAAAACTTTCCACTAGCAATCTACAGTTCATTTACTTCTATTTCCATAACTTCTTTTTGCATTCAGTGGCAAGTACTAGATTCACCCAGCCACTAAAGCGCTATTTCTCATCTATGCTCACATAAAGTGCTTTCTGCAAAACCAAATTAAATAACTTTGTAGTGTTCTCATACTTCTCACCATTTTGTTTAGAATCATTTGTTTTTAGAGTTCAGAGCCTAATACCTTTTTGGATGACAAATCTATATTTAAGCCTAGCTAAAGGGATATTTCCAAGTAAGTAAGTACTAGAAGTTTTGAAATCACTATTATTATCCTTTCCTTAATTAATGTACTTGAAATTATTGTTATTCAGTTGACAATATTATTTACTCCTGCAGCCCTTTCGATCCTGCAGTCCATAATCAATTTAGTCTTGCTGCTGTGACAGTTAGGGATGTAAGGGAGCAGTCTGACAAGTATTGATTCGTTATAATAGTAGTAAACAACAAGTCAATTGCAGTTCAAGTTACAGTTTCTTCAGCATGAGCCTTACTTTCAAAGAAAAAAAAAATATGCATGTCAAGGTGTGTGTGCACATGCACATTGTTCTTTTTTCTAGTTAGTAAGTGGAGAGTATTGTCATTTATTTTTTAAGTCTTAAAGTCCATTGCCAAAATTGTCCAGGTTGGTTTTAAATGTTTGAAATATTATCCAGTGAATACACTAAAAATAATTTCAACTGGAAATGCAGAAGAAACACAGCAACATAATCTTAAAAATAACTTTTCAGGAGGCAGGACTTGTGGCACAGCAGATGTAGTTGTCACTTGAGACATCGGCAGTGTGTATCTGAGTGAGTGTGTTGAGTCCTGGCTCTGCTTCTAATCAGGCTTTTTGCTAATGCACCTTGGAAGAAGAGGGTGGTGGTATAAGTACTTGGATTCCTGTCATTTCTACCTGTCCCAGCCCTGATTGTTTCAGGCACTTGCGGAATAAACCTGAATATGAAGGATCTCTCTCTCTCCTCTCTCCTCTCCCTCCTCTCACTCCTCTCTCTCTCCTCTCTCCCCTCTCTCTCCTTTCTTCTCTCCTCTCTCCTCTCCTCTCTCTCTCCTCTCTCCCCCCGTCTCTCTCTCTTTCTATGTCTCTGTTCTTCAGACAACTAAATATTTTAAAAATATTACATTATTGGAATATCCTAAAGCTCATATCTTTCCTTGCACTTTTTTAGTCTTTTGATAGAGATCACAACATCAGCATTCCCTTTTAAAGGGTTCAGAATTTGGTAGGGCATGAAGGTAACAGAATTTGGAAAGTTTGAAAGACATCCCTCTGGAGAGGGATAGGGGGATGAAAGTACAAGCCACTGCTGAGTCAAAAGTCAGTGTTCCACTTCTCATTCTCATTCTGGGCACATCCCAGGACCAAAGAGAAAAAAAAATCCCGGGATCTAAATAAAATCTTGAGGAAAGGACTTAGTTTTTTCCAATATCAGCAACATTCAAGTTCACACAAAGCCTAAGAATGTTAGCTAAGTGCAATGTACTGTGAAAAAACAAAAACAAAAACAAACAAAAAAACAACAAAAACAACCTTGTAACAGACTTCAAGAGCAAAGCATGGAAGAAGGTAACTTTAGACTTCCCCAGAGACTTCCAGATGTCTGGGCACCCAAAACTTGTAGTTAGAGATTGAATGAATAGAAAATTGACCTCAGTTATTCACTAGGGGAAACATCCATGGCCTTTTGTATCTTAGATGAATTGAGGTGTAGGGGGTTATGAAGGTACTAGATAGTGTCTTGAAACCTACAAGACCATGACCATCCAAATGTGTCTGTCCCAAGTGGTTGGGATACTATTTGCAAACAGTGATTGTCCAGTGATAGAAGGGAAAGGGTGAGACACACTTTGGAGTCTTGTATAATCATTTCTTATACATGGGATGTGGTATGACTAGGAAAGATATTGACTGCTTTTTTTGGCTCATAAAGATTTACCAGTAAACTTGATAATTTTAATGCTGTTTTTCAGTGATTTTTCTGAATATTTGAACAGAGAGAAAAACAAAGCAGCTTGATGTTTTTACTTCTCCATCAAGCACTCTCCCTTTTAGGTAGCATTATGTTTTACAACTGAACTTAGGAAATAAGAGCCACATGGCCATGATCTTTCTTTAGAGAATATATACAAAAATAAGAGATGCTATCGGTTATTCCAAAAGCATCCACAGTGTAATTGGAGAGATGGTATAACATGGGACAAAATAGCTATAGTTTCTACATTTTATACAAATTAATATCAACACCATTTTAATATGAATCCAGCAAATTTTAACTAACTCAGAATTTTCCATTGAGCAAACTGAGGAAACATCTTCATTTCAACTATATACTTGAAGTACATCTATATTATAGAATCTGCACAGGAAGAATTTTGCTTAAATGCAGCTGTCATAAGGAGTAAAGGCATAATTTGTATAAAGTTAGGGTGATACAAGCTGTTTAAGGAAGAAAAAATTATTTGGCATTGTGGAACTTTGTAAATAATGCAGGTTGTTTGCTCCTGGAAAACTGTTGATTAATTACATAGAAGATAGCACATGAAATGGATGGAAAAGTGAAAAATTTATAAAGTCTTTATTGAGATATTCCATGTACATTTATGGAGGGCACTTTTTTTTTCCAATGGAAGGGAAGCAGTAATTGATGAGCCACCTGCTATAGATAGATGGCCAGTAGCAAACAGGCTACCCTAGTATGTATAGATGTGAATGCATGTTTGTATATATGTGTATACATACTGTATGGAAAGTTAGAACAGTTTTTCGAGTACAAAATATGCTTTAACTTTAAAGAGATTTTTGTATGTCCTTGGACTGTTAAAGCAAGCAGTAAATATTTTTAACATTTAACGTATTTTATGCAAAATTCATTTAAATTTTTGTGAGTCTTTTTTTAAAGAGTTTTGCAAAGGTTTTCTCCCACATGGATACTTTAAACTGTAGATTAGCTCCCAGACAAGGGAAATGCTTTAGTCCTTTTGTGCCACTATTATGGAATTCTACACACTGGATAAGTTGTAATGAATACAAATTGATTGGATCAGTTGTGTTAACTGGGAACTGTAATAGGTTTGGTGTTTGTCAAGGGCCCAATCTCAGATCCCAATATGACACCTTGCAAACTCATTGCTTGTGTTGGAGGAACATTCTGCACATGGCACAAAAGTATAAGAGCCAGGAGAGAAAGAGAGACTGAATTGGTCTTTTAATAGTAATGGTAAGCCCACACATGAGGAAGGAGCCCTCAGAGCCCGTTACCTCTGAATGGTCCCACCCCTCCACATTGTTAACAATAGTCATAAATTTCAATGTGAGTGTTGGAGGAGGTGGCCATCTGAATCACAGATCAAACATCTTGCTGTCTTTAGCTTCTTGGTGGCTATACTTGGTAGATTTCTGACGTTGATGTAAACCACCTATTAATTTATCTGCATTTTTTCCCCCATGTAATAATGCATAAGGTCCTATATTTTGATTTCTTGACCACCTAGTGAAAATTATGCTATGTGCTATATAAATATAGGATATGTACAGTAAATATTAAGTGTTTGTTGCAAAATTTTATTAAAATAGGGGTTTCTTGAAATCAGGAATTTTTTGGGGGGTTTCTGTTCTGCATTTTCTCTCTGAGTTCCCTACTCATATTTGCACTGTCTTAGTGGGCAGAAAGGTCATATCATTATTCTGGATAGATGTTAATTATGAGTAGCTGCTTCTAGGTATCTGAAGGTCCCATATAGTCGCCTGCTTAGTTGATTATAACCCTGCTTCCTTTCTTACATCCCACAGTCTCTGATGTAGCCTTTTTCTATCCGCTGAACTCCTTGTGGGAGGAGGGGGTGACGGGCAAGTCAGCCTGCACTGTCAGCTAACTTTGGCTGCACTCTCCCGAGTGGGAAGCTCAGGGTTTCCTGGCAGGTAGGGTGCATCTGTAGATGTTCTCCCTCATCATGGGTTTCAGTACATGTATGTATGGATTCCACTGCCTTTCTAATATTTATGGAGTTACTGTTCATCATACTACAGTCAGGGGCTGGTACTCAGACCAGCCCTTATATACTATGGATTAGACTAAAAGGAAGCCCTGTTCTCCCCAGCCTTGCCTGGGTGGCGGGTAATGGGGGTGGAGGTAGGCAGGGAGAAGAGGGAATAAAATATAAACTCATGACGCTGAAACTCTGCATAAACTTTGTTCTGTTTTTCTCTTTCCCACCCGCGTCTCACCCCCTCAGCACACGTTATTGCTCAGCAGCATACTCGAGGTAGGTGGATCTTTTGAAATGGCTGTTTTTATTTCTAATGTTTCACATAAGGATGGCCACTAGGAAGAAATAAATTCTTGTGTGAGGTCATTAAACTGATTGATAAATAGCTTGCATATTATTTTTCAGACAATCATGCAAGTCTCCAGTTCATGAGACTCTTTTGAAATTCAAAACTAATTATCCTTCACATAATGGAACTATTCTAGTGCCATTCTTCTAAACTCCCATAATTACCTTGTTCTCCCACTCAAGTGTACTTACCAAATAAATTCCAATTTTTTCTATGGCATAGAAGCAGATAGCCCTTTGTTTTCAGTAAGTTCTTTGTTTTTCTTTTTTTGCTTGTAATTGGATTATGAGTTAGATGTCAGAATGAAGAGACAAGAAGAGAAAGGATGTAATAGATAATCTTATTTAAAATGCACTTTTTACTTCATTGCTTTCTTGTTAATGAATCAAAACACCATAATTATTACTTTACCAGTTTTCTTTTTGTTGGATATCATTGCGTGTTCTCTAGAAGAGAGAAAAGTTAATAAAGATATTTTGATGCAGCGGTGCAAAGCTTAGACTTTGACCCTCTATGATGGTAGTTCTACACCCGTGGCATTATCAGGAGCACCCTAAAGGTGTGTGATGGCGCAGTTTACAGGGCTCTATCCCCAGAGTTTGTACTTCAGAAGGTCTGGAGTAGGGCCCAAGACTGTGATCTGCTGCCTCTGGTACAGTGCCACAAATTCAGAACTACTATTCTGAGAGACTACTACATAGAAGGGGCTCAAGTCATCTCTCAGATCATTGGCAACACATATAAATACCTGCATATAGGTTGCTGTGGGAATATATTACAAAATTTTGGCGTATTCCCAGAGGGATTGGAGACTCCAAATTGTTTGACTTCTCAATGGTTTTCTCTTAGTATTGTGCCTTTAAAGCCAAATATTTACAATTCAATTATATTTCCTGTTAATGTCTATAAGAACTGTGTCTCTGCCAAGTGGAAAATATTTGAAAATGAATCAGAATTGTTTGGTCAGAAATCAATTATTTTGCACTTGCTACTGAACTCAAATGACCAAATTAAAAATGTCCTTTAGAAGGAAAAGAACGTCATTAATTTCTCCTCAGAGGCAGTTGAGAAACTGTTAAGATAGTTTATGATAATCTAAGAAAGATAAATACAGTGAAGGCATAAAGGAAGTTTGCAAATAGCTCGATGAGATGTCGACATATTCTAACCAACTATTAGAATTGCATGTGCAATAGGTTAAGCTGCAGCTTTTGATGCCTGGATTACAAAGCAGAGTGCCTGGACTTCCTGCTCTTCCACTTTTCAGTCTAGCTTCCTAAGACACCTGGAGAAGCAGTGGATGATGGTCCAAGTGTTTTGGCCCCTGTTACCCAAATAGGAGATCAGGATGGAGTTCAAGGCTTCTGGCTTCATCTCGACCTACCCATGGCCATTGCAGCTCTTTGGGTAGTTGACCAGCAGGTTTGGAAGATCTCCCTTTCTCTCTGTTGTTCCACCTTTCAAATAGATAAATCTTTTAAAAATGTGGCTTTAAAAGAAATTACATAATCTGACTTTGTGCCGGCCTGCGGCACAATGAACTGGGTCTTCCTGAAACAGAGAGTGGGAATGCGGGGACAAGGACGCAAAGAATGGAGCCAAGACAAGTCCTGATCAAGGCTCGTTTATTGAATAAATGCAGTAGTATTTAAACATGACCAGTTGTTTACAAGGAGGAGCACAAAAGATTTACATATCAAAACGGCTCTTAAGGTTACAATAAAAACACTTAGGTGATAAATGAAGGTTACAGGTGTGACTGATTATTTGTATCATCTCTTGTGAAAGGTTTTGGTTCCTCCTGCCTCTTCCCGGAATCTCCCCTAGCCTAATTGTCTGTGCCGAGAAGTCTCCATTCATATGTTTAAAGTGTAAACAAAGGGAGTGACTACCTGTGGCTGCCCACATGACTTTAATCCGTGAGTTTAAGAGACAAAACACTTTACCTCTAGACTATTAGAGAATCATAAACAGGAATTGTTTTATTCTGTCTCTAGTATGAATTTTCATGTTCTGATCAAAGATGGCTTTGGTCAACATAGACATTTAGAACACTGTGGTTTGAATGCTACTTTTAAGCAATATCATGGTTGTTTAATTTGTAGATGAGTGTTTTCAACCCTGGGAACATAAGAAGTAATTATAAATGATACAGCAACAAAAATGCTTTTAAAGTTATGTGTAGGAAAGAGGATATATATATTTGGGGTATTGATAATGCATATGGAAACTTGACTTTAGAATATCTAACAGATTTGAACTCCAGTTTAAATATGTGTAAGTGGAGACAGACTTACTTAACCTTTGAAGGCAAGGTAAGGTAATTGTTTAATGTATAAATCATTTTATAAAATTAATTCCCTTTATAAAAAGGTTGATTCCAAGGATGATAGTGTTAATCAGAGGAACTAAAAAAAACAGGGATTATTTCTTATTAAGATAAACAAATTATTCTTAGTCAAAAAAGATAAAGTGCTAATTAAAAATAGATGATTTTTCACCGGGTTATTGAACAGTGGGATTGTTGAAGGATATTAAGTCATATTTATTTTTTTTTATTTGAGAGACAGGAGAGAGAAAGGGATGTGGAAAGGGAGAGAGATACCTTAACTACCATGCACTTCCCAAAGTCGTAGGTTATTTGTTATGCTTTCTAACTCTCCAACTAGAAAATTTCTTAAAACTGTATCAGGTATAATAAATCACATAATATGAATAACGAAAGATGTCATGCACAAGATTTCCATTTTCAACAAATTATCCAAAAACTGTGGAAGGTATGTGGAACCCGGGGAAAATCCGTGAATGGCCACAACAGTGAGGCTGGGGCAGGGCGAGCTAAAAGCCAGGAACTCAGTCCAGATCCTTGTGTGTGGCTGGGATACAGCTGATAGAGCCACCACCTACTGCTTGCCATCATGGGCATTATCAGGAAGCTGGAACTGAGAGGAGAATTGGGCCTCAAACACAGTTAGTAGGACATAGATTATGGGATGCCAAAATTATCAACTTAAAAATTAGCCTGCTACAGATTTATTGGATTTCGTGTCTCACCTGTTATTTCCTTAACAGGGCCAGACCAAATGATTTTTGCAGGCATCTTATGGCCTAGAGGTCTGATGTTCCCCATCCCAGGTATATAACCTTCAGATCTCTTAAATGTGCACTCTAATTTTATTTTTTATTTATTTTTATTTTTTGACAGGCAGAGTTAGTGAGAGAGGGAGAGACAGAGAGAAAGGTCTTCCTTTTTCTGTTGGTTCACCCCCAAAGTGGCCGCTACGGCCGGCGGGCGCGCTGCACAGATGCAGATCTGAAGCCAGGAGCCAGATGCTTCCTCCTGGTCTCCCATCCGGGTGCAGGACCCAAGCACTTGGGCCATCCTCCACTGCCCTCCTGGGCCGCAGCAGAGAGCTGGACTGGAAGAGGAGCAACCGGGACAGAATCCGGCGCCCTGACCCGGACTAGAACCCGGGGTGCCGGCACCGCAGCCGGAGGATTAGCCTAGTGAGCCGTGGCGCCGGCTCTAATTTTACTTTTTAAATATTTTTGAGAAGGACATAGAAAAAATGAAGCCTTATTTTATTGTGATAGAACTCTGAAATATTTTCCTAGCCTCATTTGCTTTGTGTGTCTTCTAAAGAAATGAATGTATACTTGGCTTGGAATAACTACCTTGGCAACACTGGTGAAGTCTAGAAGTTGAGTTTGTGTGTGTGTGTGTGTGTATGCAAGTGCACATGCCAGTGTACATGAAATATTTAAAATTTCCAATTATTTTTAATCCTCTGCAGAAGACGTGGCTGGGACACCCTATGCAATGAAATTCTATATATTTTTGGCAAAAAATATGTATGTTAAAATAAAAGATTACACAACTATAATAACTCAGTTTTGGGTCTAAAAATTGAAATATAATGATTTATATAAATGTTTTGCCATAAAATAAAGTTTGTCTTGAGTTTGTTAAATTAATCCTCAACATATGTATCACTCTTTAAAAAGAAGCATCTCTCTGAAATGTTATTGAATATAATTAGTTAATTCACATAACATATCTCTAAAATTTGCAGTGGTGGCTAGACTTAGAACACTGATTTTCATAGAATGTTCTCAGAAAAGAGCTGCTAAAGGTGATTGTAAGTCATTGAAACCTAAATAACCCTATTTTTATAAATCATTCTCTAAATCTCTTATACCAGGGAAAGGCTTGTCATTTTATTAATAGCTTATTACCTAAAAATGATGTACAAGATTATTTTGAAAATTTCCCTTTTCTAGCTGCCTGATGAGCTGTTAAGATCGTTTTTCTGCAATTGATGTTATATTCAGTACTTGAAGTCGTTGAAATGTTAGTTTCTAGTTATATATTACTATGGTAGTGCTTTCATTTTATCTGCACTTTTATTGGGTATATTAAATGTCTGTGGTAGTTCTAGTTCAGTTACTGAAAAATGATTGAGTTTCTCACAATATATTTTATGGTTTCCAAAACCCTACAAATGATATTTCTTGCTTATCCTTTGATATAACTAAAACATTTAAGTGGAATAACTATAATGAGAACAGATATTTATAATGAATGTCTTTCGAAGGCCTCATTTTTCTTTTATTGTGTCTGATAATAGAAATAAAATGTAAAATTAAAGGTTCACAGCTTTAGAGTCTATGAACTTGAATCTATTGTACTGGAAAGACTGTTAATAATCGCCATAATTACACAGTAGAAATAGTTAGGAAAGGTAAAGCATGCAACTTTAAGGCATGACCCCATAAAAGCTGATAACGGTATGGCTAAGGTCATACATTGAATAAAGAAGCCATCAAAAAGGTGTACCTGATCTCTTAAAAATATCAGAGGCAATCATTTTGTGAATAAGCCTTAAAGTGTCACTCTTCTATAAGGAGTGGAAATGGTTCCACTGGATTTCTTATAGGTAAATAACCTTAAGAACCAAAGTTTCCTTAAAGTTCTACAGCACTATTGAAACCATTTTCCATTGTGTGTTTATGAAAAATCTTCTAATTTTTTTTAGAAAAGTTAATCTTTTAGGACTTCATGTAGGTAATTAATTTCTATTTTGTTACTGGAAGATTCTTGATTCAGTGATTTCAAAGCATGTTATTATAGTGTAAATAACACCATAATTAAACCCAGATTACCTATGGTGAGCCGAATCAAGGCTGTATTTGGCTGGGTTAACCAGGCTTGGGTTTTCAAATTAATGAATCCACCCAGGGAGGTTAGTCAGTTTCTACTGAATAAAACTGATAGTATTCACATGCATGTGGTCAGAGCCTGGACACTCTTACAATACAATGATGGGTAAGGAAACGGAGAAGTGTGTGATGACTTACAGTAAAGTAAAGACCTTTTAAACTTCACCTTGTCTGTATTTAAATACTCTTAGGTCATTGCCTGGGAGGGAAAATTTTTAAACTTTTATGTTTGCTTCAGTTAATGACTGATAGAAAGTTCACTTGTATAATATAGATTGTTCAAAAATGAAATGATAGCAGCTTTGACCTAGATTATCTTCAAACTATGGCTTTTTTCCACACCAGTTCTCACAGATGTTATTTACAGTAAATATTACCTGCTGGCAGAACACATCTCCACTTCATAACAGTGAAATCATCTAGGAGAGTCATAAAAGTCCTGGTTAGAGTTTCCAATTACAAGGCTCTAACCAGGAAATCACATTCTCAAAACATGGAGCCTAATTTTTTCTTTTTTTAAACAGCTAATTAGGTCAGGTTTGGTAGATACTATGCTAAAAATATTTAACATTTTTGAAATTTTTTCTCAGTATCTAGAGTTTAAGGTACAGTTTCATTAACTTTTTACTTTAGAATTATTTTACTGCTGCATTTCATGAGCTCATTTGCTGTATTGGTTCTTTACAATAGATTTTAACAAGTTTTATGAAACCAAATATATTGTTCTTCACCATGTTAGGGTACTCTATCATGTGTGGCTCCAAATTTGACCTTTTTTTCTTACTGATCAGGAAACAATTTATTATACTAGTGTATCTTTTTTTTTTTTAACATATGTATTTATTTGAAGGCAGAGTTACAGAGAAAGAGGGAGAGATAGATCTTCCATTCATTGGTTTATTACCCAAATGGCCTCAATGGCCAGCATTGGGCTAGGCTGAAGCCAGGAGTTTCTTCCAGGTCTCCACGTGAGTGGCAAGGGCCCAAGCCTTTGGGCCATCTTCCACAGCTTTCTCTAGTCCATTAGCAGGGAGCTGCATGACAAGTGGAGCAGCCACATGAGATGTAGACATCCACATGGAGTTTCAGGATCCTGGCTTCTGACTGGCTCTGACCTGGAGTTTCAGGAATTTAGGGAATAACCAATGGATGAATGGGTTCTTTTCCTGTCTGCCTCTGCTTCCCCCTCTCCCCCACTGTCACTTTGTCTTTCAGATAAATAAAAACCAAATATTTCAAAGAAAATAAAGTACTGAATAAGAACATGAAAATTAAAGTATGCCAAGACATTTATCTTCACTCTGAGGTTAGGAAGGCATTTTAAATGCAACCTCTCTTTCAGTACAGCTTGTGGGACTGACTGAGGCTTCTTTGGGAGCCTAAGTCTTTAACATAATTTGCATTAGAGTACATTAATTAGCATATACTGTAACCTTAGGGAAAAAACAGAGAAAGTCCTCAGAAGGTTAAACAATATCTGCAGAGAAGAAAAGAGGGGAAACCAAAGTCCAAATCATTTTAGGAAAAATTTCCCATGTAGTCAATGCTGCCTGCTCTGGTCTTCATAATGAAATTCATTGTGAAACTTAGCTAAGGTTCTTTTTCAGATAGCTCAACCAAGCCAAGATATCTTGACTGTATTGCTAATCAGAAGGTAAATCAGCTCTCTGAGAATACAATGGGGTCTTCTGGCAAATTAACTCTTTCTGAACTTCAAATACAACTCTAAAAGATGCATTTTTTTTCATGCATTTTATTTTCAGAAAATATTTTATCACCTGTCCAATATCAGATTATGGACAAGGCAGTAAAACTACTAAGATATGTGATTAGTAGTACCTCAAGAAGTTAGTTTGCCTTCTTGGTTATAACTTCATTTTATCAATGGATAGGCCAAAGCACATGCAGGGGAAATAGTCACAAATCTTTGCTGTTTTTATACCAACAAATGAACTTTTTGCTGTCTACTACTATAATCACTCAGGATCTGCTCTTAGTGGTTATATGCCATCAATTTCTTTAAGATTTATTTTTATTTATTTGAAAGAGTTACAGAGAAAGGTAGAGTGAGATCTTCATCCACTGGTTCTCTCCCCAAATGGCCACAGTGGCAGGAGCTGAGCTGATCCGAAGCCAGGAGCCTAGAGCTTCTGGGTTTACACATGGATGCAGATCCCAAGGACTTGGGTCGTCCTCATCTGCTTTCCCAGGCACATTAGCTGGATCAGACGTGGAACAGCTGGACTTGAACTGGCACCTGTGACAGACTCTGGCCAGGCAGGCTGGGGCTTTAATCCAAATGCCATAGCACTAGCCCCTTTTCATTATTTTTTAAAGATTAGCAGTTGTTTTCATGTGATTTCCATGCCATGGTGGTAATAGTGTTCCAATAATATATTTCCTCAAAATACATAGATAGTAATAACATGTAAAAAGAGAAGGAGAAAACCAAAAAGCCCTGGCTAAACTTACATCATAGGAAAAATAATCTTTGTGGACCCTGGACAGTACCACAATCTATAGGAGCACCTGCATCTATAACTCCAGCTACAGTGCACTGAGTTCTGCATGTGGCAGTAGACTGCAGGCTCATCTCTTAAAATGTAAATGAGGGGGCAAAGTGATTGGCATAAAAATGTTGAATCAGACAGTTTAAATCAAAGGAATGACAACAGACCTTTGCACTTAACCCCCTGCAGTTAATCTTCGCTTATCTTACAGTTCCCCGGAATCTACAGACCTAGGAAAAATAGCAGGATGTGGCACTTTGTCCTAAACAGGAGCTGTGCAAAACTGCCAGCAGGCTGTGCACCTGTGCCAACCCATGCTGGATGTGACTGCCACCATATTGTAATCATTGCCGGCCTGTTTTGTGCATTCACGATGAAGAAAGTAAAAAGTACTAGCAAAGGAGAAAGGACCAGAGAAGGATAGAAAGGAAGAGCAACAATCGTAATAATATCTTGCTTCACAAAATGATGTCTAACTTCTCCAGTATCCTGGTAATTCTAGTTTGAAGAAAAATAACCATCAAAATGGGTAATTAGAACAAGTATTAACTCCAGATGACAGTGTTTTATTGAATTTTCTGTACATATGTCCAAATGATACATGATATACAACATCTACAAACTAAACAGTTTTAAACCAAATTAATGTAAAACTAGAATATTCATCTTTTAAAATGACATAATTAGAATTTTTTAAAAGAAAATCAAACAAAAGTAACTGGACCCTGAGCTTAAAGGACATTTTACCTAATTGGAAGCTAACACTGAAAAACTCATTTGGAATCTTCTGTTGAGAACCAAAAACTTTTTTGAAGACCCAGGAAAGATTTTAGGACATAGAAGATACAGAAGTTCTGGCATGAATATAAAAGCATATTCAGAAGAAAAGATGAGGAAATGGTTTGAAGAAATGCAACATTTGAATATACAACTGATAAAAATTTCCTTCTTTTTTAAAGATTTATTTTATTTATTTGAAAGAGTTACAGAGAGAGGTAGAGACAGAGAAAGGGGTCTTCCACCTGCTGGTTCACTCCCCAGATGGCCGCAACAGCCAGAACTGTGCTGATCCAAAGCTAGGAGCTTTCTCCGGGTCTCCCACGCGGGTGCAGGGGCCCAAGGACTTAGGCCATCTTCTACTGCCTTCCCAGGCCATAGCAGAGAGCTGGGTGGGAAGAGGAGCAGCCGGGACATGAACCGGCGCCCATATGGGATGCTGGCGCTTCAGGCCAGGGCTTTAACCTGCTGCGCCACAGCGCCAGCCCCCTGATAAAAATTTTCTATGATTAAAGAACGTCAGGTGTCTTTAGACTGAAGGTGTACTTGGAATTTGATCACGATGTATTTTAAAAATATAAACACTGGAATGAAATTTGATAAATATGCAGAGAAATAGACAGTCAAAATAACTTCCAGGGTGACAATGAAACAAAAAAAAAAGGAAACTTTGTTGTCATCAACACCAATAGATGTTGAAGACAGTTACACTAACAATGAATTTAAAGTTTTATATCCAGTCAACCTTATATCCAGCTGAAGAGGGAGATAAAAATCTAAAAATTTTATCACATAAATAGCCACTAGTGGAAAAAAAAAAAAAAAAAACTAATGTTCAGTTAAACACTGATTTAAACGACAGTCAAATGGTTCAAGAAATATTATAGACACAGAACTTGATAAAATTAAGTTGTTGGTCACTTGTTGGGAAAAAAGATGAAGTTCTCCCATTCGTTCTCTGGTCCACTACCCAAATAATAGCAACAATTTGCCCTAGGCTAAAGCTGGAAGCCAAGAACTCAACTCAAGTCTCCCAAGTGAGTCACATGGACTCACTTGCCATGATCTGCAGCTCCCAAGGTCTGCATTAGTAGAAAGCTAGAATCAAGAGTGGACCTGGAACTGGAACTCTGATACTTTGGTATTGAGGGTGTCTTAAATGGCTCTTTAACTACTAAATGCTGCCTCTGTGATATACTTTTATAAGCATTTTTTAGAAAACATTAAAAACTCACAAAATGCCTGTCAGTATCAGAGAATAGTCAAAATAAACTAAGATTCTTGTAGAAAGGGGTACAGAAAAAATAATTACTGGCTTTTATGGCTATATTTAGAAAAAAATCTTAAATGATGGGTTTAGTATTTTAAAAACATTAAAATTTAAGCATAAGTAGAAACACTATTTCTCAACCATATGAAATAATAGGGGATATATAAAGTTTAACAAAAGGCAGAGGATAAAACTAAGAAGCACAGATGATAGTAAATATAGTAAACAGAAAAATAAAATCAGTACAACAACTGGTATTTTGAGTAGCATTTTTATCCCATGTTGTATGATTCTTTTATTACGAGGGAAGCTCGGTTATAAATATGTCTCTGTGCTTATCTTTAGTCTTGTTCCATCCTTATTCACAAAGACTAAATTGACATTGGACATGCTTGCCTCAGTTTTTCTCTTTTCTTTGTGAGGTAGACCTTTAATTGTAATTAGGGTATCCAGTCCAACACTGCCATGCCAGGGGAGTAATTTTAACTAATATTGGGTTCAATGTTGGGAAACTCAGGTTGGTTCTCACTCATACCATTCTTTAGTAATAGATTAGTTGTAAAGTCTTTATCTTACACTATTCTCAATACTTCTGTAATGGAAATGGAATGAAATTTATCAAGATTCCTTAGAAGCCAATAAATAGACATAAATTTACCAAATTAGTGGACCTGTTTTATTAGAATTTTTAAAAAGGTGAAAATAATATGGAAATGTTAAACATGGAGGCAATTAAATAGACATACCCTATAAAGAGTAGTATTTACTGTCTTTGCCCTGAAACCTGCCTCCATGAACTGTTATATGGCACTGCCTCTCCCTGGCTAACATCCATGGAATATTTACTGTGCCCTGTGTGTGTTTGCACACTTTAACGTTATGTTGTTACCTTATTATCTCAGTAGCCCTAGGGCATAGTTTCTCTTGTGTTTTTATAATCCAAATTAGCAAAGTGAAAGTAAACTATAGATTTTTTAAATAATTTGTGTAGTCATCCAGCTAATAAATGATGGAACTAACATAGGAGCTCAAGAATTTTTCCCAAATAGTAAGCAAGACAATTTTAGTAATATCAATACCAGACAAGTAAAAATTAGAATAAAATTGTTAGTAGGTAAAATAAAGTAATGATTTTAATAAAGGGAATATTCTTGCAAGAAAACCAGCATAAATTTATATATGTAAGACAATATTTCTTTGAAATAGATGAAGCAAAATTTACATTAAAAATTATGTTTTCAAACATTTGGGCAAAATTGACATGCTGCATGAATGTGTTATTTATGTACTACTGAATACTAATAAAATTGACCACTTATATCATAACAAGAGTATATTTCACATAGTTGACATCATATATGCCACATTTTCTCACCAAGTTCATTTAAGTTTAATTTCAGTTAGGTTAGAACTTAATCATAATAAAGGAATTAAAAGTATAAATATCTTTAAAAATTTAATAATACACTTCCAAGTGCTTGAAAGATAATTGTGAAAATCTTAACAGAATCACAAAATATTCAACTTAAGAAATTAGGACAATAAAATAAAGCTTATTTAAGAATAAAGGTGGCCGGCGCCGCAGCTCACTAGGCTAATCCTCCGCCTTGCAGAACCGGCACACCGGGTTCTAGTCCCAGTCGGGCGCTGGATTCTGTCCCGGTTGCCCCTCTTCCAGGCCAGCTCTCTGCTGTGGCCAGGGAGTGCAGTGGAGGATGGCCCGAGTACTTGGGCCCTGCACCCCATGGGAGACCAGGAGAAGTACCTGGCTCCTGCTATCGGATCAGCGTGGTGCGCCGGCCACAGCGTGCCGGCTGCGCGGCCATTGGAGGGTGAACCAACAGCAAAGGAAGACCTTTCTCTCTGTCTCTCTCTCTCACTGTCCACTCTGCCTGTCAAAAAAAAAAAAAAAAAAAAAAAGAATAAAGGTAAAAGAACATAAAATTTCAAAGAAATGGTTTTTAAAAGTTCATATATTAGATTAGGATTTGTGAAGATTAATGACAAAATAAACCTGAAACTAATTTTGAAATTTAAGTATAAAATAAGTGGGTTAGAATCATAGGAAGATATGTTTTTAAAAGCCAAACACCAATTATAAGCTTTTAAATTTGAAAATAGAAAAAGCATTGCCTTTTTTTTTTAAAGATTTATTTATTTATTTGAAAGAGTTACACAGAGAGATGGAGAGGCAGAGAGACAGAGAGGTCTTCCATCCACTGGTTCACTCTCCAAATGGCTGCAATGGCCGGAGCTGTGCTGATCTGAAGTCAGGTGCCAGGAGCTTCTTTCTGGTCTCCCACATGGGTGCAGGGGCCCAAGGACTTGAGCCACCTTCTACTGCTTTCCCAGGCCAGAGCAGAGAGCTGATTCGGAGTGGAACCGACGCCCATATGGGATGCCAGCACTGCAGGAAGTGGCTTTACACACTACACCATACCACTAGCTCCAAAAGCATTGCTTTTTCTAGAAACAATTGGAGAAACTTTGACTCCTAAAGAAATAGGAAATATGATTAAATTCTACCATGATTAGATTAGCTCTAACTCAGAATTATTTTAACTAATTTACTAGTAGTTATCAGAATTTCAGTGATCACTTAATTTCTATTTACAGAAAATATTTCAACAGTAAAAACAATGGTGAGAGCTATAGAACTCATTTTGTGCTACTAATTGAATCCTTATATTTAAACAGAGTTGATTATGAAATCAGCGGCATGGGGTGATTGTTTCTTCATATGGAACAAGAGAAAATTAAATTGCAACTTCAGAACATGTACTAATTAATTCCAGAGGAATTAAAAAGTTGAAACTAAGTAAATTACATGTTAGGAATTTTCAGAAGAAAATGTCTGAGTTTTCTGCCGACTTTATTACTTTTTCCTTCTTGCCTCCCAAATGGCATTTACGGATTGGTGCTATCCCTGCAGCATGGATCATGGATAAAATGGCTGCAAGTGGTTGGGACTGGGTCAGTCTGAAGCCAGGAGCCTGGAATCCCATCCGGATTTCCCATGTGGTGGCAGGGTTCCGAGTACTTGGGCCATCTTCCACTGCCTTCCGGGTACATCAGCAGGATCAGAAGTGGAGCATCTGGGACTTGAAATGGTGCTCTGATGTGGTATCCGGAGTCGGACGGGGTGGCTTTACTCACTGCACAACAGTGCTGGCCTTTGTCTCACTGAATGCAGACGGAGATTTGTCTTAAAGTTGTCCCAAGATTCACATGGAATAATTCCTTGTCAATGCTTGAATAGGCCATAATGTTAACAAGTACTATCCATATACTGATTTTCTCTTTATCTCATATATTACATTGTAATACTGGGTCAGTTCTACTTTAGATAACACAGCAACTTCAATGGTCACTCAGCCTTAATATTAAGTCAAGCAACCATGGAGAGAATTTACAAGGATTATTTCAACTTTATAATGGAAATTTAAATTGCTATTTTAAAACATTTCATCTTGCCAATATCATCTCTGATTTTGTTAGCCAGGGTTGTTAAGGTTTTTTATTTATTTTTTCTTTCTGTGAAAGAGGAGAGTGAATATTTTCAGCTCTGCAGGCCCACTGTCCTCCGTTGAAACAACTTAAATCCACCAAAAGGCCCACAGACAAAGCCAAATGAATACTTGTGACTGTGTCTAGTGAAACTTGAGTCATTCACCTTGCCATTCTACTTCCATAATGTTCATCTGGTATGAAATATTAATTTTCTCTCTTGCTGCTTCAACTATTGCAAATGAAAAGCAAATTCTTAGCCATTACGTCGTACACAAACAGCATATGGGCTACATTAGGGATATAGGGCTTGTTTGTGTGTCCCTATTCTTTGCATGCCAGCAAGTATTTATTTTTTTGCACTATTACTAGTATGTACATAATGGGTAATGTATGTGGCCTTCATTTTTATTATTTAGTGCTTAAGAAGAGGCCTGTACGTACGGAGAGAGATTGCATTGTATGAAGCTCCTGGTCATATTACTTAAATTATACACTTATTCTACTAAAGACCACTAAGCACTACATTTTATTTTATTTGAGACAATTTTTAAGATGAAAATTTACCTCACAAAGGTAGTATTTCAAATGCCTTACTTTTAAATATCAAAATCTATTTTAAGTGTAACTGAATAATTTGATTACTTTAAATTGTCTGGTTTTAACCTGATGAACCTTAATATTTTCTTTCCTGAAACACTGAGTTTTATATCCTGATAATTATCCTCCTTTTTTATAATCCAAATTAGTCCTGATATAGGTTGTACTGGAGTGGAAAACTTTAAACCAAATTTCATATTATTCTTCTGTATCACGATTGCTCTTTATCCCTGTACAGATTAGCTAAACCTTGATTCATCAGTGAACATGGAGGAACAGGTTCTTTTTCCTATTTTTATCTTCAGATGATAGTTGTATTTTTCTACTGTGTGATTTTAATATATAAAATATCACATAAAACATGTAGCTTAAGAAGTTTTAATTTAAAACATCAAATTTCTAGAAATCGTATTGCATTTGTTCTGTTTGTGGTTCAGTATATGCAAATGTTGCATTTTACACAAAATTTCTCTCTAAAAATTTAAATGTTTTCATTATATTCCCACTTGTGAAACTACCTTTTTTCATATTTAGAATTTCTGCTTCCTTATAGTCCATAAATTATGTTATTCATTTATTTTATTTATTTGAAAGAGACGTACACACAGTCAGAAAAAGATCTCCCTTCCATGTATTCACTTTCTGAATGCTTGTAATAACCATGTAATGGGTCAGACTGAAGACAGAAACTTGAAACTTAGTTTGGGTGTCCTTTGTGGGTGGTAGTGACCCAAGTACTTGAGCCAATACCTGCTTCCTCCCAGGGTGCCATACACATAAGATAGAAACTGGAATTGGGGGTAGAGCTGGTACTCCAATCTGGAGAGTTTGATATGGGAAGTGAACATTAAAAGTGGTGTCTTAACTGCTACACCAAACACCTGTACCTAAGCATTTTTTTTTTTTTACTAATAACAGGTTTTTTTGTTTGTTTGTTTTGTTTTGTTTTGTTTTGACAGGCAGAGTGGACAGTGAGAGAGACAGAGAGAAAGGTCTTCCTTTGCCATTGGTTCACCCTCCAATGGCCACCACAGCTGGCGCGCTGCGACCGGCGCACTGCGCTGATCCGATGGCAGGAGCCAGGTACTTATCCTGGTCTCCCATGGGGTGCAGGGCCCAAGCACTTGGGCCATCCTCCACTGCACTCCCTGGCCACAGCAGAGAGCTGGCCTGGAAGAGGGGCAACCAGGACAGAATCCGGCGCCCCGACCGGGACTAGAACCCGGTGTGCCAGCGCCGCAAGGCGAAGCATTAGCCTAGTGAGCCGCGGCGCCAGCCGAATAACAGTTGTTTAACAAAGTATTTAGTTAACTATTGAATTTAGAGAGGAGTAAAATACAAACTAATTAGATTGACATCACATCAAACATTTCTCTTCTGAAAGTTTCAATACTACATTTCAAGAGATGAACAATAAGAAGATACAATAACGTCTTGTAGTTTGCATCCAAAATAATATATATTTTCTAGTATTCCAAATTCAAGTAAAAAAAAATGGCAAATTATACTCTATGGATATGGTGGGGTCCTGTAGGCCTTGTCATAGGATCTGTAAGGTCACAGCTATTTACAAAATAATACTGAAAGTTGCCTTTTATTCATTTGGTGCCATTTGTGCAGATAATATAAATGCATTGATGGATAAAACTGCTGTCATTTCAACATGGATCACTGCAGTGACAGCCTGCCGCCCTAATAGCTTTGTGTGATTCACATTCATCTACACAAACCCTAAAAAAATGCCAGTTTTGTGTTGAATAGCCTTCAAGAAGCAGTAATTTTTTTTTAATTTCACCTTGACGCTTATTTCTCCATCCTTTTATTATTGGTGTCAAGATAGGAAGTGTTCAGTCAGGCAGTCACTTCAGTGCTGAAGTGTGCCCCTGTTCATCATGGTTACCGTGGTGTGCACGGAGGATGCGCACTAGCTCATGGGAGCAAATTGTACACACCTCATGACTACTTGATGTTCATTTACATCATCTCAATACTCAAAATCAGACATAGTGGGAACATTTACAACAGAAATAGACAAACGGGATACAATTGTCATTGTATCACTTTGGTGAAAAAGACTGATAGTACTCTGCAGGGGTAGAGCAACTGAAACAATGATGCTTTCCAGTCAGAAATATCAGACAGTACCATCATATTAGAAAACTGGCTGCTTCTTATAAAGGGGAACATATATTTATGGTATGGCCCGGCAATTTCATTTCCAAGTTGTCTGTTGAGAATGAATACAGGCCAGCGCAGCAGCTTACTAGGCTGATCATCCGCCTGCGGCGCCAGCACACTGGGTTCTAGTCCTGGTCGGGGCGCCGGATTCTGTCCCAATTGCTCCTCTTCCAGGCCAGCTCTCTGCTGTGGCCCGGGAGTGCAGTGGAGGATGGCCCAAGTGCTTGGGCCCTGCACCCCATGGGAGACCAGGAGGAAGCACCTGGCTCTTGGCTTCGGATCTGTGCAGCACGCCAGCCGCAATGTGCTGGCTGTGGTGGCCACTTTGGGGGTGAACCAATAGAAAAAGGAAGACCTTTCTCTCTGTCTCTCCCTCTCTCACTGTCTAACTCTGCCTGTCCAAAAAAAAAAAAATGAATGCAAATTTCCACAGAAAGATTTACATTATATGTGTGTGTGTATATATATATATAAAAGCATATATTTACATAAGCACATATATACACACATATATAAGCACACACATATAAGCTTTGTTCACAATAGCTAAATATTTAAATGCTGTATGTGCACAAGATTAAGCAAATATATTTTGGTATATTTCATATACTCAATACTCTTCTGTACTTAAAGTCAATATTGATAGACTCATAAAATTCAAAAAGATTGTGGTGTGTATGTACTATGACACAAAGCATATGACATGCAGTTTGAAGATAGGCAAAACTTGGGTGGTACTAATCCCATCTTAGATGATAAAGTGATCATATTAAATGTGGAATTGATTATATAGATAGGATTAAATGTCAAAAGGAACACATAAATAAAACCAAGTGTCTGGTAATAACAACAGATAGAATCAAAAAGGAGAGAAAGTTCCAACATGGGAAGCAATCCACACAGCAGACCCATAGAACGACAAACATTCTAAACAGCACTCTGACCTCAGAAGCAGCCACTAAGGCATTCGGATCAGGCTGAAAATCCCATGAGAACATTTCAGG
This sequence comes from Oryctolagus cuniculus, assembly GCF_964237555.1. Classification (NCBI taxonomy): domain Eukaryota; kingdom Metazoa; phylum Chordata; class Mammalia; order Lagomorpha; family Leporidae; genus Oryctolagus; species Oryctolagus cuniculus. Next base: position 9,199,261 of record NC_091445.1, on the reverse strand, counting down.
CGCGGAAAGCCAAGACATAGTGGCAACACTGTTCTGAATCAAGGATCTCTGTGAGTGACATCCCATTGGAAAGAAGTGGTCATCAAAGAAGGATGTGCTTTTCTCTGAAAGGAGAACTTCTACTTTGCATATGGCCCTGTCTAAATAGCAACAGGGTTTGTGGACTCAAAAGGCTTCGATAGCCTTGGCAACTCATGTCACTGACTTCAAAAATAACAATGTTAACTGTTAAATCAACAACTGGAGTCACTCTTCACTGACTCCCCATGTTGGACCTCTGTCCTTAATGAGGTGTACTATGCGAATTAACGTTAAAACTTGTCTTCAAACTGCTCTTTATACTTTGTGTGACTGTGTGGGTGTAAACTGTTGAAATTTCTACTTAGTATAGAGTTGGTCTTCTTAAAGTCAATTAAAAATGGGAATCCTAATGAAAAATGGAATGGGAGAGAGAGTAGGAGGTGGGATGGAAGTGGAGCTGGGAGGGCAGGAATGGGCGAAGAACCACTATATTCCTAAAAGCTGTATAAATGAAATTTGTGTTCATTAAATAAAAACCTACTAAAACATAGGCAAAACTAACTTACTGGAAAAGCAACATAGGAGTGGATGTCTAAAAGTGAGAGTGTAGCCTTTACTCAAGATAACCTCTATCTCCTGCCTATTTGATGTGTTTAAAATTCATTCAAGTTTTCACTTCAAGGAGTCATTTCACAGCGAATACGGTTGTGACCACCATGATAACAACATGCTATCAACATGTCACATGAGCAGATGTGACACACAAGTGGTGATCAGGGTCGGAGGGGCCAGAGTCTTGAAGATGCTGCCGTAAGGCAGAGATTTCCTTTTCTCTCGCAGTTCACAAGGAAGTTGCAGTGCCCAGACATTCTGTGTATTTGAACTATTTCTTCAAATTAAGATTAAATATATAACTAAAAAATAGCAGCAAAAATTACTGTTTTTATTCATTTGACATGTATAAAAATGGAGTTAAGATAAAGCTTGATAATTTAAAATGAGAAAAAGTAACCATCCAAATAGACCATCTTTTATTCAGTATCATTACCAATAACCATTTTCCAAAGCAATGCACCTGATTAAATGGTAAAAACACAACTCTAAGCTAGATTTGGTGGCAATGGGACATGTTTTATCTGCTTGTTATTTTTAACAGATATTTGTGGATGAAAAGCAATTCTAAAGGTATCACCTTGGAAATACTGTAATATGATTTAATGTTCTCTTTTGTGTATTAAAACTCAACATACAGTTAATTTTACAGCTCCATTGTATACCTAGCTAAACTTGACAGAGATTTTTACCACTATTGAATTCTGTTTTACAAGGTTATTTTTTCCTGAATTTAGATGTTAATTTTTTTCCTGCAATTCCTGGACTTCATGGTTTAATGAAAGCCATGCATCATTGCATTAAGTGAAGTAAAGCGCTGGATAAAATAGAACATTGCTATTAACCTCTAACATTAGTGTGGAGGGAGGCAGAGACAAGTTTAATAACTCAGAGATAAAATACTCACAGTGTAATTACCTAAGCCTGCTTTATCCTGGTACATTAACATAGGGTAATAAACTTGAGTGTATTTTCAAAGAGGAATGAAATCATCATCAATAATCAATTGTATCCATTTTATGGCTTATGAAGTGGTTGGTCTTTTAAAATGGGGTCATCATCTGATGTCTGACTTCTGCAAAATGATGCAGTGTTTCATTTTATTGCTATATAAAGCAGATTTAGACCTGTGCAACACTGCATGAACTTTAGAATATGTAAACTTAAATTCAGCATTTAGCCTTTCACAAAGTCTTTTGTGTTGAGTCGAACTCATGCCAAATATTATTTCTGGTTTGCATTGCGTATCTTTATGTTTCCAGGCTATGGAAAGGTCAACAGTAAAATTCTTGTTTCCTAGATTACACACCATAGCCGATAGGCTAGAGCCTAATTTAATTCTTTGTATAGCTATATTTTATGTAAGCATAAAAGCATTTTGTGACAAATTTAGTGCATGCTGTTAAGAAAGATGTGAGAAATACATTTTCTTTCTCCTCTTTAAGTTCACAAGGCAGTTTATACTTGCTTTGGCTTACAGTTTTGAGTATTTCTCTGTAGAGAATTTTAAACATTTGAAAATACACACGGATTCAGATAAGATGAAAATATCACTGATAACAAGGTGTGATTTTAATAATGCCAGTTGAATGCAAACTCTGTAAGCCCACTGGAAGTCAGCAAGAAAAATATTTGAGCAATCCAAAAATGTATTTTCTCCATCTACTAGATTCTGAAATAATGTGATTTTTAAAAGCCATTTAGGAAAGTAGAGATTTTAGCCCTAAATGCAATTAGCCAGGGAACCTAAAGAAACATATAATAGAATTTTGTATTCACAAACAAACCCTTGTTTGGCCCCTGCTTTATAAGCAGTTGAAAACACAGCCCGTGAAACTAAACAGACCTGAAAAATTCATAGTTTGGAGCTCATGAGAAAGAAAAAAACTGATTAACTGATATATTATTATTGGGTATTTAAAAAAGCTTCTTTGGTACATACTTAATTGAGTCTATAGATCCATTTATAATTATTTTAGGATTTTTAAAACTATTCACAAGAGAAACTGAAAAAAAAAAAAACAACTCTTCAGTCATTATTTATACTCCCACAGGCCATATCAACAGTCCCAGTTTTCAGCACCTGCTACACTCTATGCATTCACAGTGCCTGGTCCCTCTGCTGAAGTCTGTCTAAAAATATGTTTTGTTGATGGAAAAAATAATGGATCTTAACAAAACATCTAATAAATGTAGGGAACATACTCTAGGTATTTCCCTTTTGGAAGATGATGAGATTTAATATAAAGTGAGGAGATTCCCCCATGACCAGAAATTAATTTAGAAACCCGTTTCAAAAATCTTATAAAGAACAAGCATATCAGGACAGAGGAGCCACAGTAAAAAAAAAAATCTATCACAGAAACACAGCTGACCTCCATGCCTGTTAGCTTTGCTCACCCATGAGGGTACCTGACTCTTACAAAAGCTGTTAGATTTAAGCACAGAGTGGATTGAAAAATGGGTTTAGCTGTTTTATATTATTATGGCCCAAAGGTGAAAGCACATTTCAAAACCGAGCTTGTCGTTTTGAAATATGGTTGCCACAGGGAAGAGGGTATACAAGAAATGAAAACAAATTTCATTAGGTTGGAAATTCTACTGCTAAATCAAGAAGGGGGCAAAAGTCACATTGTAAACTTATAGGAGCATCATGAAAAACAGATCCCCTCCAAGTTCATTCTGGAAAGAGTAAGGTACATTTCATGTGGAACTTGGCAATGATTAGAAAAGATTCCCAAATGGCAAAGGCGTGAGGTAATTTCAGGGCTGTTATTTAAACCCTAAGCTTAGAAAATGCTATCAAAGATGAGAACTAATAAGGCAAGTGACCTTTTCCTGCTCCTGTTTTTTAAATGTTTTTTAATACTCCTGTTAAGCAGAAACTTTCTCGAATGGTCCTGTCATGAATTAGAGGAGATTATGTGGAATAGACACTTTCTAAATGGACAAATGACATCAAAGTTAATTAAAAGCGTAGAAATGGGATGGGCTGGTCCATCAAAAACGGCAGTTGACTTTAATGAGTTAGTGATAGATTTATCATTCGTAGAATCTGCTCAGAAAGGGAGAATGAAACAAAATATCATGTCTTATTTCAAACATTCTCAGAAGGTGTTATTTATACATACATGGCTTCAGAAGTAAGTAGTTGTTATAGATTTAGTTCACATTTTGAGACAAAAAGCACAGCCTATACAAACCTTACTTTTTCTGGTTATTGAAGTTGTTAATTGTGATGAGTTGATGAGGGATCTTCAAAAATTTCGTGGAAAAATGTATATTATGTAACAAATTATGTATGATTTTAAAATTAATGTGTAGCAAAATAAACATCTTTTAATTCCATTTCTACACAGACTCTTTGAAGTGCTCTCAGTATGAAAGTACAGAGAAATTGATTTTGCTAGGAGCAGAAATCCACGCATAGCTTTTCATCATAGGTGTTTTCCGTGAAGTTTCTGGAGACCCCTCTTATAAACAAAGCATCCAAGGTTTTACCCAAGGGGCTTTGTAGCATGATCTTCAGGATTTGCAGTAGTTGAGCTTTCTTGTCTTTTTGATTGTTACTCTTTGAGAATCCCTTTCATATTAAAATCTTTCATAATTATTGTGAGGTGAGCAGGATATTCTCATTTAAGAACACAATATTGGCTCTGGCATCATGGCTCAGTCGGCTAAACACTCATTGGGATGCCTGCATTCCACATCTGACTTCCTGTTTCATTTCCAGCTGTTCTACTTCTAATCCAGCTTCTTGCTAATATGCCCGGAAAAGCAGCAAATGATGGTCCAAGTACTTGGAGTTTTGGTCCCTGGCTTCTTACTGGTGCAGACCTGGCTGTTATGTCCATTTGGGGAGTGACCCAGGAGATGGAAAATCCTTTTTTCTGTCTAGACTCTCCCTGTAACTCATTTGAATAATTAAATTGCTCTTAAAAAGAACACAGTATTTTCCAAGCCGTGTGTAATATAAATCAATATAGTCCTTAAGTACTTGTAATTGTAGTCATCTAAGAATTTCATACTTATTTTACACTTGAACCAATTTCATATTTGACAGAGTGTATTAAATCTATCAGACAAGTATAACTTCCTGTATGTAAATTCTTTTTAATAAAATAACATTTCAACTCTTCATCTTTTTGCAGTTTATCACTGTGTGGTAGCATACATGTGTATATCAATGCTTTCCCTGTATCTGTGTTGGGATGTTAGTTTTACTTCTAGATAAATACACATTTTTTTTTAGTAAGTCTGTATATAAAAGTTACAGTAACTTTGAAAGAGCCAAATTGTATTATGTTTACATTGTATAGTGATCAAGCACACAATTGCCACTCCAAGTATACAGTATCACACCCTTCATGTATTTCTTCTACATTATTCAGTGTGCTACTGTTGAATTAAAATTGGAATTGAGTATCACCATTGCATTCATACATAAGTATACCTCTGTGACAGTTTTAGAAAAACAAAACTTTAGGTCTGTAAAATCAATTTTTTTTCTTTCCTCATTGGGCAAGGTTTAAGCTCTAGCCAAGCCCTTGATGGACAATGCCACTTCCAAGGTGCCACTTTCTGTTTTCATTGGCACATCTTCTGCAAAGTACACACAGTACTGATGTGTCTAGAAATGGGCCCCTTTTAGACAGACCACCCACTAGCTCTTCCTGCAAGTTCTCCCTCGTTTGATGGCAATTACATTCTGTCAGTTGTGTGGGTGAAAAACTTCAGGCTGATCCTTTGTACCAGACCTGCAGTAAATTCTACTAATTCTACCTTCAGAATACATCAGGAATTTAACATGCCCCTCTTCAACACCTTAGTTTATCTTCTCAACCTGACTTGTAGCTTCGTTGTTGGTTTTCTGATTTTGCCCCAGATCCTAAACTCCCTCTCCAATTGCCATTGCCATTTTCAACATAGAAACCACAGTGATTCTGTCAAAATGCCCACGTGATGATGGGTAGCATTTTGTCTCATTCATGGTAAAAATCACTACTACTAATTCCCTTAGGGAAAGTTAGCCAAAATCTTTTTTACCGTCTGCATTCATTTCTTAATATCCGCTCCTTATCCCTGCCAAAAGTTCATCTTCATTAGCGCTTATTTCTGCAATGTTCTTTCCTCACTTCAGATAACTTATCCATGGTTTTAATTACTCTTACCCTGTGTTTTTATCTCCTTGCCATGTATTTTCATCATACACTACTAACATTGTTGAACATGTAGTTTCTCTTACTGATTCTCTGCACTTCACCTTTAGTATGCTAACTTTAAAATGTCAAGGAATTTTGTCAGCTTGTCACAACCCTATCCAAAGAAGCTGGACCCATGCCTGGCCCAGAGTAGGTGTTCAGTAAATATCTGGGTACATAAACCCTTGAAGTCCCATACAACTTAAATTCTGCAATTAGTGGCATGCATGTTGGGAGTGAAGAAAGGTTAAAAAAAAGAGACTACTGATGTGAGAGTACTGATTCACTTCCTCTTAAAGACACATGAACGGATCAAGAGATCCATGATATGGTTTGGATGTGGTTGGTTTCATGAAGAGCCATGGCTAGCGTTAGGAACTGGTAGGAAATTAATTCTATTATGAAGGACTCTCCAAGATGCAACATTTGATCTTTATATCTTATAAAAGGGATGACTAACATTTTCTTTAATAGCATAGCTAAAATGAAAGCTTAGATTATAATTGCACAGCTAGATTTGCTTCACCATCATCAAAGTAAACAGGGAAAAACCCCTTTTCAGACCAAACAAAGGGAAAAAAAGTTTTAAAGTGAGAATATAGTTTTCCTCATGGGCATTGTCTACCTTAGAAACACTACTACAGAACATGCCTGTGACTGTAGGCTTCTAGTTTAGGCCACAAAGATTAGAGATGGGACTTGAGCACCCCCTTGACTTGCATCCTCTGGTCTACTTTAACAAAAACCAGGAGGAAAATAAAGTTAGGCATCAGAAATGCAGAGATAGGTAGCAGGCCTATCAAAGGCAGCTCTGTACAGTGATCTGCCCTAGAGGAGACCCAACAGGCCAGTCCACTGCAGCGGCTTTCAATGTGGTAAGCCTGGGCTTCAGCAGAAATCAGCTTGTGAAGAGCCCTGGCAGCTCTGCCAGCCAAGAGTTGGATCACTGGAAATGGACCTGCCCTGGAGTTGAAGGTCGCCTAGGTCAGAGCCACAGATCTTATTGGCTCTAAGCTGAAAAGCCCTCACTCAGCCCAGCTTCCAAAGTGACCACCACAGTTGAGGAAATGGCCAAGTAGGGTCAGTAACATTGCAGGCAGAACTGTAAATTTCCTGTTGGAGTTGCCACCTGCCTTTACCTGGCCAGCTCTCCTCCCAGGCCAGCTAGGTAATGGAAGTCAACAGGGTGCCTTCCCCAAGGAGGTTCAAACCTTCCTTAGGATGTACCCCATGTGAAGAGATAAATAAGTTTGGGCCTCTTATATTATCAAGCCCCTTCTGTCAGGTTCTATTTGCCTCTCAATCAGAAAACTTAGTTGTAGCTCAGATAGCACCTTTCTTAGGTTCTCTAACAACAACTCTGTCCTTTGTATCTAGCCCACTTGGGCCTCATTCCTTTGTAACCATAGCCTCTACCACCAATGGCTCTACTCCCAACCTGTGTGTACTGATGGTCCTCTCCCCCACTTAATGTTGTATGATTGTTCAGAATTTCTCTACAGACAAACCCAGCTACCTGCAAAAGTTAAGTGGCCTTTCTCCCGGTCTTGGCTGGAATCAGCTTTAAGCCACATCCATCAAACTGTCCCCACAAGCGTCCAGGGGACCCCCACCCCCTCCATTTCCTCTCCTCTATAAAATCCTCTCATTACCTGGTTAATGCTACTCTTAGGATCATTGGTTACTATTCTCACACTGTCTTTTATGCTACAGTGTCTAAGTGTTTACAGCAGGTGATAATGGAACGAACCAAGGCCTTCAGTAACCAGGCAGTCAACCAAATGCTGCTACGGAAATATACTCTCTCCCCACCCAGGAGACAGTGGTTTGAGACATCGCCCCATGTCAGCACGAAGTAGTTCTAAAGACAGATCATCGTCCCTCTACCCCTCCTGGACTTTTGGGATTAATGTAATCCCATACAAATCCTGCTTTATAAAAAACAAAAGGGGGGAATGTTAGGAAACTGGTGCAGTTTTAGCCAGGTGGCCACATGGCTCAACCTCTGTGGTCAAGCTCCACCCCCATCCTAATGGGATTTGCTGCTCCTGCTTCCCTGCCCGCCCTCAGGCAAATTTTTGAAAGGGCCTGTTCCTGAACTGGCTGTCTTGGCTTTTCTCCTGCTCTTTTGGCTCTCTCTCTGCTCTGTCTTCTCTCATTACCTCCTCTCCTCTGTCTCTCTCTCTTATACTCTCTTTCTCTCTCTCTTTCCCTTTGCCGCCCCTTCACTCCAGTCTGTTGGGTGTTCCCCAATAAGCCCTTTCCCTTATTCTGGCGTTCCGTGTGCTTTGCGATGGCTAACATTAATATATAACAGCTAGTAAAAGGCTTCCAGCAAAATAGACTTGCACAGGGTCCATGTGAATTGCAGAATGAAAGCATTGGCAAAGGAGGCCACAGCTACAAACAAAAGGACATTAAATGATTGCGTATAGTAGTCTGAATAACTGCTTATATTGACCAGCTATCTGAAAACAGGACTTGGAAAATGCTACTGATACTCCCTCTACTTCAGTCGCCAGTCATGAATGTAGTCATGGACATACACCAACCCTTAAAAGCTACTTTAATAGTCCGGGGATTTAACTTACATCAGATAGAAGCACAACACAGGGCATGTGAAGGGCTTCAGAAAGTTCACCAAAAATGTATGTTATCTTTTAATTCCATTTTCCACAAATGGTTTGAAGCCCTTCATATATAATACAAGATTGTGATGTGGGTTGGTGTTGGGGTCTTACAAGCAGAGAAGCAGCCAAGTGCTTGCTGTGCCCTGAACTTGCCTCATTCCATACAGAGGCTGCATGCAGGTGCCTTTTGTGCACTATGGAGAATGCTAGCGTGAAGGGGGCACACAGAGACAGAAGACTGGCCAGAAAACCAAAACCATACCATAAACCACAAAACCCAAGCCCACAGCATGCATCCTGTAGGGACTACCCAGGCCTGTCTCCTGTAGTTTTATTCCCTGGCCATGGAGGGCTTGAGAAACCAAAGTGTCTCCCTCAGTCCTGAGTTCTTCCAGGTCAGAATAGATTCCATAGTGATGTTGTGGAGTATCATGGTCCTGCCAGGATATCAGGATGATGGGTCACATCCACAAAATGGAATGATTTACCACCTTTAGCTCCTTTTCAATCTACCAGTGTGAGGCAAGTTACATCTAGCCAGTTGAAGTTGATTACCTCCTTTTAAAAATAACAAAGGTTGTCTATTTTCCAGAATGTAGTTACCACTGGTCAGGGAGAACATATGGTATTTGTCTCTTGGGGGTTGTCTTATTTCACTAAGTATAATGTGTTTTATTTGAATCTACTTTGTTGCAAATGATAGAATTTCATTTTTTAAACTGCTCTGTAGTATTCCATATGCCATAATTTCCTTATCCAGTCTTCAGCTGATGGACATCTGGGTTGATTTCATATCTTAGCAGTTGTGAATTGAGCTGCAATAAACATGGAGGTACAGAATACTTTTTCATAGCCTGATTTCATTTCCTTTGGGTAAATTCTCAGGAGTGAGATGGATCATATGGTAGATCTATATTCAGATTTCTGAGATATCTCCATACCGTCTTCTGCAGTGGCTGGACCAGTTTACATTCCCACCAACAGTAGATTAGGGTACATTTCTCCTCACATCCTTGTCAGCATTGTTGTTTTTTGATTTCTGTATGAGAGTCATTCTAACTGAGGTATGGTTTTGATTTGCATTTCATTGATGGCTAGTGATCCTGGGCATTGTTTTCCTGTGTCTGTTAGGCATTTGAATTTCCTCTCTTGAAAAATGCCGGTTCAATTCCTTTGCCCATTTCTTAACTGGATTGTTTGCCTTGTTGTTGTTGAGTTTCTTGAACTCTTTAAAGATTCGAGATAAAAATCCTTTATCAGTAGAATAGTGTGCAAATATTTTCTCCCATTCAAGACAGTGACATTTTAAAAGTTGGTCAGCACCTGAGTTACTCTGTGTAATCAGTTGAGATGACTGGCCAGTAGTCAGGCTTCATTTCTCCCATTTCCTTGCTGTTTGCTTTGCACAGGATAAATGAGTTTTCCATAGAAGCAGTGCATATCCAGGAAAATAGGGGCACTTGACCTTTCATATTCTTACAAACTGAGACGTCTCACTGAACCGGTTCCAGAGTGTTTAGGTTTTTGTTTGTTATTTATGCGTGTAAGTCATTGGCTTTGGTACATCTGAAACTTTATAATTTTTATTAAATGTAGAAAATGTAGACATTATTTAGTTTTTTTTCTGTACTTTCTGCTTTTTTTTTTCATGGTATATCACTTTCACATGTATCAGGCTACTTAGTTTTCTTCACAGTTAACTTAAGCCTGTTCATTTTTAAATCAGCATTTTTATTTCTGCAATTTTTATTGATATTCCTCAAATTTAAACTTTTTCCTTACACTAATCTGCTTATAACCCTACTAAGTCCATTTTAAATTTCATCAATTGTATTTTCATCTCTTTAGTGTTTTTTTTTTTTTTTTTTAATGTGAGAATCAGAAAGAGATGGCCACAGACAGGAGGTTTGGTTCTGCTGGTTAACTCCCCAGATGTCTGCAGCATGTAGGACTGCGCCAAGCCAAAGCTGAGAGCCAGCAACTTAATCCAGGTCTCACAGGTGCATGGCAGGGACCAAACTGCATGATCCCTAACTCGCTGATGCCCTAGACATGCAGTTGGCAGGAAGCTGGAGTCAGGAGTGCAGCCAATTCTCTAACCCACGTACTTGGATACAGGATGTAGGTGTCTTAACCTGGATCTTAATCACTATGCCAGGTGCCCACCCCCATTCGAGTGTCTATTTCTTTCATGATTCTGTTCAATATAGTTAGCCTTTGCTCTACTTTTGTGAACATATGAAAGGTAGTCATAACTAAATAATTAATTCTGTTACCCTCTTCATTCTTCGATCTGTGTCTACCAAATTACCTTTCTCCTTATTGTAGGTTGTATTTTTCATGCCTAGTGACTTTTTTGAATTCCAGGCATTAGGAATTTTTCTTTACTGAATATTTGTATTTTCTTATAAATTACTTTGAGCTTTGTTTTAATAAATAATAAAATAGTTAAAGCGCATTTGGTTATTTTGAGATCTGTTTCTGAACACTTCTGAACACTTATAGGCAGGATGAAAGCAACTTTTAGTCTGGAGATAATGTTCCACACTACTGAGGCAATGTGGTGGTGTGTCGTGTTTTTGTTTTTGTTTTTTTTTGTTTTTGTTTTTTTTTTTGTTTGTTTTGTTTTTTTTTGGTGCTCTTTTTTGAATTATAAAGAGTCCTTACCTGACTGGTAGGAACTCAGACTAATGTCTATGCCATTTGACATCTTGCTGTTTCTTCCAGATGATTCTTTGGTGTGTCTTGGGTATTTCTGAACACTTGCCTGCTGCTCAGTACTCAGCTGATGGCTTGGTGGGTACGTTGTGTATGTCCCTGGTGCTTCCTCTTCACTGGCACAGAGCCGTATGAAGTTAGAGCTGCTCTGTCCTCCCTGGCTTCCCAGTTCTGCTGCCTCGTAGGAGTAAGGAGTAAGGCCTCTGCGCTCTGTTTGCACTCCCTTTCCCCAAGACTCACAGCCTAGAAACTCTCTAGGCAGCCTTCTGGGGAATCATATGTCCTAGTGCATTTGAATCGATTTCTCAGGATTTAATGCCTGTTTAATGTCGAAGATCTGAAAACTGTTCTTTCATTTATTTTGCTAGCTATTATAGTTGGTTCATGCAGAAAGAAAAAATTCAAATCCACATTTCCCATCTTTTCCAGAAGCAGTTTAAAACCAACAATTAAAGCAGTGTTGATCTATGGTTTGAGTTAGTATTTTAGCATTCACATTACTCAGGTAAAAATAAAATAAAATTTAAAGTAAAGTGTTTTCAGATTGCTTCTTTCCAGAAATGTTTTAAATTTCAATTTTTTCAGGTTTTGGATATTTGCATAGTCTAAATGATATATCCTGAGGATAGAACCCAAGTTTAAATATAAAAAAAATTATATTTTATATGTACCTTATGCATAGAGCCTGAAGGAAATTGTAGACAATAATTTTAATGTCTGCATTTTGACTACCATGAGTCATAGGAAGTCAGGGGTGGTATTTTCCACTTGTGGAGTCATGTACCTGCTAAAAAGGTTTTGGATTTTGTAGTATTTCAGAATTTTTGTAATGGGGATGTTCAACCTGTGCTAGCTTTTCATGTCTTCTTAGTTCATATAAATATTCTAGTTTACCTGGTCTTTATTGATTTTTTTGAACTTTTATTTAATAAATATAAATTTCTCAAGTACAGCTTTTGGATTACAGTGGCTTTTTCTGCCCCCATAACTTCCCTCCCACTCACAACTCTCCCATCTACTGCTCACTCTCCCATTCCGTTCGCATCGAGATTCATTTTCAATTATCTTTATATACAGAAGATCAATTTAGTATATATTAAGTAAAGATTTTAACAGTTCACACCCACACAGAAGCACGAAGTGTAAAGTACTGTTTGAGTACTACTTATAGCGTTAGTTCACATTGTGCAATACATTAAGGATAGAGATCCTACGTGGGGAATAAGTGCACAGTGACTCCCATTGTTGATTTAACAATTGACACTCTTGTTTATGGCATCAGTAATCACCCTAGGCTCTTGTCATGAGTTGCCAAGGCTATGGAAGCCTTTTGAGTTCGCAAACTCTGATCTTGTTTAGACAAGGTCATAGTCAAAGTGGAAATTCTCTCCTCCCTTCAGAGAAAGGTACCTCCTTCTTTGATGGCCCGTTCTTTCCACTGGGATCTCACTCACAAGGCTTTTTTTTTTTTTTTTTTTCCAGAGTGTCTTGGCTTTCCATGCTAAAATACTCTCATGGGCTCTTCCCCCCCCCCCCCATGGGCTCTTTTAATTTAAAACTTCAGTTTAAGTAATTATGGTAAGTGAGTAAATACTGTCCAGACTAATTTTGTCATGTTTTAGAAATTTCATGAAAGCATTAAGTAGCAAGAATTTTTTTCTTCTGGTTTTGCTTATAAAGTTTGATTAACATTAGAGAACTTAAATTCCAGAAAGTAGAAACTGACTACAATATCCACAGAATTGTTATTTCAAATCTTTATCATACATATACAAAATGTTACACACACATTGTTGAAAAGTAAAAATAAGAAATAAGACTGTAACAAGCAGAAAATCAAGCTGAATTCAAAGGGATAGTAGATTAGTAAAACTCAGAGATTCAGTGAATGATTCTGTTTACTCAAAAATCTTTCAAAAATGGATTTGAATGGGAGGAAATTGTCAAATATTTAGCAACATATGGAGCTCTCTCTCTATATATATTTTTTTTTGACAGGCAGAGTGGACAGTGAGAGAGAGAGACAGAGACAAAGGTCTTCCTTTTTTCCGTTGGTTCACCCCCCAATGGTCACTGCGGCCGGCGTACCACGCTCATCCGAAGCCAGGAGCCAGGTGCTTCTCCTGGTCTCCCATGCAGGTGCAGGACCCAAGCACTTGGGCTGTCCTCCACTGTACTCCCAGGCCACAATAGAGAGCTGGAATGGAGGAGGAGCAACTGGGACAGAATCCGGCACCCCGACCCAGACTAGAACCCGGAGTGCTGGCGCCACAGGCAGAGGATTAGCCTAGTGAGCCGCGGCGCCGGCCGTATTTTTATAATTATATATATTCTCAATAATCTTTACCGTTTGCACTTATATTAAAATGTCAAATATTTTTCTAGAAATTAAAAACAGAAATATAAAATAATACTTGCAGTGACATGTGGGAGACATAATTTCGTGTCCCTGCTCTCGGATTCAAGAGGAACAAATTCTGTCTCCCTGATTATTGCACCAACATGGAAAATTTCCTTTTTTCTTGGTGGTGTACTTACTTTGAACTTACCCATTTTGTGAACAATGGAAAGGATTTTAGCTCTCTATCATACAAATTTATACTGTAAGTTCATTTCCTTTACTGTCAGCTTACTTCACTGATTTTTGTATCACATGATAATGTTATTCCAAGTTTCTCCTATATTTATCCCTTAGAAATGTAATATTTCTGGCTCTCTGAAAAACAAACATACAGGTATTGGGCCATTTAGATGTTACCATTTTTCATTAGCTTCAATTTCTTTGTCCCCATCCATAGTTCTATTTTCTATAAAATAATTTGTAATTTAGTTTTAAAAATAAGACAGTAGCATAGATCCTTTTTGTTCTGCAAAGTAAACAGAATAAATTTTCAGGTTACAATGGGAGAGCAAAATTAAACTAAGATAATAACATTATTCGAATATCAGCAGGAACACAATCAGAAACAAGTGATTAATCGAGATACCAATATGCCAGACCCGAGCACCAGACAACTAGCACGATTTTATGAAGATAAAGTCACTTTTAACTTCAGGATACATAAATGAGATGTTGTTAGTATAGTTCTACCCAGCAGTTACTTATTAAAAGTCTAATATTCACTACTGATTACAAATAGAAACCATTTTACAGTGTGCAAATAATGCTTGCATTAAATATTTCACATCATGTAGCTTAATGAGCTATAAACAGAAAGATAAAAGGAATTGCAAAGAGTCCCACCCCATATTACCAAGACCATCATGGAGAGAGCAGGACATGGATTAATTGTCCTGTGATTGTCATTGTCTTCATCACCAAAACTCCTTTTGGTGTCGCTGACATCCTTACACAAGTCTTTCCTTGGGGCCACTACTGAAGGCACAGTGGGTTAAAGCCCTGGCCTGCGGCACCAGCCTCCCTTATGGGTGCCGATTTGAGTCCTGGCTGATCGCTTCAGATCCAGCTCTCTGCAATGGCTTGGGAAAGCAATGGAAGAGGGCCCAAGTCCTTGGGCTTCTACACCCACGTGGAAGACCTGGAGGAAGCTCCTGGCTTTAAATCGGCCCAGCTCCAGCAGTTGTGGCCATCTGGGGAGTGAACTAGCGGATGGAAGACCTTTCTCTCTCTTTGTAACTCTTTCAAATAAATAAAATAAAGTCATCTAGCATTGTAAATATCAAATATGTATTTTGTAATATCCTCTTTAAATGTTAGATTTTATTATGTTAAATACAAATATCCATGTATTTCGAGAAAATAAAGTTCTATAGTATTACACAGTCAACATGCATCTTTGTTAGAGAGATGTGTTTCTTGTAGGCAACAAATAGTTGGGTTTTGTTCCTTAAGCCAATCAGCCAATTGGTGTCTTTTAACTGAAGAGTTAAGTCCATTAACGTTTAATGTGACTATTGATACATAGTGACTTTGCCCTGCCATTTTCCCGGAGATATTTTCTAGTATATGCTTTGAGCTTCCCATGCTCTTTTACTGGTAGGTTTTCTTCCTTTACCTTCTTTCATATTGATGGCCGTGTTTCTGTGTTTCTGAGTGTAGCACATCTTTAAGTATCTTTTGTAGGGCCGGACGAGTGGCGGCAAACTTTCAATTTCTGTTTGCTATGAAAGGTCTTTATTTCACTTTCATTCATAAATGAGAGCTTAGCAGGATATAACATTCTGAGCTGGCAATTTTTCTCTCTTAGTACCTGGGCTATATCTTGCCATTCCCTCCTAGCTTGTAGGATTTCTCATGAGAAGTCTGCTGTGAGTCTGATTGGAGATTCTCTGAGAGTAATCTGACGTTTCTCTCTTGCACTTTTTAGGATCTTTTCTTTATGTTTCACTGTGGAGAGTTTAATTACAACGTGTTGTGGTGAGGATCTCTTTTGGTCATGTTTACTGGGGGTTCTATGAGCTTCCTGTACTTGGATGTCTCTGTCCTTCTCCAAACCTGGAAAGTTCTCTGCTAGTATCTCACTAAAAAGGCCTTCTAATCCTTTCTCTCTCTCCATGCCTTCAGGAACTCCTAGAACTCGAATGTTGGTTTTTTTTAATAGTATCCTGTAGATTCCCGACAATATTTTTTGATTTCTAATTTCCTCTTCTTTTCTTTGGTTTGACTGTATGTTTTCCTGTGCTCTGTCTTCTAAGTCCGATATTCTCTCTTCTGTTTCACTGACTCTGTTTTTAAGGCTTTCTAATGTGTTTGTCATTTGATCTATTGAGCTCTTCATTTCATTTTGATTTCTCTTCACTATCACACTTTCCTGTTCTACTAGTTTCTGCGTTTCATTTTGATTCTTCCTTAAAATTTCATTTTCATGAGAGAGATTTTCAATCCTGTCCAATAAGGATTTCTGTAGTTCAAGGATTTGCTTTTGAAAACTTCTAAATGTTCTTATCATAAATTTTTTGAAATCCATATCTTGCATTTCTTCTATCTCGTCATCTTCATAATCTTGGCTTGGTGTGTTTTGTTTATTTGGAGGCGTCATAGTGTTTTCGTTGATCTTGTTCCCTCGATTTTTGTGTTTGTTGCTTGGCATTGTTAATTCTTCTTCCCTCACTGTGAGTTTTTTTTTTTTTGTAATACTATGTCTGTGTTAAGTGGACTGCCTGCTATTGGAGGAGCCTTGGAGGCTTGAGATGGGTGTGGCCTAAGAGCTCTGCTTGGTTCTTCCGGGTTACGGGTGTGCAAAGGTGACACCCTCAGGTTATGCATGGTAAATCTCTTTTTTTATTTATTTTTTTTATTTTTTGATTCAGGAGATAATACCACACAGCTGACCTGACACCATCAAGTTATTAGAGAACATTGGAGAAACCCTTCAAGATATTGGCACAGGCAAAGAGTTTCTGGAAAAGACCCGGGAGGCACAGGGAGTCAAAGCCAAAATCAACTATTGGGATGCATCAAATTAAGAAGTTTCTGTACTGCAAAAGAAACAGTCAGGAGAGTAAAGAAACAACCGACAGAATGGGAAAAAATATTTGCAAACTATGCAACAGATAAAGGGCTGATTACCAGAATCTACAAAGAGATCAAGAAACTCCACAACATCAAAACAAACAACCCACTTAACAGATGGGCCAAGGACCTCAATAGACATTTTTCAAAAGAGGAAAGCCAAATGACCAACAGACACATGAAAAAATGTTCAAGATCACTAGCAATCAGGGAAATGCAAATCAAAACCACAATGAGGTTTCACCTCACCCCAGTTAGAATGGCTCACATACAGACATCTACCAACAACAGATGCTGGCGAGGATGTGGGGACAAAGGGACACTAACCCACTGTTGGTGGGAATGCAAACTGGTCAAGCCACTATGGACGTCAGTCTGGAGATTCCTCAGAAACCTGAATATAACCCTACCATTCGACCCAGCCATCCCACTCCTTGGAATTTACCCAAGGGAATTTAAATTGGCAAACAAAAAAGCGGTCTGCACCCTAATGTTTATTGCAGCTCAATTCACAATAGCTAAGACCTGGAACCAACCTAAATGCCCATCAACAGTAGACTGGATAAAGAAAGTATGGGATATATACTCTTTAGAATACTATACCACAGTAAAAAACAATGAAATCCAGTCATTTGCAACAAAATGGAGGAATCTGGAACACATCATGCTGAGTGAAATAAGCCAGTCCCAAAGGCTAAGTATCATATGTTCTCCCTGATCCACTTTGACCATGGCCTTGTCTAAATATGATCAGAGTGTTGAACTCAGGGGGCTTCCATAGCCTTGGCAGCTCATGACAAGAGCCTAGGGTGATTACTGATGCCATAAACAAGAGTGTCAATTTGTTAAGTCAACAACAGGAGTCACTGTGCACTTACTCCTCATGTAGGATCTCTGTCCTTAATGTGCTGTACATTGAGGTTAATGCTATAACGAGTACTCAAACAGTATTTTTACTTTGTGTTTCTATGTGGGTGCAAACTGTGGAAATCTTTACTTAATGTATACTAAACTGATCTTCTGTATACATAGAAAATTGAAAATGAATCTTGATATGAATGGAAGGGGAGAGAGAGCGGGAAAGGGGAGGGTTGTGGGTGGGAGTGAAGTCATCGGGGTGGGGGGGAGCCAATGTAATCCATAAGCTGTACTTTGGAAATCTATATTCATTAAATAAAAGTTAAAAAAAATATTACACAGTCAACACAATTAGTTAAGTGAAACAGCCTTTGATGTAAAAAAATAAGTACTTTGGCTGGAAATTCTCACCAGAGCTGACTGATTAAATGTTAGCATCTAATTTTTTCTCTTTATATGCATGGCAGAATGTGTTGTGATTGGAACTGTGTTGTATTCCTATCTTTTGGTCTCCCAATGCCAATGTTTTTAAGAACTTAAACTTTATTTCTCCAGAATTAAAAAATTTATTTAGGGAAATTTTATTTCATGAAACACAAATTAAGTGATACATTGTTATACAAAGTTTATGCCCATGAAATATTCAGATTATCTTTAAAATGTTTAGTTGAAAGGCAGAGTGACAGAGAGAGAGAGACAGAAAAAGATTTTCCATCTACTGATTTACTCCCCAGATGCCTGCACCAGCTGGAGTTGAGCCAGGTCAAAGCCACCAGGAACTCAGTCTGGTTCTCCCAGGTAGGTGGTAGGGACCCAACTCTTTGAGTCATCACCTGCTGCTTCCCAAGGTGTGCATTAGCAGGGAACTACAACGGGAAATAGAGCCAGGACTCAAATCCAGGCTCTCCTACACGGGATTGGGGAATCCCAAACAGCATCTGAACTGCTGTGCCAAATGCTGCCTCAAATGATCTTTTTTTTTTTTTAATTTTATATTTGACAGAGAGAGACAGAGAGAAAGGTCTTCCTTCAGTTGGTTCACTCCCCAAATGTCCACCACAGCCGGCACTGCGCTGATCCGTCGCCAGAAGCCAGGTGCCTCTTCCTGGTCTCCCATGCGGGTGCAGGCGCGCAGGGACTTGGCCCTCCTCCACTGCCTTCCCGGGCCACAGCAGAAAGCTGGATTGGAAGTGGAGCAGCTGGGACTAGAACCCGGTGCCCATATGGGATGCTGGCACCACAGGTGGAGGATTAGCCAAGTGAGCCATGGTGCTGACCCCCATCCTTTTTTTTCCCAAATGATCTTTTTACAGGACTTTAATGCCCAAACCTAACCTCTTGACCACTGTCTACCTCAGTCCATAAGTAGCTGTTTTTAAATAAAAATTTCCTTTGTTTTTATTGCAATGTTTTGTTTGCATTATACTGTGTGACATTTTTTATGTATAGAATCTTTATTATTTTTGCCATTCTGGGCACCCAGATTGCATATCTGAGCTGATTATGTTCTCATATCTAAAATAGAATATGGCAATTGTTTTACCAACTATTTGTCACTAAGAAATCAAAGAAAACATTATTAAGCTGGAAAGAAAAGGACTTCTAAGGTTTGAACTAATCATTAGATTAATTACATACAGTCTGTGTTTTTAATCATTAAAAAATGGTGGCTTGTGAATTTTCTAAATATTAAGGCATCAAAATAGTGCCTATACAAACTCTGTCTCTTTCTTATAATCACAGGATTTACTCATGCTTAATGAACAATTTTCAAATGTTTCTGTACTTCAGGGATGTGATATTTTTATAGGCAATTTCCTGAATGAAATACAATACCTGAAGCAATTTCTGAAATGTTCAAATGCCTTCTTTTTAAGTATTCTGTTCGGTTCCCCAAGATGGCTGGTTACTGTGTAGATGCAGCAACTGTACCTGCCCAGAGTCAAAACCCAAGGATCTTATGGACATCCATGTAGTTCATGATACATTTCTCCATCTTACAGATGTTTAATAGTGATGACAGCTTTGTATCTAAAAAGTAAGTATATGTATAAAATTTGTTTGCAAAATATTTGTTTTCTTTATCTGCAGTGACAAAATGCTCAGTAAATAATTCTTTATTTTTAATGTGCATACATGGACCAATGTGTTGAGGTGTTCCATACCTACTCTAACAAATCTAGGTGATATGACAGTGACTTTGTCTGAAATTGCTACATTTGATTTCCTGTAATATAGACCCAAGCTTACTCCAAGTAATGGCATAGTTAATTAAAACTGTATTTATGATATTTTATACTGAACTTCAGATTAATAAAATTGGTGCAGTATATCAAATCACCATTTTGTTATGATGAAAATAGTAAGAATGAGATGTATACTCATATGCAGGAGGAACTAAAAAAGTTCATAGAAAATATAAGGAAAAGGTAAGCTTATTTTGGTGCAAGACATTTGAAATCCATGTGTAGTTTTTCAATAACATCCACTATCCATGGACTTTTTGAAGACTCCATATATGCATTCAAAAGATTGAGGAAGCTAAAGATGCATTGATCCTTAGAAGATTCCATAAGTGAACTGGTGAAAGAATGGGAAAGAACCACTGGAACACTGATGCAGTTGAGTGTAATTTACCTCAACTGGAAGAAAGGCACATCTCCTAGAATGACAGAATATTTTCACATGACTTTGTTTTGAAGTTTCTGAAAGTTTGGGTGTTGATACTAGATTTGCTGCATTGACCATTGTAACAGTCATATGTTTCAGCACATTGTTAATATTCTTTTGTTATGTTCTGAGGGAGGGTATAAAAACTTAGATTTGGGCTGGTGCCGTGGCTCACTTGGCTAATCCTCTGCCTGCGGCGCCAGCACACTGGGTTCTAGTCCCCACTGGGGCGCCGGATTCTGTCCCAGATGCTCCTCTTCCAGTCCAGCTCTCTGCTGTGGCCCGGGAAGGCAGTGGAGGATGGCCCAAGTGCTTGGGCCCTGCACCCACATGGGAGACCAGGAGGAAGCACCTGGCTCCTGGCTTGGAATCTGCGCAGTGACCCGGCTGTGGCGGCCATTTGGGGGGTGAACCAACCATTCTTTCTGTCTCTCTTTGTCTAATTCTGCCTGTCAAGAAAAAAAAAAAAAATCTTAGATTTTGGTTTTTCTTGCCCCCTATTGTAGTCTATCATGTCCTGCTGAAAACCTGGCTTTGTGAGCCTCCAGTTAGTTGTCTGTCTGGTTAGGGAGTTCCATTGTTTACACTTTGAATTCCTAATTCCACTCAAAGTGTTTGGAGAAGTGATTGTTCACAGTGGAATGATGTGGCAGCCAATTCTGAAGCCTGCATAATTGTGTTTCTAGAACCCTGTCTCCATTGCAGCCGATTTGCATGTCCTGTGTATCCACTATTAGGTGTTCTGAGAGAATGGCTGTTCTGGGATCACCAAGGTGACCAGAGGCAGGAGGGAACAAGAGGATCTCAGGGTAGGTGATGAGGGGTCCATCACTGGGCCTCCCGTTCTGAGCCTGTAGTGGTGACAGTGCAACTGTGTTTGCACTTGAAGTTTCCACATGTTAAAAATCACCTGTAAAAAAAAAAAAAAAAAAAAAAAAAAGGGCCGGCGCTGCGGCTCACTAGGCTAATCCTCCACCTTGTGGCACCGGCAAACCAGGTTCTAGTCCTGGTCGGGGCACCAGATTCTGTCCCGGTTACCCCTCTTCCAGGCCAGCTCTCTGCTGTGGCCAGGGAGTGCAGTGTAAGATGGCCCAAGTGTTTGGGCCCTGCACCCCATGGGAGACCAGGAGAAGCACCTGGCTCCTGCCATCAGATCAGCACGGTGCCCCAGCCGCAGCGCGCTGGCCGTGGCGGCCATTGGAGGGTGAACCAACGGCAAAGGAAGACCTTTCTCTCTGTCTCTCTCACTGTCCACTCTGCCTGTAAAAAAAAAAAAAAACACACCTGTCACCAGATATCTGGGGCATGAATGTTACGTAAAGAGGTTTTTAACTGTTTACTATTAATTCAATTAGCATTTTTTCTTAATAATTAACAGACTCCGTTTTGATTCCTCTCCAAATATCAATATTTACATTTAAGGAAATTCTTTTAATGATGGTAGAAACATCAATTAGGAAGAAAAATAATATATGCTTGTGAAAGTAATATTTGAAGAGAAAGTAGAAATAGTAGTCTTAAATATTATCAGTGAATTCCTTAGAGAAGTTATATGTTGAATAAAGATTTATCAAAAAGCTCTTTTACAAAATCCTTGATTGTCCAACAATTATAAATATTTTAAAGCCAGCCAGTAAGTTTTACATCGTCAAATGTTTTTTGTTTTTATTTTTGAAGTTGTTTTTTAAATTCTTTTTTTTTAAGATTTATTTTTTTGCTGTTTTTTTTTTTATTTAGTATAAATTTCCAAAGTACAGTTAATGGATTACAATGCCCCCCCCCATGATTTCCCTCCCACTCGCACCCCTCCCATCTCCCGCTCCCTCTCCCATTCCATTCACATGAAGATACATTTTCAATTATCTTTATATACAGAAGATCGATTTAGTATATATTAAGTAAAGATTTCATCAATTTACACCCACACAGAAAAACAAAGTATAAAATACTGTTTCAGTACTAGTTATAGCATTACTTCACATTGGACAACACATTAAGGACAGATCCCACATGAGTAGTAAGTACACAGTGACTCTTGTTGACTTAACAATTTGACACTCTTGTTTATGGCGTCAGTAATCTCCCTAGGCTCTAGTCAAGAGTTGTCAAGGCTATGGAAGCCTTTTGAGTTTGCTGACTGATCTTATTTAGACAAGGTCATAGTCAAAGTGGAAGTTCTCTCCTCCCTTCAGAGAAAGGTACCTCCTTCTTTGATGGCCCCATTCTTTCCACTGGGATCTCACTCACAGAGATCTTCCATTTAGGTCTTTTATTTTTCCCCAGTGTATCTAGGGTTTCCATGCCTAAAATACTCTCATGGGCTCTTCAGCCAGATCTGAATGCCTTAAGGGCTGATTCTGAGGCTAGAGTGCTATTTAGGACATCTGCCATTCTATGAGTCTGCTGTGTATCCCGCTTCCCATGTTGGATCGTTCTTTCCCTTCTTGATTCTATTAGTTAGTATTAGCAGACACTAGTCATGTTTGTGTATTCCCTTTGACTCTTAGACCTATCAGTGTGATCAATTGTGAACTGAAATTGATCACTTGGACTAGTGAGATGGCATTGGTACATGCCACCTTGATGGGATTGTATTGGAATCCCCTGGCATAATTCTAACTCCACCATTTGGGGCAAGTCCAATTGAGCATGTACCAAATTGTACACCTATTCCCTCTCTTATTCCCACTCATATATTTAAGAGGGATCACTTTTCAGTTAAAATACAAACACCTCAGAATAATTGTGTGTTAATTACAGAGTTCAACCAATAGTACTAGAACAAAACAAAGAAAAAATACTAAAATGGATAAAGTATTACATTGTACATCAACAGTCAGGGCAAGAGCTGATCAAGTCACTGTTTCTCATAGTGTCCATTTCACTTCAACAAGTTTCCCCTTTGGTGCTCAGGCAATTGTCACCGATAAGGGAGAACATATGATATTTGTCTCTTTGGGACTGGCTTAATTCACTCAGCATAATGTTTTCCAGATTCCTCCATCTTGTTGCAAATGACTGGATTTCGTTGTTTTTGACTACTGTATAGTATTCTATAGGTACATGTCCCATAATTTCTTTATCCAGTCTACTGTTTATGGGCATTTGGGTTGATTCCAGGTCTTAGCTATTGTGAATTGAGCTGCAATAAACATTAATGTGCAGGCAGCTTTTTTGTTTGCCAATTTAATTTCCTTTGGGTAAATCCCAAGGAGTGGGATGGCTGGGTTGAATGGTAGGGTTATCTTCAGGTTTCTGAGGAATCTCCAGACTGACTTCCATAGTGGCTTGACCAGTTTGCATTCCCACCAACAGTGGGTTAGTGTCCCTTTTCCCCCACATCCTCTCCAGCATCTGTTGTTGGTAGATTTCTGTATGTGAGCCATTCTAACTGGGGTGAGGTGAAACCTCATTGTGGTTTTGATTTGCATTTCCCTGATTGCTAGTGATCTTGAACATTTTTTCATGTGTCTGTTGGTCATTTGGCTTTCCTCTTTTGAAAAATGTCTATTGAGGTCCTTGGCCCATCTGTTAAGTGGGTTGTTTGTTTTGATGTTGTGGAGTTTCTTGATCTCTTTGTAGATTCTGGTAATCAGCCCTTTATCTGTTGCATAGTTTGCAAATATTTTTTCCCATTCTGTCAGTTGTTTCTTCACTCTCCTGACTGTTTCTTATGCAATACAGAAACTTCTCAATTTGATACAATCCCAAATGTTAATTTTGGCTTTGACTGCCTGCACCTCCAGGGTCCTTTCTAGGAACTCTTTGCCAGTGCCTATATCTTGCAGGGTTTCTCCAATGCTCTCTAATAATTTGATGGTGTCAGGTCGTAGATTTAAGTCTTTAATCCATGTTGAGTGAATTTTTGTGTAAGGTGTAAGGTAGGGGTCTTGCTTCATGCTTCTGCACGTGGAAATCCAGTTTTCCCAGCACCATTTATTGAAAAGACTGTCCTTACTCCAGGGATTGGTTTTAGATCCTTGATCAAATATAAGTTGGCTGTAGATGTTTGGATTGATATCTCGTGTTTCAATTCTGTTCCATTGGTCTATCCATCTGTTTCTGTACCAGTACCATGCTGTTTTGATTACAACTGCCCTGTAGTATGTCCTGAAATCTGGTATTGTGATGCCTCCAGCTTTGTTTTTGTTGTACAAGATTGCTTTAGCTATTCAAGGTCTTCTGTGTCTCCATATGAATTTCAGCATCATTTTTTCCAGGTCTGAAAAGAATGTCTTCAGTATTTTGATTGGTATCGCATTGAATCTGTAAGTTGCTTTTGGGAGAATGGACATTTTGATGATATTGATTCTTCCAATCCATGAGCATGGAAGATTTCTCCATTTTTTGGTATCTTCTTCTATTTCTTTCTTAAGGTTTTGTAGTTTTCATCATAGAGATCTTTAACATCCTTGTTTAAGTTTATTCCAAGGTATTTGATTGTTTCTGTAGCTATTGTGAATGGGATTGATCTTAGAAGTTCTTCCTCAGCCGTGGCATTGCCTGTGTATACAAAGGCTGTTGATTTTTGTGCATTGATTTTTTTTTTGACAGGCAGAGTGGACAGTGAGAGAGAGAGGGACAAAGGGAAAGGTGCTCCTTTGCCGTTGGTTCACCCTCCAATGGCTTCCATGGCCGGCGCACTGCGCTGACCCAATGACAGGAGCCAGGTACTTATTTTTATTTATTTATTTATTTTTTTTTGACAGGCAGAGTGGACAGTGAGAGAGAGAGACAGAGAGAGAAAGGTCTTCCTTTGCCGTTAGTTCACCCTCCAATGGCCGCCGCTGCAGCCGGCGCACCACGCTGATCCGATGGCAGGAGCCAGGATCCAGGTACTTTTCCTGGTCTCCCATGCGGTGCAGGGCCCAAGCACCTGGGCCATCCTCCACTGCACTCCCTGGCCATAGCAGAGAGCTGGCCTGGAAGGGGGGCAACCGGGACAGAATCCGGCACCCCGACCGGGACTAGAACCCGGTGTGCCAGCGCCGCAAGGTGGAGGATTAGCCTATTGAGCCACGGCGCCGGCTAGGAGCCAGGTACTTATCCTGGTCTCCCATGGGGTGCAGGGCCCAAGTACTTGGGCCATCCTCCACTGTGCATTGATTTTATACCCTGCTACTTTGCCAAACTCCTCTATGATTTCCAATAGTCTCTTCGTATAGTTCTTTGGATCCCTTAAGTAAAGAATCATATCATCTGCAAAAAGGGATAGTTTGACTTCTTCCTTCCCAATTTGTATCCTTTAATGTCTTTTTCTTGCCTAATAGCTCTGGCTAGAACTTCCAGAACTATATTGAATAGCACTGGTGAGAGTGGGCATCCCTGTCTGGTACCGGATCTCAGTGGAAATGCTTCCAACTTTTTCCCATTCAATAGGATGTTGGTTGTGGGTTTTTCATAGATTGCTTTGATTGTATTGAGGAATGTTCCTTCCAAACCCAGTTTGCTTAGAGTTTTCATCATGAAAGGATGTTGTATTCTATCAAATGCTTTCTCGGCGTCTATTGAGATAATCATACGGTTTTACTTCTGCAGCCTGTTAATGTGGTGTATCACGTTGATTGTTTTGCACAAATTGAACCATCCCTGCATACCAGGGATAAATCCCACTTGGTCTGGGTGGATGATCTTTCTGATGTGTTGTTACATTCTATTGGCCAGAATTTTATTGAGGATTTTTGCATCTATGTTCATCAGGGATATTGGTCTGTAATTCTCTTTCAATGCTGCATCTTTTTCCGGCTTAGGAATTAAGGTGATGCTGGCTTCATAGAAAGAATTTGGGAGGATTCCCTGTTTTTTGTTTGTTCTGAATAGTTTGAGAAGAATTGGAGTTAGTTCTTCTTTAAATGTCTGGTAGAATTCAGCAGTGAATCCATCTGGCCCTAGGCTTTTCTTTGTTGGGAAGGCCTTCATTAGTGTTTCAGTTTCTGTCTCAGTTATGGGTCTGTTTAGGTTTTCTATGTCTTCCTGGTTCAATTTAGGTAGGTTGCATGTGTCCAGGAATCTTTCCATTTCTGATAGGTTTCCCTGTTTGCTGGCATACAAGTCCTTGTAGTAATTTCTGATGATTCTTTTTATTTCTGTGGTGTCTTGTTACATTTCCTTTTTTGTCTCTGATTTTATTGATTTGGGTCTTTTCTTTTTTTTAGTTGGGCCAATGGGGTGTCCATTTTGTTTATTTTTTCAAAAAAACCAGCTCCTCGTTTGGCTGATTTTTTGTAATGTTTTTTTTTTTTTATTCAATCCTGTTGATTTCTTCTCTGATTTTAATTATTTCTCTTCTCCTACTAGATTTGGGTCTGGTTTGCTGAAGATTTTCTAGATCCTTGAGATGCATTGAAAGCTCATCTATTTGGTGCCTTTCCAATTTCTTGATGTAGGCACCTATTGATATAAATTTTCCTCTTAACACTGCTTTTGCTGCGTCCCATAAGTTTTGGTATGTTGTGCTGTTATCCTCATTTACTTCCAGAAAATTTTTGATTTCTCTTTTAATTTCTTCTATGACCCATTGTTCATTCAGGAGCATGTTGTTCAATCTCCATGTGTTTGCGTATGCTCTAGGGATTCCTGAGTTGCTAATTTCCAACTTCATTCCTTTATGGTCTAAGAAGCTGCATGGTATGATTCTAATTCTTTTGAATTTGCTGAGACTTGCTTTATGGCCTAGTATGTGGTCAATCCTAGAGAAGGTTCCATGTACTGCTAGAAGTATGTAAATGCTTTCTGTGTAGGATTGAAAGTTCTGTATATATCTATTAGATCCATTTGGGCTGTAGTGTCATTTAAATCTACTGTCTCCTTGTTGATCTTCTGTCCTGTTGATGTGTGTATTTCTGAGAGTGGAGTATTGAAGTCCCCCAGTACTATTGTATTGGGGTCTAAGTCTCCCTTTAAGTCCCTTAACAAATCTTTTAAATAAACCAGTGCCCTGTAGTTAGGTGCATATACATTGAAAATCGTTATATCTTCCTGTTGAATTGATCCCTTAATCATTATATAGTGTCCCTCTTCGTCTCTCTTAACAGTTTTTGTGGTAAAGTTTATGTTGTCTGATATTAAGATTGCTACGCCTGCTCTTTTTTCATTTCTGTTGGCATGGAATATCTTTTTCCAGCCTTTCACTTTCAGTCTGTATGCATCTTTGTTGGAAAGATGAGTTTCTTGTAAGCAGCAAATAGATGGGTTTTGTTCCTTAACCCAATCAGCCAATCTGTGTCTTTTAACTGGACAGTTCAGGCCATTAAAGTTCAATGTGACTATTGATAAGTGGTAGCTTTGTCCTGCCATTTGCCAAAGATATTTTCTAATATATGCTTTGAACTTCCTGTGATCTTTTGCTGTGAGGTTTCCTTCCTATACCTTCTTTCATATTGATGACCGTGTTTCTGTGTTTCTATGTGCAACACATCTTTAAGCATCTTTTGCAGGGCTGGATGAGTGGCGACAAATTCTTTCAGTTTCTGTTTGCTATGAAAAGTCTTTATTTCACCTTCATTCACAAATGATAGCTTTGCAGGATATAATATTCTGGGCTAGCAGTTTTTCTTTCTTAGTACCTGGGCTATGTCTCGCCATTCCCTTCTAGCTTGTAGGGTTTCTCATGAGAAGTCAGCTGTGAGTCTGATTGGAGATCCTCTGAGAGTAATCTGATGTTTCTCTCTTGCACATTTTAGGATCTTTTCTTTCTGTTTCACCGTGGTGAGTTTAATTACAATGTGCCATGGTGAGGATCTCTTTTGGTCATGTTTACTAGGGGTTCTATGAGCTTCCTGTACTAGGAAGTCTCTGTCCTTCTCCAAACCTGGGAAATTTTCTGCTAATATCTCACTAAAAAGGCATTCTAATCTTTTTTCCCTCTCCATGCCTTCAGGAACTCCTAGAACCCGAATGTTGGATTTTTTAATAGTATCCTGTAGATTCCAGACAATATTTTTTAGATTTCTAATTTCCTCTTTCTTTTCTTTTTTTTAACTTTTATTTAATGAATATAAATTTCCGAAGTACAGAGCATGGATTACAATGGCTTCCCCCACCCATAACGTCCCTCCAACCCGCAACCCTCCCCTATCCACTCCCTCTCCCCTTCCATTCACATCAAGATTCATTTTTGATTCTCTTTATATACAGAAGATCAGTTTAGCATACATTAAGTAAAGATTTCAGCAGTTTGCTCCCACACAGAAACATAAAGTGAAAAGTACTGTTTGAGTACTAGTTATAGCATTAAATCTCAATATACAGCACACTAAGGCCAAAGATCCTACATGAGGAGTAAGTGCACAGTGACTCCTGTTGTTGACTTAACTAATTGCCGCTCTTGTTTATGGCCTCAGTAATCACCCTA
The DNA here is from genome assembly GCF_964237555.1 of Oryctolagus cuniculus. Lineage (NCBI taxonomy): Eukaryota > Metazoa > Chordata > Mammalia > Lagomorpha > Leporidae > Oryctolagus > Oryctolagus cuniculus. Next base: position 9,170,725 of record NC_091445.1, on the reverse strand, counting down.
GGCTCTTGTCATGAGCTGCCAAGGCTATGGAAGCCCCCTGAGTTCACTGACTCTGATCATATTTACACAAGGCCATGGTCAAAGTGGAAGTTCTCTCCTCCCTTCAGAGAAAGGTACCTCCTTCTTTGATGACCCATTCTTTCCACTGGGATCTCACTCGTGGAGATCTTTCATTTAGGTTCCCCCCCCCCCCAGAGTGTCTTGGCTTTCCATGCCTGTTCTTTTCTTTGGTTTGACTGTATACTTTCCTGTTCTCTGTCTTCTAAGTCTGATATTCTCTCTTCTGCTTCACCCATTTTGTTTCTGAGGTTCTCTAATGTGTTTGTCATTTGATCTATTGAATTCTTCATTTCATTATGATTTCTCATCACTATCACAGTTTCATGTTCTACTAGTTGTTTCATTTCATTTTGATTCCTCCTTAATATTTCATTTTCATGAGAAAGATTTTTCTATCTTGTCCATTAAGGATTTCTGTAGTTCAAGAATTTGTTTTTGAGAACTTAATGTTCTTATCAATTTTGAGATCCGCTTCTTGCATTTCTTCTATCTCATCATCTTCATAATCTTGATTTGGGTGTCTTTTTCATTTGGGGGCGTCCTAGTGTCTTCCTTGTTCTTGTTACCTCAGTTTTTGCGTTTCTTGTTTGGCATATTGGAGATATTCTTTGGTTTCTTCACTGTGGTGTTTTTTCTTGTTATACTGTGACTCCAGATTAAGTGGACTGTGCTTTTGATGGAGCCTTAGAGGCTTGAGATGGGTGTGGCCTGAGAGCTCTGTTTGGTTCCTCAGGGTTAGGGGTGTGCCAAAGGTGACACTCCCAGGTTAGGCGTGGTAATTCTCTCTCTCTCTTTTTTTGATTCAAAAGGGAAGTAATTCTGCACAGCTGAATGGAATTGGAGGTCGTTATCAGGCGAATGATAAACCCACAGGAGCCAGAGATAGGAAGCTCTTTCCCAAAGACTACACAGGGAATCTGTATTGCCCTCAGTGTGGGCTCAAATTATCCTGCAGTCTCCCACTGGGTTGCCAAGGTTACGGAATTGTAGCATCTCTGGAGAGTAGTCACGTGAATTCTGTGAGTTCTCTCCCCCACCATCTCTTTTTTCACAGTCTCAGTTCAGTAGCAGCACACATTCACTAGGTCCTAATCTTCTGTTATTTCATCCTCCTACCCCCCAGAGTCAGGTTTTTCTGCTAGGCTGAGGGCTGGTGCAGACCTGAGGTCGCCCTGCTTATGACATATGTCCAAGATGGCACCTGCTCTTTGTCTTACTCGCCTTTGAGAGGTGAGCGGAGAGAGAGAAACTCGTGTCTGTATCAGTCACTTTTTTTTTTCTCTCTCTCTCTCTTCTAGTTAGCCTGGTGAACTTTTCCCCATGGGGTTTCAGGCCTCGTTCCCTCTCGTCTCCTCTTTCCGCTTTCCTGCCGGTTTTTCGGGCTATTGAGATTCGGCTCACCTCACGTTCCAGCGCTGGTGTGTTGAGTCTGCTGCTGGTGTCCTGAACTGTGGGCTCCCACGCTCTCCACGCAGGTCCGCTGTGAATCACGCGTTCCGGAAGAGTTTCTTCTGCTGTTTCTTCCCCTACTCTTCCTTGAACCTGCAGTATCTCCACTTTTATTAAACTGTCTGTTCCCGGACTATCAGTGTGCCCCCTTCCTGTTCTGCCATCTTGCCACTCGTCTCTTGAAGTTTTTAATATAGTGCATAGCATACAATGCTAGTGGGGCCGTCTTACAATGTTTCCAGTACAGATAATCTTCCAATCAGGAGAAAAGTCTGCCTAGGAAGTTTTTATCATAGTTCAGATGAGATGAAGGCTGACAAGGAATACAGGGTTCTAAAGGAGATGGATAATGGGTGCTCTTGGCAAAGAGAGGGGCATTCTGAAAGAATTTAGTAGCCTTCTATGTTCTGCTTTCAAAACAAAGAAATTCATAAATAAGGATTTAAAAAAGTCAAATAGGAAAAAACAAAGCTATAAATTATTGAAACTTTATTTATAATGTGTTAATCAGAGGACAATAACATGGTAAAAAGTCTTGTGTAGGTCTGAGTGTAGAAGTGCCACCAGAGCCGCATACCACTGACCTAGCTGATTACACAGTACTTGTGTTTATAAAGCCTTCCTGTTGCTTTCTGTATGCTCTCTGCTTACAGACTGCTAGAGTGCTTTCTTTCTGTCTTCTCCAATCCTTTGCTGCCACAATTGAGCAGAAAATATTAAATATCAAATTGATATTAAACAGTAAATTAGACTTTTATATTCTTCAAAGAGTGTGAATTTGTCTTTACTGGAGATAGATAAGCAGTGTGCATTTCTTCCAAATTTTTATCTTTATATGCGTTTTTCCTAGTTTATCCTTTTGTCATTGTCTTCCATGAGAGAGAGGACAAGTGAACTCCTAGATTTCATACAAACGTGGACTGGGAAGTGTTTATAAACTAACTCTCCTATAAATGGTAGAGGAGGAGCTGTGTTTTATAATGATTTTAAATGTCTGTAATTTATATGATATAAATATGATGACTGATTTCAAACTATCATCATCATGGCACTGAGTACAGAACTGGGAAGAAATGCACACAATTTTCTCTAATGAGCTTGTGCAAGCCAGCTCCAGAATACTATCAGCTTAAATGTCTTTTTTGAAAGGAAATTTTATTTTTTAATTTTTAAGTCTTCTTCCTCAAATTACTGACAGCAAATAAGGTATGTTCCATAGATTATTCACAAAAAGAATATATGTGTGTGTATATCTTTATTAATTTTTAAATTTGAGATGCAGAAAGAGGAACAGAGAGATACGTAGAGAGCTCCCACCCTCTGGTCTACATCCCAGTTGTCTGAAATAGCCAGTGCTGGGTCAGGCCAAAGCCGGGAGGCAGGAACTCAGTCCAGGTACCCTGTGTGGGTGGAAAGGACTCAATCACTGAGCTGTAATCTGCCTTCCAAGATCTTCATTGGTGGGTTCCTGAAAGCCGGAGCTGAGGCTGGATGTGGAACAAGGTACTCCTGTGTGGGAATCAAGAGTCTTAACTGCATCTTAACTACCAGAGCAAACATCTAGCTTGACATTTTTAAACTAATGAATGTAAAATGTCAGAGTGGGCATTGCAGTGCAGCAGGTTAAATCACTGCTTGGGGTGCCTGCATCCCATATTGGAATGTCCAGCTCATGCCAGGGTTATTTTGCGTTCCAATGAAACTTTCTCATACATCCTGGGAAGCAGCAAGTACGTGGGTTCCATCCACATAGGAGACCCAGATGGGGTTCCTGGATCCTGGTTCCACCTGGTCCAGCCCCTGCTGTTTCAGGCATTACGACGTGAACAGGAATGGAAGTTGGCTGTTTGTACTCTTTCTCTCCCTCCATCCCTCCCTTTCTCCTCCCCCGTCCCTTCCATCCCTGTTTCTCCTTCCTTCTCTATCTCTTTGCCTTTCAAATTAAAATATATATCTTTAAAATAATCTGGCAATTTTCTCTTAGTATTTTCTAAGTAATTTCATGTTTTCAGCTTCGTAAAATTATATAACAATCTGCTTCTGTATAATCACAGCATGAAATAAATTCTAAAATAAAATATACAGAAAAATTAATAAATCCTAGGAGTTGCTACATTAAGGCTATAATAGTTATTGAATCTACATTATGTGACCATATTTTATGTTTGGTAATTCTGGAAATGTAAAGTAAAATTTATTACTTACATCATGTTGGGACCGGCACTGTGGCGTAGTGCGTAAAGCTATCACCTGCAGTGCCAGCATCCCATATGGCCATTCCACTTCTGATCCAGCTCTCTGCCGTGGCCTGGTATAGCAATGGAAGATGGCTCCAGTGCTTGGGCCCATTCACCCATGTGGGAGACCTGGAAGAAGCTCCTGGCTCCTAGCTTTGGATCGGCACAGCTCTGGCTGTTGTGGCCAACTGGGGAGTGAACCAGTGGATGGAAGACCTCTCTCTCTCTCTCTGCCTCTCCTTCTCTCTCTGCGTTAACTCTGACTTTGAACTAAATAAATAAGGGACCGGCGCTGTGGCATAGCAGATAAAGCTGCCACCTCCAGTGCCGGCATCCCATATGGGCGCCAGTTCAAGTCCTGGCTGCTCCACTTCTGATCCAGCTCTCTGCCATGGCCTGGGAAGGCCGTGGAGGGTGGCTCAGGTGCTTGGGCTCCTGAACCCATGTGGGAGACCTGGAGGAAGCTCCTGGCTCCTGGCTTCAGTTTGGTGCAGCTCCGGCCGTTGCGGCCAATTGGGAAGTGAATCAGTGGATGGAGGACCTTCTCTCCCTCCCTTTCTCTCTCTCTCTCTCTCTCTCTCTCTCTCTCTCTCTGACTCTCCTTCTCTCCCCGTGTAACTCTTACTTTCAAATAAATAAATAAATCTTTAAAAAATAAATAAATCAAAAGAATCTAAGGAATTTCTCATATCCTATGTAATTATTTCAAAACAATTTTGATGGAAATATCTTTATTATAGGTAAGAAAACTAAGGAAAAGCCGAGCTCCTAATTTGCTCAAATTACAAATTGAGCTTAAATTGTAATGGCATAAACTCCATCCTTATTCCATTGTACTTCTATGATTTGTTGCCTCAATAAGTATTCTTGAATACTGTGCGAGTTAAGCACATATAGGGATGGTTCACAAGTTAACGATTTATAAGAACCTTTAATATAGAAGACAGCAGAGGCAGCTGTACAGAAGACTGTAATCTTGAAGGCATGTGTTTGCAAGGCTTAAATAATATATTTGACAACTCAAGGATTCAGCAGTCCAGTTTGAGAAAGCAAAGATCTATAAACAATGACAATTTAAGGAGAAAGAATAGTTTGTTTTCTATGAAAGTAATTGATGGGAATATGGAGGTTCCATTGGCCCCATCAAGAGGCTTTTTAGTGATTTTGGAGATGTTCAGAGGAAGGCAGAGCCCAGGATATGAAAAGATGAGAGATATTGAGAGATACTTGCAAACTGATTCGTAGGAATTCCCTGAATTTGTGTAAGGAAGTGAAAGAGTGGTGGGAGCTGCCGCTGCAGGGCTCCATTGGACACTGCTGTGGGTTTTGCTATCTGGCAGCTGCCTTCCCTGGAAAATTGCTATGTGAGTTGCCTCACTGCAGGAAAATACTGGCCCCCCTTCTCCTATTGTGCTCATATTTATGCTCATATATTAGGCAGGGTCAGGATTTCTCTGGTCTTTCTCCTTCCTTGCCCAGTTGTATTTTCTCTCGGATATTCTCCCAGTAAGTTTTTCTCATAAAATTCCTGTCCCAAACTCCACTGTAGGCAGTATGTGAAGCATGTCTTCATGCTATAACTGAAAGGTGTCATGGCATTATTTGTAACATGGCTGTATTGCGCTCATTCTGCTCCCAACATCTTGGACGTGATCTCTTGGTGACTTAGCCTCCCTCAGGATGGAAGAGAGCTTGCTAAGACAGTTTCCTGAAATAAATCTTACTTACAGATTTACTGTTGATCCTCTCAGAGTCCGAGTATCTTTGTTAAAGGTGAGTAAGAAGTTCATTATAAAACACATGTAAATATTCAACATGTAAATAGATTATGTATTCTTGCATATGCTTCTATGATAAGATTTGAAAAAGCATTATCATCCAACCACTTCTGTTGTATGAATCAGAAAATTTTCCTTATTTTGTCACAAAGTAGATGACCTCGTTGTTCAGTTTTGCTAGAAAGAAGGAAAACAATATATTATACATTATTTTTAAATCCATGCCGTGCTTTTATAGATACCTACAGATGAACTTATAAATTTATTGTATTTTTATTTTTCAAATATCTCATTTTCAATTTTAAGATACAAAGACATATTATAGAAAATGAAAAATTGCTGAAAATGTACCTTTAATTTTTATAGTGACATCGGTGCATTGATAGAAATGATTATATGGTTAAAGGTTTTCATTGACTGTAACTTAACTGTAAATTTGTATTATCTGCATGAAAGTTTTATAAAACTCTTTATTATTGTCTTTTACATAGACCATTAACTTCCTCCAAACATAAAATATCAATCTAAGTTGATTATTTTATTTTGCTCTAAGAGAAATAACCCATTTTTTTTTTCCCTGCATTAAGCATCCAAACAATTGTATTGATGATGTTTCCCATTTTGGTTCCTGCTCTTTGCACATATATAGTGAAGTTGCAGTTTAAGTATCATTCACTGGAAAGATTCAATTTGGTCAAATACTTAACTTTTTCCAGTAAATAAAATTATATTGATTATACATTATATTATTAACTCTAACATAAAATTCCTCGGAAAAGTCATTCTTACTGATGAGGTAACACTGTTTTCTCCATCTCAGTAGTTGGTGTTCACTGAGATGTTCAAATCAGAGGTGTTGAAATTATCTTTTATTTCTCAAAGTTTTTTCATCTTTTCTGACTTCCTTACCTTGAAAATGCAGTTTTATTGCTAGGAAGTAACTGTTTTACCACCAAATATGAAGGTCTTGGAAAAGTTACTGGAAAATGCCCATGATAAAAATACATGCATTGATTTCAAAATAAGCTGATATTTTTATCATTTTCTCATGAACTTTTAGAAATAACCATATATATCTTGAATATATGTGCTTGGACTTAGACCCCAACATATATCAACACTTCTAGCTGTACTCTCATTATATTTCCAGTGTCTCACTGAGTCAATCTGCAGTGTTGCTTTTCAATAATGGTACTGCAATTGTATACAGTTATTCATAGTTCTTCTTGACAGCAATCTTACTGGCAATTTTAAATTATGAAAAAAGAATCTGACCTTATGAAATACTTAAATATTGATGTTTACTTTGCAAAATAGGAATTCAAAGAAAAATAATCCTTTCTTAGGAAAGACATATAAACTCATTTTCTGATATCAATACAGAATGTTATTTGTATAAATCAACTAAAATTCATTACGTAAAATTGCTTGCTGGGGTGAGTTTAGTGGTGCTGCAGGTTAAGCTGCTATTTGAGACCCTCACATTCTGTGTCAGAGGACCAGTTCAAGGCAAGGCTGTTCCATTTCTAAACCAGCTTACTGCTGTAGAGTCCAAGAAAGCAGCAGATGATAGCTCATGTGCTTGGGTCCCTGCCAACCTTATGGGAGATCCAGGTGATGTTCCTTGCTCCTGACTTTGACCCAGCCTACCACTGGGTATTGGCTGTTTGAGGAGTGAACCAGCACATGGAAAAATCTCTTTCTTCCCCATCATTCTGCATTTTAGGATGATAATAATGCAATTTTTAAGAAAGGCTTATCAAAGCCTAAGCAATAAAGTTTCTTGAATATAATAATATATCAGTAACTGTGAGAATAAAAGGTTCAATAAATATGCTGTTAAGTACTCATGAAAGTAAAACAAATGTCGAAAGAATGTTAAATTCAAAAAACTGTATTTCTTAACATTTTCATTCATATATAAGGTCTTATGTCTGGCAGAATTAAGCCTATCTTTAAAAATTGAGCTAAATTAATAAAAACAATGGATGTTTAAGAGTGGTAGCATAAAATAAGATAGGTCATACGTTTATATTTAAAGATCTTAATCTCCTTATTTACACAATTTAAAAACAATTTCCAAGTGTTACAAGGTCCTACAAAGTTACTTATATTTTGTCTCTGTACTGTTGTTAGGGGAAAACAGCAGTGGCGGAGAAATTATTGATACCTCGGTTCTTTGTCTCACATGGAAGAAGAATTTCCAAGTGGAGAGCAAAGAGATTTCAAAGTATTTATTAGAATCAAGGACCTCCAGAGAGGTCTTGAGGAGGACTTCCAAAGGGAGGAAAACCCAAAGGGGACTGGTGGCAGTCAGCTTTAAGTACAATTTTGAAGCCAAAAAAAAAAAAAAAAAAAAAAAAACCACAAAACACCTGACAATCAGATTGGCATTCAGTTACCAGGCAGGGACAAAAACCATAAAAGACCTCATCCTGTCTGGCCAGCTAAGGGTGGGATAGATAACTTATTTTCGCAGTAAGCTGTGAGCGCAATAAGAGCTCCCTTGTATTCTCATGGTAAATTTGGAGATTCTGAAGGAAGGAGGGTGGCCTGTTTGTTCTTGCTAATGGTAAAGTTTTGGGGAGGAAGCAAATATTTTACACCCCAAATTCCACTGGGATCCCCTGACTATCTGTTAACCCATCTGACTCCTCTATCATGACAATGACAAAGCAGATCCACTTCCTTGCCCTTTCTTTACAGTCTCACTGTTTTTAGAACCAACTATCCTTTTATTAGCTGAGACTTACTTCCATTGTGGGCATAACTTTTTATGGTATTAAAGGCACCTTTTTTATTCTCTGGAGACCACAAACTCCATTAGGAATTCACTCAGTTTTCCCCTGACCCCCTCCTGACCTAAAGATACTGGTATTTCTATTATGTGATGTCTGATGATGGTCTGCCCTGTAAAAATCAATTCCTGAGCAAGGCAGTCTGTAAAATTTTTCCTAATGATCTCCACCTCTTGATGTCCATATCTTTGTATTCCCTCTTAACCCTGGATTACAATAGATTATGGCAGAAGGAATGTGATGCTTTCAACATTACCCCTATTTCTCCTTCTTTGTCCCAAAGTACCTAGGAGTTGCAGAATGAAGGCAACTGCAGTGGTCTGGGAAGAGGTTCACGTGGGAAGACACTGAGGCCTCCTGCTGATAGCCAGGGAAAAACTGGGAACCTAACAATAGTTCTTCCAGCGTTAGTCTTTCATGCCTGCAGCTCTGGCCAGCATCTCCCTTCAGTGTGTGTGAAACTCTGAGCCAGAGCCAGTTACTTGTTTTTAGAGTTCAATCACTGAGGAAAGATTGGAGAGGAATTGTATCCAATAAGTGTGACACTGAGTTCCCTGTTCTGGTGGTGTAACAGGCCTGTTTTCCGGCTTCTGAGTATAGCGAAACATTGTAAGCTTTTGCCTTTAAAGTTATTGGTCTCTAAAGGAGAATTGAGTTTTCCCACTGTCCATGATGGAACAAGGACATGAGCCTCAGCCATTCTTGCTCATTGCCCAAAAGAGAGAAAGTGTGGAATGTATTCCTTGCCCTTGAATCTCAGTGTCTCAGATCCTAGTGCCTGCATACACCCCCCAGCCACCTAAAAGACCAGTTGCTCAGAACACGTGAAAGACTAGTTCCAGGAATTCCCCTCCACCTGTTGTCCCCTACCCCAACCCCCATCCCTAGCCCTCCTAAAGTATAAAAAGGCCTGGCCCTTGGCGATCAGGGCCTTTTGCCAAGTGTTCCATCAGTGTGCACGCAGGCAGTTGGTCACCCACGTCTATGAATTTATTATCTCTGAATAAATTCGGTCTGGCTCTAAATTCGTACACTGCCTCCTCTCTATCCTGTGCCCCTTTTCCTAACATTTTGGTGCCCCTTGTGAGGAGGCATCAATCTGCAACTCTTTTCCTTTTTTTTTTTTTGTTTAAAGATTTATTTTATTTATTTGAAAGAGTTACAGAGAGAGGTAGAGAGAGAGAGAGGTCTTCCATCGGCTGGTTCACTCCCCAAATGGCCACTGCACCGATCCAAAGCCAGGAGCCAGGAGCTTCCTCTGGGTCTCCCACGTGGATGCAGGGGCCCAAGGACTCGGGCCATCTTCTACTGCTGTCCCAGGCCATAGCAGAAAGCTAGATGGGAAGAGGAGCAGCTGGGACTAGAACTGGTGCTCATATAGGATGCCGGCGCTTCAGGCCAGGGGTTTAACCCGCTGCACCACAGCGCTGGCCCCAACTCATTTCCTAATAGTCAGTATATTATCAGACTGTTCTGTTTGTTTTAGATATAAGGGACAAAGGAGAAGACTGTTAATTCATGAGTAATGACTTTAGAAAACTGAAGAGTATTTAATATTTGAAAACTCCCTTCTGTTAAGTTGATGCCAGCTGCTGATTGTTACATATCCTAGGTAAACCTTAAAATTAGAAAATGCTGAAATTGCACATGACAGATTTCTAAATCTTAAAAAGAAAACCTTGGAGAACTACAGAAGTTCCATTAGTGAAGGGGTCTCCCTTGTAGACATATTAAAATATTACAAATTCTAGACTGACAGTTTTTGCTCATATGTGCTTGACTTACCCTAAATGATCTGTCTATAAATATATAATTATTATTTCCCACTGTGTCAGTTTCATCAGAAAGTATTTCCTATGACAAGAAAATAGTTAACAAATACTTATCTGAGGATAATTCAGAAAATTCATGCAAAATTAGAATTAAAAATGATTGGTTTGTTGCATTTTTTAAATATGTGCATTTTTCACAATATGCATTTTCCACAAACCTTCTTAAGTTCTTTCCTACCATATGCACAGATGTTTATAGGAGATTGTGTTGAAAACAGAAAAGTTGTGATTTGAGACAGGAATGAGTTGCAGAACATATCATGAGATAATTATATGAGTATTCTTAAGTATATAAGGGAAATATGATCTAACCTCAATTTATTTGATCCAGTTTGCTAGTCAAAATTGAATTTATAAACTGGATTTTAATATATTAAAGACTATAAATGCAATCATGTTTGAAAAATTACCTACATGCTTACATTTGGGATTAGGATTTTTAAATTCCTAATTATCAATCTCATTGACAGTAGGTGAATTTATAAATCTATATATGTAATTCTTAAAGCAACACATGGGGGACAGATAAAATATTCTTTTATACATCTAAATGAGTTCATTTCTGTTATTTGAAAGCATTGAGTATGATAATCATGGTTTTATAATAGTACTTTGTTGATATTTTTAATCATAAATACTGCATGTAGGCAAAAGTATAGCTAGCAAAACATGAAAGCTATTAATAATCTGTATTTTAATTGTATTTTGATGTTAATTTGCTTTTTATGTAGTTCAGCATAAATAAAATTATGCCGTGACATTCAAATTAAGGGTAATTATATTCCTAAGTAAAGGAAGTACGGGTTTATGAGACCCTTTCTTTGTTGCTGGGCTATGTAATAAAATGGTAGTTTGAATAAATTATAAATTTGGGAAGATTCAAGAAAATGGTCAATTATTCTGTATAATTATTTCAGTATGTGTTTATACAGTGAAGGATCATTGAATATTTTATAGCAGAAAGGGAATGTACGATGTGTCTCTCTATCCCTCATTTCACTCCAGTGTTGCATTGTTCATTCAGAGTTAGAACGATTTGGGGCACAGAAAAATAAATGCCACAGAATTAGTTACAAAAAAGCTGAAGGATATAACCTAGAATTTGTAATTTTTTCCAGTCTCTCTAGTATTTTCTCTGGCTAGACGATACTAATCTCCAGTTACTGCAAGACACGATTTTGCAGTCAGAGGCTGATGGCATAAAATGGCACAATCAAGCTGGGGAATTGAGAAGAGTTCAGGCAAGTGCTATTTCCAGAGGTGTGAGAGAGGATTTGAAAGTGCAAAGGTAGAGTGAGACATCCAAGCTCTAAGGACTGCCTGGACCTCTTGCCATTTGTAGGTGTGAGGTGGCAAGCCTAGGGAATGGTTAAATAATCCGTAAAGAATGGATTGGTGGTGTACATGGACCCCTCTCAAAGGAGGAACTCCTCAGCCTCTTATTCACTCAGAACAGACAGAGTCTGCAATAAAGATCCTGACCTCCTCCTTTCACCGTTTTCCCCTCTCCTGCAAGTGTACAACTTTTAGGTAAGAGTGCAGTAGCAAGCCAGAAGCCAGAGTGGCTTGGTGGTGGAGTGCTGTAGATCATCGTGTCTGACAAGGAAGCGTGGAGACGATAGAGTTTGGACCTGGAGATTGATAAAGAGAAAAAGCTGTGATAATTAAGTCAAATTTTATATTGTTCCATAAGTTTTCTGTGACAGAAAAATGTCACTACCTTTTGGAATGTCAACAACTAACTGCAGTGTTTCAAGCAAGACAAGCTTTGTAGTTTCACTTGCTAAAAAATAAAAGTCCAACTAAATAAATTCTGCATTGCCTGATCTTTTTCATAGAATTTTCTACTATACACATTATGTGCAATTAAACACTACTCTTCACTGAATATGTTATTATTCCCTTCTTTGTTGGTAATTGCAGTGGATACCCTGTCATTAGGCAAAAGGCAGATTGCTAATGATCTAATTCTAACAGTCTCATTCACATTGCTCGGTATTCTGGCCTTATCACTGATTCATTCCGCCACCCTACAATTGGTGCAATTAATAAAATTACACTAAATAAATACACCATATATTATGCACTTTGATGTCAGATATTCCTGCATTGATATAAAAGTATTTGAGCACTTTTAAATTTTGAAACAAATACGCAGATTTAAAATTTTTTAACCCTATTTAATTGTCAAATTTTAAAAGAGCTTAACTTCAGTTATCATTTATGTTAAGGCTAAACTTAGGGATTATTCAAATTTTTAGAAGTTACTTTACATTATATTACCATAGTGTTGATTAGATTCCTTCTCTTCTAATGCATTGATGCATTGACTTCTTGAAGATAAGCCCACTTGCTTTTTTTTTTTTTTTAAAGATTTTTTTGTTTGTTTGTGTGAAAGGCAAAGAGGGAGAGATCTTCCATCCACTGGTTCACTCTTGCGCTGGGCACAATAGCTGGGACTGGTCCAGGCAGAAACCATTTACCAGAACTCTAGCCAGGTCTCCTACATGGGTGATGGGGCCCCGATTACTTGGGCCATCTTGTGCTGCTTAACCAGGCGAATTAGCACAGGCAGCTGGTTCAGAGTAAGAGCAGTTAGGACTCTGACACTCTGATACAAGATGCTGGTGTCAGAGGCACTGACTTAGCCCACTGTGCCATGTTGGCCCCAAGACTGCCTATTGTTTGGGTTGTTTATCAGAATAGCCTAGAGCAATGCCTGTCTCAGAGTAAGCTCTTAATAACTACGTGCTGAATACAAGGATACTTCAGGTGTTTGTGGAAAAGTGAAATTAAAAGATATTTACTTTGGTGCAAAAATATTTTGAAATACATCATTTTTCTTTCTTTTTTTTTTCATTTAAATCCTGCATTTTATTTTTTTTAACTTTTAATTAATGAATATAAATTTCCAAAGTACAGAATATGGATTACAATGGCTTCCCCCCCATAACGTCCCTCCAACCCGCAACCCTCCCCTTTCCCACTCCCTCTCCCCTTCCATTCACATCAAGATTCATTTTCAATTCTCTTTATATACAGAAGATCAGTTTAGCATACATTAAGTAAAGATTTCAACAGTTTGCTCCCACACAGAAACATAAAGTGAAAAATACTGTTTGAGTACTAGCTATAGCATTAAATCTCAATGTACAGCACATTAAGGACAGAGATCCTACATGAGGAGTAAGTGCACAGTGACTCCTGTTGTTGACTTAACAAATTGACGCTCTTGTTTATGGCATCAGTAATCATCCTAGGCTCTTGTCATGAGCTGCCAAGGCTATGGAAGCCCCCTGAGTTCACTGACTCTGATCATATTTAGACAAGGCCATGGTCAAAGTGGAAGTTCTCTCCTCCCTTCAGAGAAAGGTACCTCCTTCTTTGATGACCCGTTCTTTCCACTGGGATCTCACTCATGGAGATCTTTCATTTAGGTTTTTTTTTTTTTTTTTTTTACCCCCAGAGTGTCTTGGCTTTCCATGCCTGAAATACTCTCATGGGGCATTTCAGCTGGATCCGCATGCCTTAAGGGCTGATTCTGAGGGCAGAGTGCTGTTAGGACATTTGCCATTCTATGGGTCTGCTGTGTATCTCGCTTCCCATGTTGGATCATTCTCTCCCTTTTTGATTCTATCAGCTAGTATTTGCAGACACTATTCTTGTTTATGTGATGCCTTTGGTTCTTAGTCCGATTATTATGATCAATTGTGAACAGAAATTGATCACTGGGACTAGTGAGATGGCATTGGTACATGCCACCTCGATGGGATTGAATTTGAATCCCCTGGTATGTTTCTAAGTCTACCGTTTGAGGTACGTCAGCTTGAGCATGTCCCGAATTGCACATCTCTTCCCTCTCTTATTCCCACTCTTATATTTAACAGCAATCACTTTTCAGTTAAGTTCCAGCACTTAAGAATAATTGTGTATTGATTACAGTATTCAACCAAAAGTATTAAGTAGAACAAACAAAAAAATACTAAGAGGGATAACATATCAAGTTACTCATCAACAGGGTGAGGGCTGATCAAGTCACCATTTCTCATAGTGTTCATTTCACTTTAACAGGTTTCCTTTTTGGTGCTCAGTTAGTTGTCACCTATCAAGGAGAACAAGTGGTATTTGTCCCTTTGGGATTGGCTTATTTCACTCAACATAAGAAATACATCATTTTTCTAAAAAAATTATTGAAGGTATGCACGTTTCTTGTATTTCATATATGCAGATTTAGGAATTCAGTGATACTTCCCACCCTACCCTCCTTCCTGCCCACGCGCCCACCATTCTTCCTCCTCCCTTTCCTTTCCCACTTTATCTATTTTCAGTTGATACTCACAGAGTTAACCCTGCATTAAGTAAAGAGTTCAACAAATAGTATGAACAAAAAAACACTGTTCCTCAACAGTAGAGGCAAAGGCTGTAATGTATAAATTAGATCAGTGAAAAAATATATCTATCTTTTTCAGACTGGCTTATTTCACTGAGTATAATGATTTCCAGAAGCATCCATTTTGTATACTTTTCCTGAAGCTTTTTGAAGAACCTTAATATAAGTATGACTTATGATTCCTGAAATTTTTCCTCTTAAGAGTTGGAATGCCCTGAGTAATTCTGATTGTTATGTTGTAAAGAAGACATGATTTTTGTTATCCTCAGTGAAATGCAGAAGTAGAGAGAGGTTGTGATAGATAACTGTAAGCAATGCTTAATGTTTATTAACCATCTATCAGAAGATTAAAGGATCCTTCCATTATTCCTAGAATTCGTGTTTATACCCAAGATCTGTCACATATATTAATACATATCCAACAATTCATTTTGACGAACTGTGCTATTTCACATTAAAATAGCATGTGCAACACTGTACTGCTTCTCATGGGGACACTTTTAAAGAGACAAGGAAATATCTGGAGGGGGAAGACACTCCTGTGTCACTTTTTCAGGGAAGAATTTCTTAGGCACAAAGCTAAAATACAAATTTTAGCTTACGGCATTTAAGAAAAAAATTTGTTCTGGGGGGGTCATAATTTCTCTGGTATAGATTCTGAGAATTTACTTTAAAATTTTTGAGATTTTCAGGTGATAAAGATTCAAATGGAAATTTCTACAAGAGGCCAAGGCAGAAGTTGTGAGAGCAAAGGCCCTTGGTCCTGTGAGAGTTGTCTAAATTTATCCTGCTCTCAAGACTTTCTAGAGACCAGAATGAAATCAAAGTCCTGCTTAAATATTCATCCTTCCCTCTGCTCTGAGTCGAGGGGACTTTCTGAAAAGTTGTCAGTTTATTTCTTCGAAGACAACTGTAACAGTTGATAAAATCAAGAAAATACTCAGGAAAAGAGAAATTAGGGAAAAGTAAATGGTGATCTCAGTTTCATTCTCCTTCTGTTGATAACTTTGGGATATCAGGCTTTGATCGTATCCAAGAAAATGCATTAAGAATTTCCAATATTGTCCTGGAAGTCAAATCTGGAAAACATCTGTAAAAGAGGCATCCTCACTGAAGAAATCTGTAATAGGATTATTTAAACCTCTCTTTTGGGGCAGGCATTTGGCTCAGTGGTTAAGTTGCCTCTTGGGACACCCGCATTCTGTATAACAGTGCTTAGACTCAATACCTGTCTCCATTCCCTATTCTAGCTCTCAATTAACACAAACCTTGGGAAGCAGCAGGTGACAGGACAAGGGCTTGGGTACCTGCCATCCTTATGGGAGATCCATGTTGAATTCCTAAATCCTAGCTTTGGCCTGGCCCTGCTATACCTGATACAGGCATTTGGGGTGTAAATCAACAGGTGGAAGATTCATGTCTTTTTTCTGTATGTCTCTCTCTGCCTTTCAATAAAATAAATAAATCACCAAAATCTCTACTGCCTGATTTTCCTTCTTTAACTAAATGTGAATTGTTCTTGGGTTTGTGTCTTCATAATTCTTTGATTTTAAATTCCTTGCATCTCTCTTTTTATAATAAAAATATTTATTCAAGATAGATAATCTCCCATCCACTGATTAATTCATCAAATGCCTGCAGCCAAGACTGGACCATGTGGAAGCCAGGGGTTGGAAAGTCAATCCAGGTCTGTCTTGTGGGCACTGGAACTCAAGTGCCTGAGCCATCATCTGCTGCTTCCCAGGACACGTTAGCAGTAATCTTGAATCAAGAGTGGGCAAGGACTCAAGCCCTGGCAATCCAATTAGTATGTGGGCATCTCAAGGAAGCATCATAAATACAGTCAGATTCCCATCCCAGGAGCCCTCTATTATTGGCAGTTTACTCATAAATCTGTCTTCAGCCCTAACTTTGATGGATTTTTTTCTCACTAGATTGATGGCCAAGGCATTTAGATTTTGGTCTGATTCTGCAATTGTTTCTCTTAGAAATTCAGTGACCTCATATGTAAAACAGAGATCTGGTTGCCCAACCCTTAGAAATTACACACACTCAACATGAGTCTGCTGTCTTTGCATCATGGCTGGCCTCACTGTGGTTGTAGCCCTCCTTATTCATGACTACATGTGAATTGCAGGAGTTCTTACTAAGGTATGCCTGTTCAGGTAAATCTGGTTCAAACTTTGTAGTTTGTTCATACAGGTGTATTGTGACCTCTTGCAGTGCTTCCATCAAAAACTATTCCTAGTTTTTGCATTGTTACTATTCCAGCAAAACACTTAATACCCATTTCCACTGAGCTTTTTCAACCTGCCCTGTGCTAAAATGGAACTATTATTATCTTAAAGAACAACTAAACACCAACACAGCTGGAGTTTAATTTCCAGTTCACTAGGGATGAGTTTAGCAAAAGCTGCTACTTGAGTATACACAGTTTCATCTTCCCATGCTCATTACAGCTTAAAAGCATTTAAGCATCAGCCTGAGCTAGAAAAGGAAATGAATAATCCTGAGTCCACATCCTGGTTCAAACTCAGGATTGCTAGAAACATAACTCTTTCCAATTGAATTCATATTTTTTTCTGGAAGAATTTAATGATCAGCCAACCTTGATATAATCTGAATTAATAAAATATGCAGTTGATGCATAGTGGGCAACATGATAAAACGGGAATTAAGAATCCCATGTTTTAACTTTAATTTTGCTTAAAATCATTGATATCTTATATGCATTATTTTTTTCTAAGCTTTCTGGATTATTTATTCATCTGTGACAATAAAAATTTAAGATTAAATACCCTCTAAATTCACTTGTACCTCTATATGATTTTAGTAGCTAGAAAGAAGAACTTGAAATCAGAGGAAGACAGTATATTGGAATAATGATTTCTGACCTAGTTATCTGGAATCTTCCATATTATGAAAGTTTCTGTGTGGCTGCTTTTAAGGATTGTTTCAATTATAGATCAAAATATTCCAATGATTATGTAGCTAGGATTGAGAATTAATAAGTATGAAACCACTAGTCCAGTCCAGAAAAAGAACTCCATTCAAGTGCATTAAAAATTCTTCGAATGATCTCAATTCCTTAAAGGAAATTACTGGTGTCTAGGTATTTACTAATAAGTGCATTTCACAAGTTTTATTTGTATAATACATTTTGTATAACCATATATTTATAGCCTATATTTAAAAATATAAAAAGTGACCAAAAAGTAACTTGTTGCAGAGAGAAAAATAATGAAAGTGCAGCATTTTCTACAGCAGATTTGGAAAAATATATTAATAACAGTGTATTCCATTCCCTTTAGGAACAATAAAAGCATGGTACTCTTACAATACTGATTTCAATGTGATTTGGTGGAATTCTTTTGGAAGTTGATTTTGTAACTGCAATTAAGATACTTAAATATGATCTTGCATTTTCTACCAAGCTATACCACCGCTGGAATTTTAACAAAAGTACTAACTCAATGAATGAGTTCATGTTATAGGAAAACAAGGTGAGAGTAAACAGTTTAGAATCAGAAAATATTAAGTAAATGAATAAACACATTCTTAATGTAATAGATAAGATCTAGAACAGTAATGATACTGTTGCTCCCCCTCTTCATGGAGGAACGACACTAAACCCTGCCTAGGCTTCATATCCGAGTCACGGCACCATTATGTCGCTCCCCGTCTTCGTGGAGGAACGACACAGGACTCTGCGTTGTTCTTTCGTCTGCTCGGCCCTCCCCGGGTTTGCTGCTGGTTCTTCCCGGGTTGGCTACCGACCCTTCCACCTCCGTGGAAGGGTGGTTCCTCCTGCCACATTCCCTATTTCCGCGGGGAGCGGCACACCACCGGCCGGCTCTCTCGGGGGCTGCACAGGTGTTCCTTCAGATAGATGTTCCCCTTAGATGTTCCTGGTGCATGGTCTCTCTCTCCTCCTTTATAGTCCTCCTCCGCCAATCCCAACTCGGCTGCCCACACGCCGAGTACGCTGCTCTCCTCCAATCAGGAGCAAGATCAGCTCCTGCAGCTCAGTCAATCAAGTTGGTGAGAGGCAGCTGCGTAGAAGCTGTTTTCTCCTCTCCCAGCGCCATATTGTGGGAGAGCAGATGCATAGAATAAGTCTTAATTCCAGTAACTCAGTCCAGTCCAGGTTGCTCCCCACAGATACAAATTATATAGCTATATAAAACAGTTGTATTACAGGCAGAAATATAGACGCGTAATCATAACTGCAGTCCTACAGTGTACAAAACACAAACATAGGGTAGGCATGTAGAACAGTGCTTAACATGCCACTCAGGACTTCCACATTCCATACTGGACTGCACAGCTTGAGTCTTACCTCCTCTGCTTCCACTCTATCTCCTTGCTGAAGAGCATTGTGATAGCAGGTGATGGCTCAAGTAGTTGAGTTCTTGCCATCCTCATGTGAGACCAGGATTGAGTTCCTGGTTTCCGGCTTTTATCTGATGTTGCTCTAGTTGTTGCATGCATTTGAAGAGTAAGCCAGTGAATGTGGGATTCTCTCTCTTTCCTCCATTTTTATTTTGCTTGTGTGAGCCATACTTGGTAAAAAAAAAAAAACCATAAAATATACATTTGATAAATATATGTATTTTAATTACACAATATTATAGTAATTGTAGGACACTTAGAAACTAACAGATAACAAAAACAGCTGGAACTAAAAAAAAATCATTACTCCTTAGAAAAGCCACTGCTACCAGTTTGATTTTTGCAAGTAATTTGCTTGTCTGCCTGTCTCTTTCTGCATCTTTAAAAAATGAAATTATGTATCTGTGGTAATCTGATGTGACATAAATTTAATCCCACATTGTAGACTGCTTTTCAGATCATCAAATCTAACTACATTAGATGCTTCAAATTAGATGTTTAGCAGTTATTCATTGTAAAAAATATAGGTATCTACCTACTTTTGCACAATAAACAATACTCTGATCATATAATTTTAGCTAAACATTTTCTTATATATTTTCAAATAATACTGAGGGGAGTGCCGGGTTGAGTCCTGGCTGCTCTGTGTCCAGTTGAGTTTCCTGCTAATGTACCTGGGAAGGTAGTGGAAGATGGCCACGTGCTTTTGGGTCCCTGTGACCCATGTGGGAGAAGCAGGCTGAGTTCCTGGCTCCTGATTTTCACCTGGTCTAGCTCCAGCTCTTTGGAGAGTAAACCAGTATATGGAAGATATCTTTCTCCCCTACCGTTTCCTCCTTATCTCTTTGTTACTCTGCCTTTCAAATAAATAAATAAATAAACATTAATAAATATTAAAACTAGAAACTGGCCATTGCTATAATCTGCATCTACAGCTTATGCTTTTTAGGCGTATATATAAATTTGAGAAATCAATGTGTCAAAATATAAAATTATCTCATCACCAAATAGATCTCACTTGTTACTACCCTCCACTCAGTTCTCCCCTTCACCATAGCTATTCCTTGAAAGCCACTAAACTTTTTCCCAAATCTATGCTTTTTTGTTCCATTTCAAAATATTGTAAAAATAGCACTTTTTGCAACATTTTTTCAAGTGTGTTTTTTTTCACTCAGCATAATGCACTGCAGATCTTTCCATATTTTTGCACATGTTGATAGTCTTCTTGTATTTTTGCTGAGTAATATCCCATTGTGTGGATATTCCCTTTTATCCAGTTGCTTTATCCATTCGTCCATCGGTAGACATTTTGACTGTGGTTTGGGGCTATTACAAATAACATTTCCAAGAAGACTTGTGTACAGGTTTTCCTCTGAATATAAGTTTTGATATTTTCTGGGCCGGTGCCATGGCTCAATAGGCTAATCTTCCGCCTGCGGCACCGGTACACAGGGTTCTAGTCCCAGTCGGGGCACTCGATTCTGTCCCGGTTGCCCCTCTTCCAGGCCAGCTCTCTGCTGTGGCCAGGGAGTGCAGTGGAGGATGGCCCAAGTGCTTGGGCTCTGCACCCCATGGGAGACCAGGGTAAGTACCTGGCTCCTGCCTTCGGATCAGCGTGGTGCTCCGGCCACAGTGCGGCGGCCATTGTGAACCAACGGCAAAGGAAGACCTTTCTCTCTGTCTCTCTCTCTCACTGTCCACTCTGCCTGTTAAAAAAATATTTTCTGAAATATATACCCATGGAATTATAAAAGTATAATTGTTGTCTCACATGGCGGCTACAAGTTCTTCAGAGAGATGATAGCAGTTTACTCTGTAGCGGGCGATGTGTGAGAGATGCTAGCTTATCTGCATCTTAATCTTTGGCATTGATACTATTTAAGGGAGGGCATTAATATTGATATGCTGCTTTTATTACATTTCCTTAATGACTAATGATATGGAACATCTTTATTTATTGTTGACAAATGCACTTGTACATATTCCTGTAGTGCAATGTAATTTTTTCATGTGTGTGTACCATGTGCAGTGATGGGGTATCCATATCTGTCTCCACAAATCATTATCGATTATGGTTAAAATATTCGAGATAGTTTTTATAGCTTTATTTTTTTGAAAAATTTATATCATCCGTAGTTACTGTGCTGTGTAATAGTGAATTCTTAACTTCTACAACAAGATCACCTTTTTTAGATTCCATATGTGAGGGAGATAATATGACATTTATGGTTCTGTGTTTGGCTTATTTCACTTAACTTTAATGGCCTTAACATTCTTTTACATAGTGGAATTAAAGAAGTGTCAGTGGTGTTGCTATGTGTTGTAATATTGTTCATGTATTTCTTGGTATATTGTTGACTATAATCTATAATTTTTTTCTTGTTCTTAATTCTTTTATTTGTATATGCATTTTTTACTCTATTGTTTTAACCTGTATTTCTTTATTGTTTAGCTTACTCAAAATCAGTGCCTTGGATTATTATATTGTTACTAATACTGTAACACACAAAGCATACATTACACAGGCATACATAATGAAAGTATAAGAAACATTGATTATAAGTCATATGGTACTGAGGGAATTCTATTTTACATTGTTAAAATGAACATACATTTAAGTTTGCATCCTATTTCATGTCCTGTTCTGGTATTTTTGATTAAAAACTATTGTATGTAATTGAGAGGCAGACAGGGTTCCAATATTTCTAGTTTATTCCTCAAATGCCTGCAGGGAGTAGGGAACTCTTTTCAGGGTTCCCACACTGACCGCAGGGACCCTCAGTGCTGCCTCAGATGCTTATTAAAAAGCAGCTGGAATTGGGAAAGAACTTGCACTAGAACACAGGCTATGAGTGTTCAGGTTTGATAGGAAAGTTCATTTTTAGAAATAAATAATTTTACTTCCTCCTGCCAGTGGTTAAATCGCTGCTCTCATTAAATATCAAGTGGTTAAGTTGAGGCCTTCGTTTTAAATATAAAGACATTGCTGGGTGAAAGTATGTGCTGTTTAGATCTGTATATTCACACATTGTTTGTGAAGGTATGAAAGATGCATCATTATAAATATTTCATAAAGTTACATTGGTGATATTTATTTTGCACCATTTTTGATGGAAACGTGTTATTCATATTTAAATTATAGGACTTACAAAGCAATAAATCTAAATTCTATCAAAGTGTATTACTGTGTTCAAACATGATGGATTCCTCATGAATAGGTCAATAAGAAAATTCATAGTCTACCCACAGATGAAAGTATTAAGCTACTGTCTGCAAGAACCAGAAATTTGCCTCATGTTGAGCTACTGGCCTAGCATTAGCTGTTTTTAGCATTTTAGTGCCGAACAGAATAAAATATGTTTCACAGACTTCAAAATACAGCATTACTTTGATGACATCTCTTCAGAATCTTCACGTATGTAGTTTGGTAAAGTGATCATGAATGTTTTATAACAAATAAATAGATGGGTAGGGAATGGGTGCTACAGTCACCTTCAGCTTTCTCTGTATAATGAAAGTATCAGTTCTTTTTCCCCTAATGGAAACCTCTGTTCAGCAGACCTAGCTATATTTTCACAGTGCAGGGAGGGGCATGATCTGTGCCTTCCATTCCCCTGCTCTTAGGCTTGTCTCTCCCATTAGCCAAGTTGCTTGTTTCCTCCAGGGCCAGGGTTTGCTAAGTGGTGCAGAGGCACAAGCTGATACATGATACTAAGCCAGATTTGCATGTGCTGCCCTCTGGGCAACCAGATTTTCAGTTCTGCCTGCAAGGCAAGAGTCTGGTCCTCAGGGCATCTTGGTAGACTGGACACTCACCTGCTCTTTTTCCACTTCCTTGCCCAGGCCCTTGAAATGCTCCTGGGCACTGCACTGCACATGTGACACACTCTGAGCTACCTTCCTCTGGTATTCTTGTTCAGCATCCCTTCACCCTAATATGAAGTCACTTTGTGCAGGAGTCTTTCGAGGTGAGACTGGCCAGTCCTTCTCTGTTTTCCACACTGGACTGTGGGGAAGCTTGACTCTTGCTGGATTGCTGTGACAGGAAGCTTGTTCTCACTGCAGCCCCCTTTCTGCCCCATCACAGCCTCCTCTTGCATGCATAAAGCAGCCCTGCATTCTCCATGTTGGAGGTGGGCAGCACGTTTCTGAGGTTCACAAGACTCTATCTGACAAGTGCTTTGTAGCACTCTGATGAATCATCTGCTAGTCTATTACTTGGTTGGGAGAGGAATGAAAATTAATCTTTCCCCACACAGAAGTATGGTGGAATAACAGACCTGTACTCCTTGGAAAAGAGAGAAAATTGCTTTTTAGTCTAT
Organism: Oryctolagus cuniculus; assembly: GCF_964237555.1. Classification (NCBI taxonomy): domain Eukaryota; kingdom Metazoa; phylum Chordata; class Mammalia; order Lagomorpha; family Leporidae; genus Oryctolagus; species Oryctolagus cuniculus. Next base: position 9,147,467 of record NC_091445.1, on the reverse strand, counting down.
ATCTCTTTTTTAAACAAATTCCTTTCTATGGTCAAATATCCTATTTCCAGTCTCTCATCTTTTTTTCTGTAGCTGAGTTGGAACTTGGTAATGGGCTTCCAGTTGCAAGATTGGTTCAGGTCACATTTTATCACACCCTAGAAAGGAATCCGGTATGGCTGTTTATCACGTTTTCACACTTAACTTACTTATTGTCCTTAGAGTAATGACATCAAAGGCAACAGTGGGACAATATTTAAATTCCCTTTACCTATACAATTTTCCCTTATTGATAAGCAATTTTATCTAATATGTTTCTATAATAGAATAGTTAATATAGTACCTGCTAGTGCTAAAAATATTTTCTTGAGTATATATCTCCACCCTTAATGTTGAAAGCCTATACATACAAACATAAATATTCTAGTATCTGATTTCTTCATTGTGTCTGAGAGCCATTTAGTTTTCAAATTGCTTACTCATTTATTTTATTTATTTGAAAATCAGGCAGTAGATTTTCCATCTACTGGTTTATTCCCCAAGTACAATTGCTAGGGCTGGACCACACCAAAGTCAGGGCCAGAAACTCAGTCCAAGTCTCTAATGTGGGTGACAGGGCTCCAACTACTTGGACTATCACCTACTAACTCCTAAGACACATATTTTCAGGAGACTGGAATTGGGGATCCAAACCAGGAAAAGAGCCGTGGATTCCAGTATAGGATGTAGGCATTCCAAGCAGTGTCCCAAGTGCTCAGTCAGATGGCAGGCCCAAGCCATCTTTTGAAAAACATTTTATGTTTTCCAAACATAAATGACTGGTGTTCATATGGGATGCTGGCCCTGCAGCAGTGGCTTAACCTGCTATAGCACAATTCTAGCTCATATAAAGGCTATTATTTTTTGTATTTATTCATTTCAAAATTCTGAAATGATTTAATAAATTATTTGTTTCTAAGTTGAAGTCACTTACAACCTCAAAAGCAGTAAAACATGTATAAGATGTTTTAAAATGTATTTTGAGTTATCCTAATTTACATGAAAACACATGGTCATAACAAAATCTGTGAATCAATAAATTATGCCTACTCTTTGGATATTACTTATAGTGATTGATGTAACAGTTGGAATGGTTAAATGTTACTTGTCAACCTGAATAGGTTGCTTGCATTTCCATCTTGCTGATCAGATCTGTGAATTTACTACTTTCCCAACTCCACAATTGCCTGAGCCGATTCTTTAAAATAAATTTTTCCGTGGATCTATCATCTCTAATTCTGTCCGTCTCTGTTTCAGTCTTGGTGTTGGTCCCTCTTTTGCTTTCTTGCCTCTGTCTCTTCCTCGTTGTCTCTCTGTATCCCTAGAGCTATCTCAAGCTCCATCAACTGTATCCCATTAGTTCTTTTCCACTGGAGAACCCAATAGAATGGTGTATCCTTTATGAAGGCTATTTTTTAAAAAGATTTACTTATTTTTTTAAAAAAGTTATTTGAAAGGCAGTGTGGGAGGTAGAGACACAGAGAGAAATGTCTTCCATTCACTGGTTCACTCCCCAAATGACCACAAAAGTGTGGGCTGAGCCAGGAGCTTCTGTCAGTTTCTCCCACATGGGTGCAGGGGCCCAAACATTTGAGCCATCCGTCACTGCTTTCCCATGCCTATTAGCAGGGAGCTGGATCAGAGGTAGAACAGTGTGGATTTGAACTGAGCCCATATGGGATGCCGGCCCTGAAGACAGTGGCTTAATGTGGTACGCCACAATGCAAGCCCCTATGTAGGCGATTATTCCTTGTATTTATTCATTTCAAAATTCTGAAATCATGTAGAGCAGATTTAAACGAGAAATGTTTTCCTGATAGCATGAATGTTCCTGTTTTGTTACTGTGGCATGGTGTAATTGCTTTTTTTTTTCTTTTTCCTTAATATTTTTTGTTACAATGAGAAGTTTACAATTCAGGTGAAAATCTAGACAAATGGATAAAGTAAAAAACTCATGTAACTTATAAAGTTATTATATTTGCCAACTGAAATCCAGTTAAACATTGATGAAAAAGACAACTTCATGGATATTTGCAAAGTGAATCCTGTGAAATTAGAGTTTTGAGAAAGATGTCTTAAATATATGATACAGTTAAAGATTTTTTATATGAATTTCACAATGCAATCATAAGATGACTCTTTTTGCGTGAACAATACTTGAAATTGATAAAAGCAAAATAAAAATCTAGTCATTGTAAAAGAACTACTTACATAAAAGGGCTGTTTTACATTCTGAAAGAACACTGGACAGAGGAATCAGCTGTATGAAACACAACCATCATGCACAGGCACAGCTAGAGGGAAAGTGAGAGAGAGTGAGGGAATATAATCTTGGAAACACTTGACACAGCGTAAGAGCATTCACTTTCAAACATTTTCAAACTTTAATATGCCTACCTATAATGAAGACTCTGAAAATAGTTTTATCTGTTGTAATAAAATATATTTTCTCAGGAATGTTTTGTACATTTCACACTAAAAGCATGGAAATCATCCTAATTTCTTTGAGGAAGGATTATGACTCATGATTCAGACCATTATAAGTTCAGACTTTTAAAAAATTTATTTAAGATATAGAAGTTTCATGTATTTTATACATACATATTTAGGATCATAGTGATACTTCCCCTTACCTTCCCTCCTGCCCATGGTCCTACCCTTCCTACTCCTCCCCCCTCTCCTATTTCCAGTGTAGTTTTTAAAAAGATCTATTTTTAGGTTGCTTTATACTCATAAGATTAACACTACACTAAGTAAAGTGTTCAACAAATAGTATGAAGGGAAAAACACTTCTTAAATTCCTCAAGAGTAAAGACAAGGGATCATTGAATTTCAGTGTCAATTTCACTCCTATGCATTACATTTTAGGTACTCTATTAGTTACTACAGATTAGGGAAAACATGATATCTGCCTTTTGGGTACTGAGTTATGTCACTAAGTGTAATATGATTTCCAGTTGTGACCATTTTGTTGCAAAAGACAGTGTTGTTTTTTCTTTTTCTTTTTTTTTAACCACAGAGTAATATAGTGTATATATACCATAACATCCATATCCAAGCATCAGTTGATGGCCATTTGGGTGATTTCATACCTTAGCCATTGTTAACTGAGCTGCAATGACTATGGGGATACAGAGAGTCCATCTGCTGATTTCATTTTGTTTGGATAAATTTCTAGGAGTGGGGTGGCTGGGCCATATGGTAGATACATTTTCAGATTGCTAAAGGATCTCCATACTGTCTTCTGGAATGGCTGCATCAGTTTACATTCCCACCAACAGTGGATTAGGGTGCTTTTATTCCCATATTATCATCAGTATTTATTGTTTGTTGATTTCTTTAAGAGAGCCATTCTTACTGGAGTGAGGTGAAACTTCATTGTGGTTTGGATTTGCATTTTCCTGATGGCTAGTGATCCTGAGTATTTTTTCAAGTGTCTATTGGCCGTTTAAATTTCCTCTTTTGAAAAATGCCTGTTCAAGTCCTTTGCCCATTTCTTTTAATGATTTGTTTGTTTTGTTGTTGATGAGTTTCTTGATCTCTTTACAGATTCTGGATATTAACTTTTATCAGTTGCAGACTTCACAAATATTTCTCCCATTCTGTCCATTGCCTCTTCACTTTGCTGAGTGTTTGTTTTGCAGTGCAAATGTAATTCCATTTGTTGATTTTGACTTTGATGGCCTGTGCCAACATCTTGCAGAGTTTCCCCCATGTTCTCTAGTAATTCAATCATATTGGGTTGTAGATTTAGCTCCTTGATCTATTTTGAGTGGATTTTTGTGCAAAGTGTAAGGCAGAGGTCTAATTTTCCCAGCATCATGTGTTCAAGAGACCATCCTTGCACCAGGGATGGGTTTTAACACCTTTGTCAAAGATAAGTTGGTTGTAAATGTGTGGATTGATTTCTGTAGTTTCTGTTCTGTTCCATTTGTCTACACATCTTTTTTTTTTTTTTTTGCCAGTACCAGTCTGTTTTGATTATAACATGCCCTGTAGTGTGTCTTGAAATCTGGTATTGTGATGACTCCAATTTGTTTTGGTTGTGTAAGAATGCTTTAGCTATTTGAGGTTTCTTGTGTTTCCATATGGATTTTAGCATCATGTTTTGTAGATCTGAGAAGACTGTCAGGATTCTGATTGGGATCATATAGAATCTGTAAACTGCTTTCAGTAGTATAGATATTTTGATATTAATTCTTCCCATCCACAAATATGGGATATTTTTCCTTTTCTTGTGTTTTATTCTATTTCTTTACTTAATGTTTTAAAATTTTTATCATAGAGGCCTTTGATGTCCTTTGTTAAATTTCTTCCAAGGTATTTAATTATTTTGTAGCCATTGTGAATGGAATTGATTTTAGAACTTCTTTCTCAACCACAGTGTTTTCTGAGTATACAAAAGCTGTTGACTTGTGCGTGTTGATTTTATATCCTGCCATTTCACCAAGCTCCCTTATGAGTTCCAATACTCTCTCAGTGGAATCTTTTATTATCCTTATGTATAGAATTATGGTCTGCAAATAGGGATAGTTTGACTTCTTCCTTTCCAATTGGTATTTCTTTGTTTTCCTTTTCTTTCCTAATGGCTCTGACTAAAACTTCTTTGACTATATTGAATAACAGTGGTGAGAGTGGGCGTCTTTATGTGGTTACAGATATTATTGGCAATGTATCCAACATTTCCGTATCAAATAACATCCTGGCTGTGGGTTTGTCTTAAATAGCCTTGATTGTGTTGAGGAATGTTCCTTCTATACTCAGTTTACTTAAGGTATTCATCGTGAAAGGATAGTTGCTTTTTCTGGTTTAGGAATTGAGGTGATGCTGGCTTCATAAAAGGAGTTTATGAGGATTCCCTCCCTTTCAATTCTTTGGAATAGCGTGAGGGGAATTGGAATTTGTTCTTTTTAAATGTCTGATAGAATTCAGCTTTAAAGTCATCTGATCCTGGGCTTTTCTTTGTTGGGAGGGACTTTATTACTAATTCAATCTCTGTTTCGGTTATTGGTCTTAGTTATCTTTGTCTTCATGACTCAATTTTGGTAGATTGTATGTATCCTGGAATCTATCCATTTTGTCTGTATTTTCGATTGTTTGCATGTTTTTTTTTGTTTGCAGTAATTTCTAATTGTTTGCAATAATTTCTATTGATTCTTTTTATATCTGTGGTATCTGTTCTTAAATTTCCTTTTTCACCTCTTATTTTATTGGTTTGGGTCTTCTACCCCTTTTTTTTTGCTTAGTTGGGTGAAGTGTATCAATTTTGTTTATCTTTTCAAAAACACTAGCTCTTCATTTCACTGATATTTTTCATTTTTTTTGTTTATTCTCTAATTTTAATTATTTCTTTCCTCCTCATAATTTTGGTTTTGGTTTTGGTTTGTTGTTCTTCTAGGTCCCTGAGATGCATTGATAGCTCATCTGTATGGTGCCTTCAGATTTCTTGATGTAGGCACCTATTCTTTTTATTTATTTATTTTTTTTTTTTGACAGGCAGAGTGGACAGTGAGAGAGAGAGAGACAGAAAGGTCTTCCTTTGCCGTTGGTTCACCCTCCAATGGCCGCTGCGGCCGGCGCACCGCGGTGATCTGATGGCAGGAGCCAGGTGCTTCTCCTGGTCTCCCATGGGGTGCAGGGCCCAAGCACCTGGGCCATCCTCCACTGCACTCCCTGGCTACAGCAGAGAGCTGGCCTGGAAGAGAGGCAACCGGGACAGAATCCGGCACCCTGACCGGGACTAGAACCTGGTGTGCCAGCGCCGCAAGGCGGAGGATTAGCCTAGTGAGCTGCAGCGCCGGCCCGGCACCTATTCTTATAAACTTTCCTCTTAACACACTTTTTGCTGTATCCCCTAAGTTTTGATATAATGTATTGTCATCTTTTCCAGATTTTTTTTATTTCTCTTTTGATTTCTTCTATGACCTACTGTTTATTCAGGAACCTGTTGTTCAGTCTCCATGTGTTTGCATTTGTTCTTGAGATTCTTGAGTTGTTAATTTCCATCTTGATTCCCTTGTGGTCAGAAAAGATATATGGCAATATATATATTTTTTAAGTTGCTAAGACTTGCTTTAAGGCCTAACATAGCATCTATCCTAGAGAAATTTCTAAGCACTGCTGAGAAGAATATGTATTCTGCCACTGTGTGATGAAAGATTCTCTAGATATTAGTTAGGTCTGCTTGGTCCATATTGTGAATTAACTCTGTTGCTGTTTTGTTGATTTTGTGTCTAGTTGATCTGTCCATTTATGAATGTGGGGTGTTGAAGTCTTCCATTACTATTGTACTGGAGTCTATGTCTCCCTTCAGATCCATAAATTCAGATTTTAAGGCTAAAATACTAAATCCAGATTAAAGGAGAGTTGTGGATGTAGGTACATTTGGCTGACCAAAGTTGAATAATAACATCATAAAATAAATCTATTTGGGTATTTGTAAGAGTTGTTCAATATTAAAGGATATTATAATGGGTTTTGTAATTTTAGTCATTTTAAGAGTAAAATAAGTGAAATTAAGTGAAATAAGTGAAATTAAAATAAGGCTAAAACTTTAAATATTTCTAAAGGTAGATGTAAAAATAGTCAATAGGCATATGAAACATGCTGAAAATCACAAATCAATTAGGAAATATTGGCGCCAGCATTTTGATGTAGCATCCCATATGGTTGCCAGTCCTTGTCCTGGCTTCTCTACTTCCAATCCAGCTCCCTGCTTATGGCCAGGAAAAAGAGGCAGAAGATGGCCCAATTGTTTAGGTCCCTGCCACCCATGTGGGAGACCCAGATTAAGCTTCTGGCTCTGGCTTTGCCTAGCTTTGGCTTTGAGGCCATCAGGAGAGTGCACCAGCAAATGGTAGACCTCTCTCTGTTTCTCCTTCACTCTGTAGTACTGATTCTCAAAATAAGTAAGTCTTTTTTTAAAAAAGGGGAAGTAGATATGAATCAAAAGCACACTGAGTTATCTCCTCGCAGCTTTTAGAATCACCATGATCTAAAATACAAAAGATAACAGGCATTACTGAGGATGTATAGAAAAGGGAATATTTACACACTGTTGATGGGAATTTAACCCAATTATCATATTCAGAATCAGTGCCTTTGGGACATGATTAGGTTGGATTAAATTGTGTGGATAGAGTCCCTGTTACCTAGTCATTGTGACTTTATAAGGAGTGACATTAAGAGACATGCACCCCCTCTTTCCATGTGATTTCTCTGTGCTACCTTGGAACTCTGCCTGCAAGAACATCTTCACCAGAGGCCCAACCAGTGGGGCTGCTGGATCTTGTACTGTAAACCTCCAAAACTGTAAGACAAAATGAACCTCTTCCCTTTCTATGCTGTTTGTTGTAGGGATGACATTGTATCAGTGAAAAACTAACTAGGGTGTAGACTCACTGTTGAACTAGTTTTGTTTGAATGTGATTATTCAGATTTACTTAAGTGAATCTAAAAATGAAAGCTTATGTACTCTGTTTAAAAGATGAGGCAACATGGCCGGCGCAGCAGCTCAATAGGCTAATCCTCCGCCTTGCGGCACCGGCACACTGGGTTCTAGTCCCAGTTGGGGTGCCGGATTCTTTCCCAGTTGCCCCTCTTCCAGGCCAGCTCTCTGCTGTGGCCAGGGAGTGCAGTGGAGGATGGCTCAAGTCCTTGGGCCCTGCACCCCATGGGAGACCAGGAGAAGCACCTGGCTCCTGCCTTTGGATCAGCGTGGTGCGCCGGCCGTGGCAGCCATTGGAGGGTGAACCAATGGCAAAGGAAGACCTTTCTGTCTCTCTCTCACTGTCCACTCTGCCTGTCAAAAAAAAAAAAAAAAAAAAAGATTAGGCAACATACTCAGGTGCAGAGTTGGTCTTCAATGTGCGTGTGATTGTGTGTGCATGCATTTTTGTATTCACTTGCTTACTTCCTTTATAGCTTGAGAAAAATTTGAACTAAATTCCCTTGAGTTCCTTGAAAAACAAAATTTAATGAATTTTTGAAGGGCAGGGAGGAGAGAGAAAGAGAATATGAATGAATGAGAATGAATATTAGAAAATGAGAATTAATGAATATGAATGGGAATGAATGTGTTCATCCACTGGCTCACTTTCCAAGTGCCAAGGCTGGGTCAGGCCAAAGCTAGGAGACCAGAACTACATTTGGATTTTCCATGGGGGTAGTAGAGACCCAAGCACTGCAGCCGTCACCTGCTGCCTCCCAGGGTGTGCATATGCAGGAAGCTGGAATCAGAAGTCAGAACTGGAACCAGGTACTCTGTCACAGCTGTGAGCATCCTAAATTGAGACTTTACCAGTGTCAAGCCACCCACACATAACAGGATTTAAAGAAATAAATATTAAATGTGTTTTTCAAAGTGTACTTTTTTTTTTTTAATTTTTTTGACAGGCAGAGTGGACAGTGAGAGAGAGAGAGACAGAGAGAAAGGTCTTCCTTTGCCGTTGGTTCACCCTCCAATGGCCGAAGTGGCCGGCACGCTGTGGCCGGCGCACCACGCTGATCTGATGGCAGGAGCCAGGTGCTTCTCCTGGTCTCCCATGGGGTGCAGGGCCCAAGGACTTGGGCCATCCTCCACTGCCCTCCTGGGCCACAGCAGAGAGCTGGCCTGGAAGAGGGGCAACCGGGACAGAATCCGGAGCCCCGACCAGGACTAGAACCCGGTGTGCTGGCGCCGCAAGGCGGAGGATTAGCCCAGTGAGCCACGGCGCCGCAAAGTGTACTTTTTAATATTATGAATGTTAGTAGCTTAAACACAGAATTTATTCTGTTAATTTGATTTGCATCATTTTTCAATTCTATAATTTGTTCATAAGATATATGATTAATATTTCTCCTCGTGCTAATTTGCTCATGATTTCTTCTGACGTTTTTATTCTCTGAGTATACTTTGAGTTATTTTGTTGTTTGAATGTTTTAAGTAATTGTTTGTAGACTGATAATTACCTTTCAAAATATTATAGATTTTATCTTTATGAAGAAAATATACATTTTTATTTCAGTTTGTAGTGTTAACAACTTCAGGATTTAACATGGGAAGCAAGATACACAGCAGACCCATAGAATGGCAGATGTCCTAAACAGCACTCTGGCCTCAGAATCAGCCCTTAAGGCATGCGGATCTGGCTGAAGAGCCCATGAGAGTATTACAGGCATCAAAAGCCAAAACACTCTGGCAAAAAAAAAAAAAAAAAACAAAAAAAAAACAAAAAACTAAATGAAAGATCTCCATGAGTGAGATCCCAGGGAAAAGAACAGGTCATGGTCATCAAAGAAGGAGGTACCTTTCTCTGAAGGGAGGAGAGAACTTCCACTTTGACTATGACCTTGTGTAAATATGATCAGTCGGTGAACTCAAAAGGCTTCCATAGCCTTGGCAGCTCATGACAAGAGCCTAGGGTGATTACTGATGCTGTAAACAAGAGTGTCAATTTGTTAAGTCAACAACAGGAGTCACTGTTCACTTACTCCTCATGTAGGATCTCTTTCCTTAATGTGCTGTACATTGTGATTTAATGCTATAACTAGTACTCAAACAGTATTTTTCACTTTGTGTTTCTATGTGGGTGCAAACTGTTGAAATCTTTACTTAATGTATGTTAAACTGATCTTCTGTATATAAAGAGAATTGAAAATGAATCTTGATGTGAATGGAAGAGGGGAGGGAGTGGGAAAGGGGAGGGTAGCGGGTGGGAGGGAAGTTATAGGGGGGAAGCCATTGTACTCCATAAGCTGTACTTTGGAAATTTATATTCATGAAATAAAAGTTTAAAAAAAAAAAACAACTTCAGGATTTATAACTTACTTCCTAAGAATATTTACATCCACTTGTAAAAATTCACATAATAACAATAAATGCAAATGGCATGCCTACTGCTATATTGTTCATATATTTAGATTGATTAGATACAGTGATGGAACCTTACTTTAGACCAAATTTTTTTGTTCTGTATAATTTGAGAGATGCCAGAAAAGACACTAAATTAGTTGTTCACTTTTTTAGCCTTCCAGAGGTTAAAGCCAATAGAAAGACCAAACAGCAGTTTTTGGCTTATCACTAAAACCTAAGTCAGATTCGATACTTCCTAGTTATAACACAGAGAACGGAGGCACTTAATGGATCAATAGTAAAGTGTTTTCAAGACATTCTCTCCAGGAGCCTGCCTCTTACTTAAGCTCTTTAGCTCACTATGCAGCTACAAGAACACTTCAGCCTCACAGATGATATAGTTGAAAAAGCAGACCTGCAGGGTTAGTTACTATGTGGTTGTGAATCGGTCATAGTCCTCAAGAGAAACAGAGCCAATAGGAGAGATACAGATATTTATTTTAAGAACTTGACTGACATGGTTGTGGAGGGAGGCAAGTCTGAAATCTGTAGGACAGAGCTGCAGGCAAGAAATGATCATTCATCTCTTTTTCCTTTTTGAAAAATGACTTAGTGACAATTTTAGAATTCATGTAGTAGAATGTTCAATTTGTTTATTATTGTTTACATTTAAGCTGTTTGTTTTTAGATACCTATGGGTAGTCTTCTATGAGCAGTAATGAATTGTCTGATACTTTTATCTTCCCCATCCTCTCCCCCACTTTGTGTTTAAATTGTTATTCTTTAACTTCTGATTAATGTCTTGAGGCAATCAGAATGCTTAATCATACATAACATTTATACCTAGGACTTGTTTAATCCTTGCCATTAGATGTATTATTCAGGTTAGTTCTTTGAATTCTTTGTTTGAAACTTTTTGCTGTAGGACACAGGACGATGTACGCAGGTCTGGTTTTCCAGGTTCACAACAGGTTGGTTGTGAGCTTTATTCCAGTTTGGAGAGATATGAGATCTTTGTCTTATCTCTCCTTTCCTTGTGAATCTTAAATAACTTGTTCTAATGTCTTCTGATGTAAAATGTCAATGTGAATTGATCTATTTTTCTGGATGGTGCATATAATTATTTTACTTTGTCTCTTTTGTCCTTCAAATCAGGATTGATTTATTTTAGAATTTAAACAGTTAATATGAAAAATTTGAAATAAATCTTAAAAATGTGTAGAGAACAAAGACAAATAATCAAAAACAAATTCTTTTTTACTTCATTTTTATTTTAATTAGTTTTTAACAGATTCACTGTGATTTGTTCTCAGTATGTTTGACATTCTTGCCAGTATCATCTTTTCTAGGATCAGTATAAATGTCCAGATCTCTTTGAAACTACTTCTTTCTGATATGATTCATAACAGTTGTAGAATAATTGTTGGTCCTCCCTTTTTTTAAATAAAAGAAAACAGTGTATTTTTATTTACTTGAAATGGTTCACTCCCCAGATGCTTGGGACAGCTGGAGCTGAGCAGCCCAAGCCAAGAACCTGAAACTCTAGCTGGGTCTCTGTTTGGGTGGCAGGGTCCCAAGCCTTTGAGCCATCATGTACTGCCTTGCTGGATGCACTAGCGGAAAGCTGGGTCGGAAGTGGAGTTGCAGGGACCCGAACTGGCACTCTGGTATGGGATGCGGGTGTCCCAAGTGGTGGTTCAGCTTGTTCCACAAGACCCCCTTCAGATCTTTTCTTTTTATATTTAGGCAGTCCCTAATCTGTTTCCAAGGCTCAGAGGGCAGGATTTGCTAGTCAGCACCCACCCATTATGGCCCAACATTTTTGCATGTTCATATTTTTTTTTCATTTTTATTTAATGAATATAAATTTCCAAAGTACGGCTTATGGATTACAATGGCTTCCCCCCCATAATGTCCCTCCCACCCGCAACCCTCCCCTTTCCCATTCCCTCTCCCCTTCCATTCACATGAGGATTCATTTTCAGTTCTCTTTATATACAGAAGATCAGTTTAGCATACATTAAGTAAAGATTTCAACAGTTTGCTCCCACACAGAAACATAAAGTGAAAAATAATAGATGATTTTTAAATGATGATGAAATCAGATCAGACCTATTGTCATGTTTAATCCCAGTGAGAGTCAAGTTGGGAACTGATAATTTCTTCTTTTTTTTTTTTATTTTTTAACAGAAGATCAGGTTAGTATACATTAAGTAAAGATTTCAACAGTTTGCACCCCCATAGAAACACAAAGTGAAATATACTGTTTGAGTACTCGTTATAGCATTAAGCCTCAATGTACAGCACATTAAGGACAGAGATCCTACATGAGGAGTAAGTGCACAGTGACTCCTGTTGTTGACTTTACAAACTGACACTCCCGTTTATGGCATCAGTAATCTCCCTATGCACCAGTCATGAGTTTCCAAGGCTATGGAAGCCCCTTGAGTTCTCCGATTCTTATCTTGTTTAGACAAGGTCATAGTCAAAGTGGAGGTTCTCTCCTCCCTTGAGAGAAAGGTACCTCCTTCTTTGATGACCCATTCTTTCCACTGGGATCTCACTCCCAGAGATCTTTCATTTAGGTTTTGTTTTGTGTTTGTTTGTTTTTTTTTTTTTTTTTTTTTTTTTTTTTTTTTTTTTTTTTGCCAGAGTGTCTTGGCTTTCCATGCCTGAAATCCTCTCATGGGCTTTTCAGCCAGATCGGAATACCTTTAGGGCTGATTCTGAGGCCAGAGTGCTGTTTAGGACATCCGCCATTCTATGAGTCTGCTGAGTATCTTGCTTCCCATGTTGGATCACTCTCCCCTTTATTTATTCTATCGGTTAGTATTAGCAGGTACTAGACTTGTTTATGTGCTCCCTTTGACTCTTAGTCCTTTCATTATGATCAATTGTGAACTGAAATTGATCACTTGGACTAGTGAGATGGCATTGGTACATGCCACCTTGATGGGATTAAATTGGAGTCCCCTGGTATGTTTCTAACTCTACCATTTGGGGCAAGTCAGCTTGAGCATGTCCCAAATTGTACATCTCTTCCCTCTCTTATTTTTAAGATAGGTATGTAACAGTTCAAAAATTCATGTGAGTTGTCATATTTTGGATTACTAATAACTGAGAGATGCAGAAAGTGTTTTTGGCTGAGTCCTTGGTTAAAGGTTGATTATGATTATGACCTTGACTGAGGAAAGTAGAAAACAAAGCAGTGGTGAGGGTTGTGAATATCAGTCAAGGGGTGCATGGTTTCAGGAGAGATGATCATCACAACAAATGAGAAATCATACATTTGTTCAGAGTCAAGATAGCAGGTCGTAGCCTGAACTGTAGTGCAATAATGATAGCAGAAACAGGGCTACGAGTTCTCAGGTTGAGTATTGTTTTCCTCAGCCAATCATAGCCCCACACAACTCAGAATAAGTAGTATACATTCTATACACGTGGAGGGAAAATATCATCTGGTTTATACTTCCAGGATAAGATCCAGGGCTTTTGAAACTTCCCTCTGTAAAGCGTTAGTTGCATAAGGACTTGCCTAATTTCTACAAGAAAGCCGAGGACCTCTATAAATCCTTATAGTTAGCTGGTTTTTTACTGCTAATCCAACAGGTAAATAAAAATGGACTGTAAAAACCTCAGAAACCATTGCATTCTGAGGACTTGAGGAAGGCCACGGACTGCAGAGGAGGTCCCCAAGCTAACAGAAAGTCCACCCTCTGTGGACCGTGCCACATGCAGGCCGTGCTGCATTCTTTTAACGGTAGTCACTGTGCTCGACTCCATTTGCGCCCTCAAATATTTTTCCTCTGCTTTCCAGCTTATACCTTTGATTGGTTCTTCTTAGCGAATACCATTCCCACACATATTCACACTTTAATTATCCGTGTATACCACCCTGAAAATGCATGTGTAAAAGCAGCATCTAAATTAGTCTCTAAATGTCTAAAACTGATCTTTCTACATTTGTACCACTTGGAGCTGCCCTGTGGATGATTGAGTCAAGTCAAACTCCTGGTCACTTAATTCGGATTTATAGTGAACCTCAATGTGAAGTTCATCCTTCATATCCTGACTTGGTTAATGAACCAATTTACTTAGTCACCTATGTCTGAAATGTAATTTCTCCTTTTTTATTTGTCTCCTGGAACCAGTTAGCCCACAGCATTTGTTCATATTTAACCTATACATCTCAAATAAACCTGTATCTCTGCATATCCAGTAAAACTGTATTAATTCACATCCTTGTAATCTCATTTTGAATAATGCAAGAATCTTTCTGTTAGCAACTCCTGGCTACTCACCCTTACCCCACATTACTGAAAAGACCGACCTCTTACTTTCTTGTCTAAATTATCTCTATTTTCTAGAAAATATTCAAGTACTTAGCGTGATCTACATTTCCATTCATGCTCCTTTACTAATCTTATTTTTCTCCATTCTCTGGAATAATTTTTATACGTAAGGTAACCATGTGTAACAGTTTAACTACTTCATACCCATTAAGACTCCTCTCATGTGACACCTACTCTGAGATTTGTGGAAATACTTACTGTTACATTTAGGCAAAAGTAATTCATGGCAAATCTCTTATAGTTATTCACATAATATCAAAATATCTGGTTAACTTCTCAATTCTTCACTTAAAACTTCCTGTTTTATATATGTGCGTATTAAAACCCAGTAATATACTTACTTACAGAGCTTAGAAAATTGAATGCAGCATATTATTATGCATATATATATAGTGTTATTGAAGTAACAATTTGAAATAATAAAGTAAAGGCCTGGAGTGGAAAAGTTTTCAGATTTTCTGCATTAGAAGGTTTCATTGAATAAGCAAGTTTTGGGAATTCTTCATACAGTATCTGTAGTGAATAATTAGACCATCGTTTGTCCAAACTCTTTTTGAGCAGAGATGATTTATATTCTATTTATTGTTTTGAAGTTATTAAAAATGGTTAGCATTTTGGAAGTACTTATGAATAAAAAACCTGTAGACTGAGTAAATATTTTGATAACATATTAATCCATGTTGCTATGGAGATAATACATTTTATAATGTTATATTATATAGTTGAAAATTGCCTTTTTAAATTAATCAAATCCACATGCCTCTTATTTCATATCCCTTAGAGACTGAAAACGTAAGAGTGATTTGAAGGCAATATGAATTTCATAGTCAAAGAAATTACAGATCAGTTGACTGTCAAAGAAAGGTAAACTTTGGTGTCAGATTTAAAACAAAAAGCGCCATTTTTTAAAAAAAAATCAAGTTGTTTCTGAATGAAGTGTTTGATTAGATATGTGTGTGCACATGCATATACATGCATATTTATGAATTTAACATGCTTAATCAAGTAAAAAGTAGTAAAATTTTATTCAGAATTCCTTCTTTGTAATTCTAAAGCCTAATTTTGTTTTATTACATAACTCCACTTCTCAATATGTTTCTTAAATCTCCCAATTTTAAACTGTATTTCTGCATTCTGTATAGTTCAGATCCATAATTTTTGTTCCAGTAACTGATTGAGAGGGCTTGACGAAACATGGTAAGTAGTAGCAGACGTATGAAATAGCTCCTGTCCTGAAAAAGCTTCCTTCCTAAAGCCAACTAAATATATCCATCAATGTGAGAATTTTTACTAAAACTCTGCTCAGATCCTGTAGCTTGAAGATGAATTCCATGAGGTGCTGTGCTGTAGAGACGTAGGCTTTGCGGTCTGCAGAACTCTTCCTATTGAGCATGATATTTATTCTTGTGGTTGTGTATGTTCCTGTGTTATACTCTGCAGTATTGCTATCTATCTTACAACGTCCTTGTGAAAGGTAAGTAAAACAAATGGATATGAAGCACTCAGATTGAATGTTCAGTGTCTGTTGTTATTTTTGATACTCGAAGTCCTGGTATGTGGAGCTCCAGTTTCTATTTTAACTCTTTATTTTAACTTCATTCATCTTGAAGTTCCTTCCTGGGCATACATGCTTCAGTTACCTTGAAAAAAGATTATTTGAGAGGAGGGGGATGGGCAAGAGCGAAGGAGGAAGGGCAAGAAGAAAGAAAAGAGAAGGCGTTTTCCCATCTGCTGGTTCATTCCCCAAATCCTCCAACAGTCAAGGCTGGGCCAGAGCCAAAGCTAGAAACTGTGAACATAGTGTCCTAAGGGGATGGCAGGGACCCAGTGACGTGAGTCATCACCGCTGCCACCTAGGGTTGGCATTAGTGGGAAGCTGGAAGCTGGAACAGGGAATTGAACCCAGGCACTCTGATGGGGCACATAGGCATGTTAACCATTAAGGCTAAACACTCACTCTGCCCAGTTGCATGTAAAGAGCACTGACTTTCCTAAGACACATTCATCTCAATCATATTTCCCCTACCCTGGATCTTCCTTCAACCACTTGTGTGTGTATTGCTTTATATGAATACATCCCCTTAAGTTAAGGTGAAATGATGTCCCCTTTGGAAACATCTGTTGCTAGTAGGCTGGGCTTAAACCATGTATGAGCTTTATAGGGTCTGGCTGTTATGCTGACAGTGACAGGCTTTCTTCCCAGGGATAGGTTTTCAGTTAGCCAAAAGGTTTAATGTCTTTTAAAATTAAATAGCAAAATGTGTTAAAATAACTGCAAGTACGTTTAGTATTTCACTGTTCATACTAAAGTAATCAATAGACTTCAGAATCATTCTTTGGGCTAGATGTTTGGTGCAGTGGATAAGAGGTCTGCATCCCATAATGGCATGTGTGTGTTCAAGCACCAGATCCATTTTTTGTCCAGCTTCATGTTAATAAGTACTCTGGGATTCAGCAGGTGATTGTTCACGTCCCTGGATCCCTGCCACCCATGTGGGTGACCCAAATTGAAGTGCAGATTTTTAGGAAATGAAGCAATGCATAAGAATGTGCTCCATTCACTCTCTGCCTTTCTAATAAATAAATAAATAAACATTTAAAAAGTTTTGTATTATACAAAAATTAAAAATTAGACCGACTGAAGTTACCACATAATACATAGATATTAATTTCTAAAGTTTTTAAATTAATTTCTCAGTGACTTCTTTCTTGTTTCGTGTTTCATTTCCTCTTCTTGCCTTTCACACTTTAGTTTCATTTCTTCAGATCTCTGTGTCATTTATTTTATTCATTTCATTTTGTCTTCCTTTGTTTCTTTCAACTACTGGGACCTCTTCATTGGCTTTATAAATATTCTCCAGCAAGAAGTGACTTATTTTTCACTCACTATATTATTTTCTTTCCTGAACATTTCGACAAGCCAATATACTCTCCTATGAATATTCTGTCACATGGAAAGCTAAAGCTTCGAAGGTGGTATCTGTCATTTCGCCTCATTCCTTCTGGCTCTGGGCTTGCTTAAAGTTCAGTGTTTTCCTGCCCCCAGATCAGTAGCTGCTTTTTTTTTTTAGCAAAAATATTCACCTGGGTACCTCTTGATCTGTGAATTTTTTCACTGTAGAATTAAATTACAGCAGTTGGCATAAGTCATTGCTGAAAGTAGGTAACTTTTATGCAAGGGAGATGCAAATAGCTAAAGTTAAAGCAGCAAGTCATTTTTCACTATTTTTACCAGCTTTTCCATTATGAACAATTCATAAATTTTGAATTATTTCTGTTGGGACCAATTATAAATGAAACTTTTTTTGTCATTTAATTTGCATTTGGGTTTCCTCTACACTGTGTTTCTTTCAACCTACACTAGAAGAGTATAGAATTGAGGCAATCTCATTGAACAAAGGGATCACATTAGGTTCATTTGTTAAATTGTACCTTTGCATGGTTTATCTGAATGTAAATGTCTCCAATTTACTAAGGAAAGTTAAGTGATAATTTTAATTAGATTAATAAAGCTTTCTAAAACATTAAATTGTGTTCCTAATCTGACTCTTCTTTTTTTTTTTTTTAAATGTGATGATTTTTTTAAAGATTTATTTATTTGAAAGGCAGAATTAGAGAGGCAGAGACAGAGTCTTCCATCCAGTGGTTCACTCCCCAGTTGGCTGCCACAGCTGGAGCTGCACCAGTCTAAAGCCAGGAGCTTCTTCTGGGTCTTCCACAAGGGTGCAAGGGCCCAAGGACTTGGGCCATCTTCTACTGCTTTCGCAGGCCATAGCAGAGAGCTGGATCAGAAGTGGAGCAGCCAGGATTTGAACCAGCACTACAGGCCGTGGTTTACCCACTCTGCTATAGTGCCAGCCCCTAATCTGACTCTTAATAATTTCTCCAAAGATGCTACTTGTGTTCACTCACACAGAACAAACTTTCCAGGTGACCTTGCAGGCTGCTGTGCTGCAGAGCTTTGAACTTGCCGCTGCCACTCCAATGGCCTTCTCACCTTCCTTAGAACAGGCAGACTTCAGCCTCCTCAGTGGAAGTGTGCCTTTGTGGAGAAATCCAACCTTGAACTAAAGACTGGAACTTGTCTATGCACTCAGAGCTTCCTTCAGTTTTGCTTTGTAGCATTTACCCCAAGTGCAGCCAAGCACATGTGGTGTGATTATTTAGCTGTGTCTTCCTTGTTTGCAGTGTTCCATGTCAGTTGTGCAGTTCATTGCTGGCTTCTCAGTTCTTAGCACTTAGAGTGTGTCTCAAGTCTGGGACACACTAAGTTATTTTTTGATTAATGGTATATGGATTAATTTTTAATTTTTTGAATTAATGAATATTCTATTAATGCATAAAATGATATTAGGCTAAGAGGATGTAAATATGATTTATAATTTGTCATAAATTACATAATACTATCCGTCATACAGTTTTAGAGATTATACATGTAAAAGGATGAACCTGATGACAATCACCTTTTAAGAAATGTCGTTTGTGGTTACTGTTGAGTTCTTTCTCAGCAATCCTCCCTCTCAACACTGTTGTTGGCTTCTAAGATTTTTAGTGCTCTGGGCCCTGTTTCCAGATGCTTCCCTAGAGACAGCAGTTATTTTTCTTCTTTTCCCTTTTGGCTTTCATGTATGTTGCCCAGCAATTTAAGGCTCTTTCTGATGAGGAGAGGCGATCTGAGTGAAGTTTGGACTCCAGCATCCCCCTTCTCTCTGTTATTCTTTTTCTCCATCTCAACACACAATTTTTTGTGTGATCCCCGGATGTCCAGAAATAGTCCGCGGTGGCGTCGCTAGGCGGAGGTTTTTACTTTCGGTTTTGACCAGTGGGCTTTCCAACGGGCGGGGCTCTCTGGAGGCGGAGGGATCGAGGTCGCGGTAAACAACAAGATGGCACCAGGACCCCCCGCAGTGAGTCTGCCTGCCTGCCTGTTGTGTGACACCTCACCTGATTGGCTGAAGGACGCGTGCCCTTCACGTGAACAGAGACCGGATTGGTGTGCCTGATGCATGGACTCTAGCTTGCTCCTGATTGGTTGCATTTTGTATATAAGCCGCGGGTGTAAGGAGGAAGCTCTCTCTCTCCTCTCCTTTCCTCCTCCCTCTCTACCTCTGTCACGTTTACTTTCTCTAATTAAAAAGTCTACTGAAGACCGATAAATGTCGTTCATTCTTTTCTCGCCCGAGAAACCGTTGTCGCGGGCCCTGGGTTGAGTCTGCTGGCCAGACTCCCCGAGACGCTCGTGGCACCTGGATACAAGATAGAGGGGAAGCTGTGGGACACACTGGTCACGTGGCAAAGACCCCCAGGAATTCAGCATCCTGTCAGTCTGCAGAACCTTCTTTAACACAATAATTTAAACCACCTGGCTGAAAGACAAGGATTATTTTCTTTCTTTCTTTCTTTCTTTCTTTCTTTCTTTCTTTCTTTCTTTCTTTCTTTCTTTCTTTCTTTCTTTCTTTCTTTCTTCCTTCCTTCCTTCCTTCCTTCCTTCCTTCCTTCCTTCCTTCCTTCCTTCCTTCCTTCCTTCCTTCTTTCTTTTTCTTTTTCTTTTTCTTTTTCTTTTTCTTTTTCTTTTGACAGGCAGAGTGGACAGTGAGAGAGAGAGAGAGAAAGGTCTCCCTTTTCCGTTGGTTCACCCTCCAATGGCTGCTGCAGCCAGCACGCTGCAGCCGGCGTGCTGTGCTGATCCAAAGCCAGGAGCCAGGTTCTTCTCCTGGTCTCCCATGTGGGTGCAGGGCCCAAACACTTGGGCCATCCTCCACTGCCCTCCTGGGCCACAGCAGAGAGCTGGACAGGAAGAGGAGTAACCGGCATAGAATCCGGCGCCCCGAATGGGACTAGAACCCAGTGTGCTGGCGCCGCAGGCGGAGGATTAGCCTAGTGAGCTGTGGTGCCGGCCAAGGATTATTTTCTAACTGTTATGGAGGCTGGAAGTCCAAGACCAAGCTCTTGACAGACTTGGTTCCTACTAAGGCCTCTCCTCCTGGTCAGGAGATGGCTGTTTCTTCAATGTTGTCATGTGCTTGTGTGTGTGTGTGTGTGTACATACATACATACACACATGCCTGCTGTCTCCATCTGCTCAGATTCCCTCTGTTTTCAGGGCATCTGTCATATTGGATTTCAGCTTCCCTGTAAGTCCACTTTTTAAAAAATGTTTATTTTCATTTTACATGAAAGATGGAGAAACAGAGACAGAAAT
Organism: Oryctolagus cuniculus; assembly: GCF_964237555.1. NCBI lineage: Eukaryota > Metazoa > Chordata > Mammalia > Lagomorpha > Leporidae > Oryctolagus > Oryctolagus cuniculus. Next base: position 9,127,063 of record NC_091445.1, on the reverse strand, counting down.
CTTCTATCAGCTGGTTCACTTCCTAAATGCCCTAAAGGCAGGGCTGGGCCAGGCTGAAGCCATGAGTTGAGAACTCAGTTGGGGTCTCCCAGCTACTGGGCTATCACCTGCTGCCCCTAGGATGCACATTAGCAAGAGGAGCGGGGCTTGAACCAAGTGCTCCACTATGGAATGCAGGTGTCCCATGCAGTGACTTACTGCTGCACCAAGCAGTTGCCTCTAAAGCTAACATTTTATCTTAGGTGCTTCCTTATAGGCATTATTTCTAAATATGATCGCATTCTGAGGTACTTCAGGCTAGAACTTCTGCACGTGAATTTGGGTTGTATCACAATCACATTTCCCACAGATGGCTTTTAGCAATGCATGAATGATTATTGCTGAGTAATTGCTATCTGTTTGAGTGTCCACAATGTGCAAACAGCCTCTCTTTGCAAGTGCTGCCTTAGAGTCCTGGCTCTTTATTAGCTGCAGCCATAGCTTTTCGATGTATTTAAGAAAAGTGAAACTTTTACCAATTACCTCACTTTTTATCTTTGTGAAGGTAGGAATGATATTCTAACTTTCAACATTGTGAGCAGCAGGAAAATATTGTTTAAATAAAAACTGTATGAGATAGGGGCCAGCGCTGTGGCATAGTGGGTAAAGCTGCTGCCTGCAGTTTTGATATCCCATATGGGTGCCGGTCCAAGTCCTGGCTGCTCCACTTCCGATCCAGCCATCTGCTATGACCTGGGAAAGTAGTAGAATATGGCCCAAGTCCATGGGCCCTTGCACCCTTGTGGAAGACCTAGAAGAAACTCCTGACTCTGGCTTTGGATCAGCTCTGGCTGTTGAGGTCATCTGGGGAGTGAACCAGCAGATAGAAGTCTTCTTCCTCCCTCTATCTCTGCCTCTGCCTCTCTCTAATTCTGCCTTTCAAATAAAAAAAAAAAAAAACTGTATGAGATAGATATTTGTGGTGGAATGAGGAGGTTAAAAGTCATGCCAAGATGGCCACTGAGTTCAAAAGGTCATGCCAAGATGGCCACTGACAACAAACTGCCTGGCATCAAGCCGTGATTGGATGGCTTCTGAAGCCACATGACAGCAGAGCCTGACTGACAACAGGCCATGATTGGATGGTTTCAGAAATTGCCTGGCAACAAGAGCCTGACTGGCAACAGGCTGTGATTGGATGGCTTTGGAAACTGCCTGGCAACAGGCTGTGATTGGTTAGGGCATAGACCGCCCCTTGACTGGATTGGCTGCTTTGGCTATACAAGCAGCTGTGGCAACTGAAATAAACAAGTCTGTGGGCTGCTTGCCTCAGGCCTGCTTTCATCCGACTCCCGGGGTCTGTGTGGTGACTCCACGCCTCTTGCCCCCAACACGCTCCTCCTCTCAGAACGAATCCTCTCAGAAAAGAAATCAACTTCAACAGATATTGGCATAGATGATCTGATATAGTCTTTGTCACAAATGTACAATGCAGCCAATATCATTGCATGCATTCTGCTGATGAGAGGACTGACATGATTGTGGTGACCTTGACCCACTGTCAGACATTCAATAGGAGGTGAAAACAGTATGGAAACCATAGCAGCCAGTTTATTCTGCTCAGAGCTAGTGTTTTGAACAACTGGACTATAAAAGTGTAGAAATATCAATAATGCCGCTTAATCAGTGCTAAATATAAATCTGAAGAAAGCATCAAGTTATTTTTAGAAAGACTATTTTATGAATTAGCTAGATGATGAATTGAAACTTATTTTCAATGATTTTTTTTTAATTTGTGCCACTGTCCATGGCTTATTAAAATACTGTGAAGCTTGATATCTATGTTTTTGATACATGGTCAATATTACTTCAATACAATAACTGAAAATCAGGATTTTGACTTTCCAAATGACATTCCATGATATTTTGTTTTCAATTATGTATTCAATTATGAACACAGTCTACCTCCTGAGGTTTCCAGTTAAGATGAAAGGACATGTCACAGTTAGGAACAGTCAACTCATCAAGAGTCGTGGTGAGAAGTGATTGCTATGAATCATTACCAGATGGAATTATTTGTAATGATGAACAATCTCAATTGCTCTGCAAGTAATTTAAAATCCATTCTCAGTTGCATATGAATTTTGTATCATAGAACCAAGAATTAATTGTATCTATTTTTTAAATGGAACACTTTGTATGACATCTATTATCAGATATACAACAGTGTTAAAAATTTAATAGCACAGAACAAATCACCTACTAGATTAGAGATCAATAAGACTGAATTATTTGAGTATTGAATTATATGATATGAAATGTCCATATATTTAAGAAGGAACTTAATTTTTAGATAACTCACAGATGTTTAATGAAAAAATTATTTGTGGAGATACATAAATTCAAATCACTTCACATTTGCTGCTCTTTTCCAAACCCTATCTTGTCATAGAATAAAGGCTGAAATATTCGTAGACACATTTCTATTGTCCAATTTCCTGCACTAGGTCAAGGAAGGTATTAGAAAGCTTCACTTTAATTCTTTTTAACAAACTGGCCAATACAGTCTAAGAAGTTATATAAAAAGGAAAATGAGTAGTCTGAAAAGTAGTTTATCTGAAAACTATCTGAAGATGTTACAGGAGTAAAGAAGAGAAAGAAAAACTTTACCTACAAGGAATTTTATATAGACAAGTTTGAGGATGAGAATAATCAAAGTTGGAAATCATAAGTAAGTGTATATGTTATAGAAAAATGGTAGGGAAGTATTGTGTAGCTATTTATGGAGACCATGATAGAACTGGTTCATTAAGTTTGGCCTTATAAGTTAGCATTGCCACTGAAGACTTTAATTTACATATTAGCTTTGCTTTTTTTTTCTTTTATAGATTTGTTTATTTGTTTGAAAGTCAGAGTTAGAGAGAAGGAGAAGCAGAGAGAGAGCGAGAGAGGTCTTCTATCTGCTGATTCACTCCCCAGTTGGCTTGTAACAGCTGGAGCTGTGCTGATCTGAAGCTTGGAGCTTCTTCCCGATCTCCCATGTGGGTGCAGGAGCCCAGGCACTTGGGCAATCTTCCACTGCTTTCCCAGTACTATTTTAGTTACATACCAAAATTGCAATCTCTCATTTTAAATTTTATTCAATTGAATATATTGTCATGGCTGATGCTGTGGCTATGCCCGAATCTCCAGTGAGCTCCAGTTTGAGTCCTAGCTGCTTGGCTTCTGATGCAGATTCCCACTAATGAATGGTCCAATTGCTTGGGTCCTAACCACCCACATGGGAAACTCAGATGGATTTCCTGGCTATGGGTTTCAGCCCATTCAGTCCCACCTCTTGTGACCACCTGAGGAGTGGACCAGTGGATATGTGCGTTGTCTTTTCCCTTGCTCTCTCTTCATCTCTGTTACTCTGACTTTAAAATAAAGTTTTAAAAACTTTAAAAGGCCAAAGTTTCTTTTAAAAATTAAATTTTTCTTTTTCTTTTCTTTTTTCTTTTTTTTTTTTTTTTGACAGGCAGAGTAGACAGTGTGAGAGAGAGACAGAGAGAAAGGTCTTCCTTTTGCCATTGGTTCACCCTCCAATGGCCGCTGCGGCTGGCGCGCTGCGGCCGGCGCACCACGCTGATCTGATGGCAGGAGCCAGGTGCTTCTCCTGGTCTCCCATGCGGTGCAGGGCCCAAGGACTTGGGCCATCCTCCACTGCACTCCCGGGCCATAGCAGAGAGCTGGCCTGGAAGAGGGGCAACCGGGACAGAATCCGGCGCCCCGATGGGGACTAGAACCCGGTGTGCTGGCGCCGCAAGGTGGAGGATTAGCCTAGTGAGCCACGGCGAGGGCTAAAAAATTTAATTTTTCTAAATAAGTAAGTTCTTCCTGGTATAATGCTTTAAAAGTCTCTGACACTAGGTTTAGATCTAATTAGTCATGCATATATATTTCTCATTCTCTTTTTACTACTGCTTTCTATGATTTACTCCATATTCTAAGTATTTTGATACTATTTATTTATCCCAGAGAGGCTTTTAAATTCTTGTGTTTTAGACCTGTCTCCTTTCTCATGCTGAAAATTTACCTGTTGCTCAAAGCTCTTTATAATCCCTGTTGTATTCTCCTATTGCTATATTAGACTCTACTCTTTAATTCAAACCCCTGAAAAGATCTATCACATTGAAAAGATTTGAGTTGAATTTTGGGAATTTCAGTTATCATGGAATCTCTGTATAGGAGACATTCGGAACCAATGAAGTCTTCAAGGTATTTTACTTCAAAATTAGCAGTACTTTAAGCTGCTGCTTCTTGACCCTTGGTGTTGAGGCATTGCCTTCTCTTGACTGGAGGAAGACTCTTTCAGTCTAAAATAGTGTCAACAAGACACAGAGGTCGTTCAGTATTTACTTACAAGCATTACATATATGACAAAACTGTATCTATTTAAATATTCTGTACTTGGCTTGTGCGTATACTGAGGTGTTCTTACATGGAAGAATATTTCTAAGTAACTAACATTAAATTTTAAAGACAATAAGCACATTGAGTAAATTGTCTGCCAAATGTGGTAAATAAATTTATTTACACCATTCATCTTTGAGGAAAATGCTACATTTCGTATTACCTCACTTAGATTCAGGGGTGTTTTATACATAGCTCATAAATATTCATAATATGGAAATTATCTCCACCAATTTATTTCAGCCGAATTTTATTGATGCCTGTTAGAGGATCAAGGGATTCAGTGGACAAAATTAAGAGTGGGTTTTGATTCTTCGATAAGCTGATTTAAGTTCCTCCTAGATTTCTCACAAAAATAATTTGGTAATAGTTGTAGTATCAGAAACAACTATTGGGACTGGCACTGTGGCATAGTGGGTGAAACCACCACCTGTGGTGCTGGCATCCCATATGGGTGCCAGTTCTTGTCCCAGATGCTCCATTTCGATCAAGCTCTCTGCTATGGCCTGGGAAAGCAGTAGAACGCGGCCCAGGTTCCTGGGCCCCTGCACCTATTGGGAGACCCAGAAGAAGCTCCTAGCTTTGGAATGGTATGCCTCTGGCCATTATGGCCATCTGGAGAGAGAGCCAGTGGATGGGAGACATCACTCACTGGCTCGCTGGCTCGCTCACTCTCTCTCTGCTTATCTGTAACTCTGCCTTCAAATAAATATGTAAATCTTAAAAAAAAAACTATTCATTGAGTACTCAGTATGTGACTGCCTTGTGTCAGAGTTTAAAATCACATTGAGAAAAAATCCTAGAAGACTGATATGTTATCCATATTTTTATGTAATTATTTGTTTTCATTTTATGAGAGACATAGAAACCAACAGAGAGTTCTTCATCAGCTGGTTCACTCCCCAGATGCCCATAACAGCCGGAGTGGGCAAGGCAGAAGCCAGGAACCTGGAACTCAATCCAGGTCTGCATGTCATGTACTACTTCTCAGGGTTCCTATTAGTAGGAAGGTAGATGGGAATTGGAGGAGCTAGGACTCTAACCTAAGTGTTCTGACATGGGATGCCAGTGTCCTAAATATATGCTCTCATCCTTATTTTTTAATGCAGGCACAAAGTGACAGGGTACCTTCCCAAGGTCACATGGCTGCCATGGTCCATGATTATTGGCGTGAATTCAAATAAGTTTAATGAGGATGTCATTTACTTGTCATTATTTACTTTACACATCATTGAGTTGAGGTTTCAGGGAGAGGATGGTGTGCATTCTGTGACCACAGTTTCATGTTGAGCTCTGGTGTAAAACGGAATCCAAGGCACAACAAAGCATTCTTTAGTGTCTACTTTGTAACCCTGGTCCTTTGGGAGAAGCTTGGTTCCTGGGTGAGATAATACTGCTAACGCAGTCAGTATGTCCAGCTTGTTGTAAAACTCAGAGCATAGGTGCCGTCATCATCTAAAAATGATTGAAGTTTAGTGTGTAAAAAAGATAGGGTTGGTACTTACAATATGCATAATAATTAATAATTATTTTGCATAATCAAAGTTAGTGAAAAGTGGAAAGTCTGTAGAGTACATCTCATTAAACAGAAATAATCTCTGGCAGGGTGAATGTCTTATGCAAATCTCCCAAGGAAGCTATTGATCCAGCCTTGGGAACAGACTGAATGGCAACTGCTGTCTTAGTGTCTCGGAGAGCCTGGAAACTACAGTGGCACTGCTGTACTGGGCTCCTGTCCTTGGCTTCTCCAGAAACTTACTCTTCCACATCCTTCCCCCAGTAGTGACTGATAAGTAATCATTACGTTCAGCAGGAATGCAAGGGAGTGCACAGGGTTGATATTCTGTCCTCAAAAGAAATTTTCCCCCAAATCAGGGTTAAGTCACATTGATTAACTGGCATGAGTTGCAATCTGATATTGCCATTGATTGCCCTGCGCTTGCCTGTGCTTTAATAAGGGACTTCAATTTTCAGGATCTGTGCTCTACTTTTCACAAGTTGAAAACTTACTGCAACTGACAAAATAAAAATGACAACAAGGACTTTCCTCGTTTCAGTGCCTGATGTGACCCTGCATCCACAACTGTGATTTCTTAAAAGCCTTACATCACCTCAATTCACTTGGAAACTCGTCCTGCTGACGGTCTCACTCCATTCTCAAACCTAAAAACATTGCCGTGCTGTACCGAATGCCTGACTTTCTAATCCATCATGGCATTATCTTTAATGCTATTTTTCTTTTGCTCAAGTAGAAGAATGATTGAGAAAATCTGCATGTATTAACTATTCCCATAGGATCACGTATTACTTATGGATCATACCAAAAAAGTGTTTAAATAAGATATTTAGAGGTTACAAACCTAAAATAAACTTATAAATCACAGTTCCAGTTGAGATAATGATATTTCAGTTAAAATAAGTTATTTCTAATACTGTCAGTCAACTATTCTCAATGTAAGCAAGATAACCAATTCGTATTTTATAGTTCTAGCTCAAATCTGTGTGATAGAGCTGTCAGATTTAGCATTTAAAATATATTTCAGGCCAGTTAAATTTAAATTCAGATAATACCTTTTTTACACAATGCATAATATATACTTATAGAAATGAATTTGGTGAAACATCCCTATACTAGAAAAAAGTTGTTTGTCTGAAATTTAGTTTTAATTAGGAGTCCTATATTTCATCTCTAACAGCTCTGTTTTCTAGGGAGAAATTAAAAAAATACATTGAATTCCACTGTACCATCTCACTGTTAATGATACTTATCCAAATGATTAATCCTGCATTAACTTAAAAATATGTTTCCTTTGTAATTTTGGATATCAACGCTGCTTCTCTACTGTTCTAAGTTTTGTGTGCATTACTCAATTATGTTCACTAGTGTAGTTTCATGTGTGAGTATGTTGATGGCATTACCAAGTTGAAAAGATCCAGAAAGCAGAGAATGGTATTACCGTCCCCTAGAATGCAAACGGCTTCATTCTTTGATATTATTGTTGTTCTAAGTGATTTTTCTTTGAAGATTTATTTATTTATTTATTTGAAAGTCAAGTTAGGCAGAGAGAGAGAGAGAGAGAGAGAGAGAGAGAGGTCTTCAATCCGATGGTTCACTCCCCAGATGGCTGCAATGGCCAGAACTGCACCGATCCGAAGCTAGGAGCCAGGAGCCTCTTCAAGTCTCCCATGTGGGTACAGGAGCCCAAGGACTTGGGCCATCTTCTGCTGTTTTCCCAGGCCATAGCAGAGAGCTGACTAAGGGATTTTTAAAATGTCAATTTGAGGGGCCTTCGCTGTGGCACAGTGGGTTAATACCCTGTCCTGAAGTGCTGACATCCCGAATGGGAGCCGATTCAAGACCCTGCTTCTCCACTTTCAATCCAGCTCTGTGCTGTGGCCTGAGAGGGCAGTGGAAGATGATCCAAGTCCTTGGGACCCTGCACCTGAGTGGGAGACCCAGAAGAGGCTTCTGGCTGCAGATTGGTGCAGCTCCGGCCGTTGTGGCCAATTGGGGAGTGAACCATTGGATGGAGGATCTCACTCGCTGCTCTTCTCGCTCTCCCTCCCTTCCTCCCTCCCCCCCTTCCCTCCCTTCCCTGCCTCTCTGTAACACTTTCAAATAAAAAAAATAAATCTTTATAAAAAAATAAAATGCAGATTTGATATCTCTGAACCTTGAAGCAAAGTTATTTTTTGCTTAGAAAGATTAGCAAAATAAGTAATAGGGAAAGTAGATTGCCTGTGGCAATTTACAGGGCTTTCTAGCAGTACCCTCACAGGGTTGAGAAGGTGCCCTTATTTTAAAATTACTCAAACGTTGTTCTAAAGAGGTCTTGGAACAGCAGTTGCTAGGCTACTATATAGAAAAGAAGTGGGAATGCATCGTGTCTGTGTGGGTAGAAGGGAATTAAAAATCTTAGTTTGCAATCATAAGAACTAACTAATAAATATTGCTATGAATTGAGAAAATAGACACAGTTATGAAAGCTAAAGTTTTATAATTTCTTGGGACAGAGTGATTTAAGTATTTGTAAATTATTATTGATTTAGGAACAAATTAAGCATAACATGAAATAAAATATGTTTCTGCTAATTTTTCTTTCTCTTCTAAAACAGCATAACAATCTATGTAGACTCTGAGCAGAACTGAAAGGCGACGTGCTTTAAAGGCAGCAAGCTTTATTAAAGCTACATTTTCTAGAGACTAAAATACCTCATGTATGAGGGAAAAGGTGGAGATGAGTCAAAGAAAAATCTCTTGTCCTCACCTTCTGCTATGCTTTTTTTTTTATGACTGAAGTTTGTTTATATGTTCCAATTCCTACTAATGTCTTATTGCTGCCTTTGCAAGTCAGCATTGAACACTATTTCCCTAGATATTTATCTGCCATTCTGACAAATCTGGTAATTTCCTTTCAATAATCCATTGCGCAAGTTTTTCAATTACGTTCCTTGGCAATGAGGTTGTATAAAGCAGCTCTAATTTTGGAGGTATTGATGATTTGGAATGCATTCTTGCACACCTTATTAGTTCATCTAAAATACAGTAACTGTTCAAAACTGTTTTTATGTCATTCTGAGTTATACTATTTGTGTAAATTATTTCAGAGGACACAGCCTATTATTGGAATTTCTTTTTCTGATCTCACCTAAAATATAGATAGCCACTATTACTAAATTAATGTGTAATAAATTTTCAGTTGACATTTTGTCTCCAGAGGTCTATTTGGTTCTTGCATCAAGAAATCCTTTGTTGAAGTTAGTAGCCTCTTACCTGTTATAGATTTAATATTGTGCCTCTTCTCCTAAAATTCATAATGTTGAAACTCTAAACCCAAATGTGATTGTGTTTGGAGACGAGGCTTATGAAAAGATGACAAAGGTTAGATGAGGTCATCAGGCTGAGGCCCTCATCCAGCACTTGTGGTGGCTTTATAAAAAGAAAGACAGATACCAGGGTTGTCTCTCTCCCATGTGAGGGCATGTTGAGAGGGCAGTCATCTGTCAGCCAGGAAGACTTCAACAGGAAATGACCAGACTGATGCCTTGATCTTTGACTTCTCACTCTCAACTCCGATGAAACAGATTCTGGTGTTTAAGCCACCCAGTCTGTCATAGTTTGTTATGGCAGAGGAAGCTGACTGAGACACTAATTGTGACATTTTTTCCTTAACATATACTTTATTTTTAATATTTATTTATTTATTTTTTGACAGGCAGAGTGGACAGTGAGAGAGACAGAGAGAAAGGTCTTCTTTGCTGTTGGTTCACCCCACAATGGCCGCTGCGGCTGGCGCGCTGCGCTGATCTGGAGCCAGGAGCCAGGTGCTTCCTCCTGGTCTCCCATGTGGGTGTAGGGCCCAAGGACCTGGGCCATCCTCCACTGCCCTCCTGGGCCACAGCAGAGAGCTGGACTGGAGGAGGAGCAACCGGGACAGAATCCAGCACCCTGACCAGGACTAGAATCCGGGGTGCTGGCGCTGCAAGGCGGAGGATTAGCCTAGTAAGGCACGGTGCTGGCCCCTAACATATACTTTAATAACTATTTCCCTGTAGATTTACTGAAATACACCATAAATGATGATCATGTTGTGTTTATCCTGGTAAATTTCAGACAACTTTGTCCTCATTCTCCAACTTTCCTCCTCTTTGCATTATTTCCCTGCACAGATATTTACTGAGTTTGAAATGTGATTTTTTTAATTTGTTATAAGCTTTTATTTTATTGAGAGAATATATTTGTGTATGTGTGTGTGTATATATATATATATATGTATGTGCACATTAATATGAATATCTTCCATCTGCTAGTTGACTCCACAATGGCTGCAACAGCTGGGGCTGGTCCCTGCTGAAGCCAGCAACCTGGAACTCCATTTGGATCTCTCACGTAGGTTGCAAGAGCCCAAACACTTGGGCCATCTTCCACTGCTTTCACAGACACATTAACAGGGAGCCGGATTGGAAGCAGAACAGCTAAAACTCAAATTGGCAGTCCAGTATGGGATGCCAATAATGCAAGTGGCATCTTAGCTTGCTGCCCCCACAACACTGGTCCTGCAAAGTATGATTTCCTGAGTACTAAGTAGTGTATCCCGGGAAACTTCCGCTCTATGGCAGTTCCTGTATTCACATGCTGTTTAGAATAGGAATGGTGCTTATGTTCAAATAGCAACAAGTGTTTGTGTAGACACCTGGAATAATTTTCATCAAGGACGGAACTGAGAAAAAGTTTAAAAGGGGTTGATACACATAGCATTCAGAGGTTCCCCCAAGGCTTGCATGTCGATGGACTATATTGAACAATTTGGAATAAAGACGTGTTACGATCCGAGAGAAGACACATTGGTGGTCAGGTAGGAAGTGCCCAGGGTCTGAGATCTTGGGAACAATGTAAATCTTTTATTTCCCAAAACATCCAGCTCGGCACTTTATACAGAGAAGGTGGCCAGTTTAACTCTTAGTGAATTAAATTAAACAGATCAGTATGCCAAATTAGGTTTGTAATAGAAAACTGGGCTCCTAGTGAGATTTCTGTGACAATGCATCTTTGAGGTGTCTGTTAATGTTCTCACAATCTACTTCATCTCCACTGACTCATCCCTGATGCAGATGCAGAAAACACAGAGCTTGGAGCTCAAGGAGAGAAGGCACTGTTGTCACTGCTCCAAGACCCGGTCTTCTTTGTTGAACATTCTTAATTTTTTGCTTAAATTGAGGATTGTGGTTGCTTTATTTGTAGAATCATTAGCACTATATGGACTTTGTGGTGTTATCTTTAAAAGATTCTTCTGTCACTTCATTTAACAGAAAGGGAAATATTTGTGATTTGGGATATTGGCAGTGGGCCATTGAAATACTTTATTAAACATGCGAGCAACCATAATTACAAAACCTGCATTGATCCATGTGTATGCACAAGGGCATCGATAAGTTAATTCCTATAATATATCCAATTCAAGTTCAGATTGGCACCCATACATGCAGGTGTTTAGAATGGCAGTGCCCCAGCCAGCCTAACATCAGAGTGGGGAGGGGCAGCATCCACTTCCCGTAAGGGCTGTGATTTTAGGTAAGTTTCTCAACCTTGCTGTGCCTCAGTTTCTACACATGTAAAATGAAGATAGTCTCAGAGTCTGCCTTATAGGTTTGTCACCAGGCTATATGAGTTAGTATTTAGAAATTGAGTCTGAGAACATTCATTTAAAATGTTAGTTTTGACACCCACATCACATAACTGAGCATCTAGGTTTGATTCTTAGCTCCATTCCTAATTCTAGTTTCTCGCTAACGTGTACCCTGGGAGGCAGCAGGTGATGGATCAAGTACGTTGATCTCTGTCACCCACTTATAGGACCTGAACTGAGTCTCCAGCACAGCCCTAGCTCAGCCCTGCCCTTGTAGACTTTTATTTGAAATAAATACTCAATTTTTTTTGGTAATGCTTATGTAAGAATGAGCTTTACCAAACAAGGCCTAACACAGAGATGTCATACTAAAAATGGCTGATAGTGTGTGGCTATTAAAAATAAAACAAATTGGGCTGTTGTGGTGGAGTGGGTTAATCTGCCATCTTTGACCCCATCATCCCATGTGGGTACCAATTCATGTCCAGCTGTTCCACTTCCTATCCAGTTCCCTGCTAATGTGCCTGGGAAAGCAGCAGAGTACAGCCCGAGTTCTTGGGCCCCTGCATGCACTTGAGGATCCAGAGGAAGCTTCTGCCTTCAGCCTGGCCCAGCCCTGGCCTAGCAGCTATGTGGGGAGTGAACCAGTGGATGGGACACTGCTCTCTGTCTCTCTCTCAATCTGTCTTTCAAATAAATAAAGCTTTAAAATAAAAAGACTTTAAATATCAAAAGACACTATTAAAACATAGGCTACTGAAGAAAATATCTGTACTGTATAACAAATTAAAAGTTAATATCAAGAAAAGTCAGACTATAATTTTTAAAAAGCACAAAAGATGTAAGAGAATTACAAACATGGAAATGCATAGAAAAATATCTGAATTCAAATAAGCATTCTTTTTCTCAACTCTGAGTTTACATATATATATATATAAACATGTAATAACTAGATAATTATGGGGGCATAGTGTGATATTTCTATATATTATATGAAATGTGCTGATAAAATGGTAATTAGCATTTGCATCACCTTATAGTTTCTTTGTGCTTGGAGGTTTCAAGCTCTTCTTTCTTAGCTCTTCATAAAATAGAAGGGTACTTCGAAAAGTTAATGGAAAAAGAAAGTAAAAATGTTTATTTTGGATAAAAAAATTTGAAGACCATCGTAGTTTTGTTTTTGTATACATTTTCTGTGAACTTTAATTGTATTTATTTAAAAGAGAAAAAGAGAAGGAATGATTTAGACATAGCTCTCATTCACCAAATAACCTCAGTAGTCAGGAACCAGGAATTCAATATGTCTTCCACGTGGGTGTCAGAGACCTAACTATTCAAGCCTTCGCTGCTGCCTCTCAAGGTCTTCAATAGCAGGAAGCTGGAGTCAGGAGCTCCAGCCAGGAATTGAATCCAGGAACTCCAATGTAGGGTAGAAATGAGCATTGTAACCTCTAGGTTAAATTCTTGCAACATCATTAACTTTTCTGAAGACGTCCTGCATGTGTGGATTTCAGTTTTTTGTTCTGCAAATAAATTTATATTTTAATTCCATTTTTCAAAAAACTGTTTGAAGTACTCTCACACATAATAGATTATTGTGAACTTTAATCACCTCCCTATATTATAGAGCAGCATTAGAGCTTATTCTTCGTATTGGTGTCCTTTATCCAATCTCTCTCTATCCCCCTTCTACCAAAGGTTGCCCAACATCTGCTGTCATTAATTGACAGTCAGAGCTTCCACCGATGTGAGGGAACATGTGTATTTGTCATTTTGTGTCTAGTGTATGTGATTTTACATAATGACCTCCAGTTTCATTCACATGAATGCAAAGGATCAGAAAAAGGAGATTTCGTCCTCCGCTATGACTAACCTACATTTTATTTTGTATGTATACCATATTTTATTTCTCTGCTTATCTATTGATAGATGCTTTGATTGATTCTACATCTGGCCATGGTGAATAGTGCTATGATATACTTGGGAGTATAGGTATCTCTTTGACAGGTTGGTTTGATTTCTTTTGGATATACATCCAGATCATCTGGATGAGGAGTACCTGGTAGGTCTATTTGTAGTTCTTTTGAGGAACTTTTATACTGTTCTCTATACTGACTATATTAATGTACATCCCAACCAGTCATGTATAAGAATTTCCTTTTATCCACATATTTAAAAAGACTCGTTACTTTTAGAAAGAGACTTATTTATTTGAAAATCAGAATGAGGAAGAGGGTGAGGGAAGTAGTCTGGGAAAGGGAGGAGGGAAGGAGAGAGGGTGAGACAGAGAGATTGATTGATTGATTGATTGATATTTTATCTGCTAGTTTACTTCTCACATGGACACAACAGCCATTATTGGGCCATGCCAAAATCAAGAGCCAGGAATTCCATCCTGGTCTTCCACATGTGTTGCCATCTTCTACTGCCTTCCAGGTGCAAAATTAGGAGCTGGATGTAAAGTGGAGTAGCTAGGATTTGAACCTGCATTGCAATATGGGATACTAGTATCACACCAGTGGCTTAACCTGCAGTGCCACGATGCTGGCCCATGTTACTTTTTTATCTTTTGGATACTATTCATCCAATTGGAGTGAGATTACATTTCATTGTAATTTTCACTCACATTTCCCAAATAGCTAAGGATGTTGGGCATTTTCTCAGTTACTTTTTGGCCAAATGTATTTCTCCTTTTGAAAAGTATGTATTCAGATCACTTGCTCATCACTTCTCGGCCTTTTGGCTAAGATCAAGTGCAGATCACTTGCTCATCTTTTGATTGGATTAATTTTTTATTAAAATTTTTGCTTACATATTTAGGGTATTAATCTTTCAGCTGACTAATCATTTATAAAAATCTCCTGTTTTGTAGGACTCCGTTCTTAGCACTCTTTTGATTGTTTCCTTTGATGGCCAGAGGTTTCTTGGTTTCATGTAATTCCATTTGTCTATTTGTACTTTTTTGCCTATGCTTTTGGAATTTTGTACAATTGCATCTTAGCTTACAACAGTAGTTTCATAGTTTGAAACCTTAAATGTAGGTCTTTTGTGAATTACCTTGATATGGTGAGATGTGGGGTTTAGTTTCATTCTTTTGCATATTCAACCCAGTTTAGCCGGCACTATTTATTGTATGTATATGGTGAAGTCTTTGTTAAAAAACCAGGATCCAGTGGAGTTTATCCCAGGGATGCAAAGATGGTTCAACATATGTGAATCAAGAAATGGAATATATCACATCAACAGACTAATGAACAAAAGCCGTATGTTCATCCCAGTAGATATAGGAAAGCATTTAACAAGATTCAACATCCATTCAATGAATTATGTGTTGAAGAAAATCTTTAACATGATAAAGGATATATATGCCAAACCCACAGCAAACATCATCCTGAAGATTACAGCATTTCATATAATATCAGGAACATGACAAGACCATTCACTTTCACCATTATCTTCATTAACGCATACCTATTAGGAAAAAAAAAAACTTCACTTTTTAGCAAGTGGAAGTCTCATAAGTGGTGTTTGGAAGCCCCATTTCTCTGGGTTTCCATTTTATTCTCCAACAATGAAGCTCCAACAATGAACTGAGAGTGTCAGGATTGGGTAAGTTACTTCTGTGCGTGTCAGCGTGGTGTTCCTCCATTGTATTGAATTTGAGCTGTTCCGTGACAGAGGTAAACCAGAGATAAGTGCTAAATAGCTTTGCAGTACTGCTCTGAAAATATATCCTTAAGTTTCTGGATAACGCACTCCACTGTTGGAACACTTAGGCTTTCTTTTTAGTAATTCTCAGGGGTTACTTGAGACTTCAGGTTACCTTGCTGTGCTCCGAAGAATTTCCCAGGGAGTTTGATTTGAACATGAAGTTCAAGTTTAGTTGCCACATTTGTGGCTTCCTCAAACCAAAACTCGTGATATACTTCAGTCTTTTCCATTACTTCATTGAGAGAATGCAGGGCTACAGTCAAACTCCCGGCTGCAAAGACGAGAACAGGGGTTTGTTTCTGGAGATTTTTCCCAAAAGCTCTTGTAAAAGGTGAGGCATTTTTAAGAGTAATAGTAGAATTCTTGACTTTGAGGTTGAAAATATTTTTTTTGAAAGAATAAAACCAGTTTATTGGTTTGAAGCAATAGATGAAAATTTCTATGACAGTGATATTAATGTCTTATTTTTTAAATGAAGCCGATAGTTTAAGAAAGAATTGTAGATGATTTTGATATTTGATTTAGTTATACAGTGGTGGTATTTCTCAACCTGTATATAAACTGGTTTCATAATTTTTCCTACTGGTGCTTTTCATCAGTCGTAACAACGCATCTGATTTTTTTTTACAAACTTGTACTTCAAATGTAAAATATAAAATAAGAAATTTTACCTCATTAAAATAGAAAAAAATTAGTATTCTTTGTCTTTAGTTCAGATTATTGTGAAACATTAATTGGTTATCCGGTCTTTAGAGTGTCAACCTTTTGTGCCACAAGTAAGCTCCTTACACACCATCACAGGTTCCTCAGGCATTCAGTCAGCTCAGATCTAACTTGCAGCATGCCAGGCAGTGATTCATCAAAATGGTGAGCATACCATTCTTCAGACTGGTACTTCTCAGTGGGATATCGAGCCTCATGCACACAAAGGCGTGCACTAGAATTTGGGTCAGCAGTTCAGGCTATGAATTGGAAGAAAAGCAGACATGTCCTTTTGTAGATGATATAGCCGTATATGCATCTCTCATCTACACTGATAGTAGTGGTAGTAGTTTAGAGTCCATCATTCTCCTTATGGGAACCAGGGAGCAGTGGCAAAAAGAACTTCCCAGTTTAGATTCATGTGTTCAAACAATTTATCTGGGATGTATTGTTTTGCTCAGTTGGCCTACCAATTTTTCATGTATTAGCTTCACTCTCATGTAAGTTCTTCCTCCCTCATGCATGTTATGGAAAAGGACAGAGACAGATCTGTGACGTTTATCTCCCATACTTCAGATTTACACATAGGAGAGGACGTATCTTCTCCAATCCCTAGAGTGATGGTATGTAGGAGAAATACTTCTGGTTGTTTCCACATCATATTGCCATTGTTTTCCCACAGGAGGGAGGACTTACTTGAATTATGACTGAGGAAAAAGGAGCTATACATACATAACTTGATAACCTCTCTTTCATATCAGCCTGCCACAAAAAAAAGATTCATTCTGGTTTGCTTTTTTGTCTTGTAGTCATCTTGTCTGTCTCTTCTCTTTCATGGAAGGCCTGCAGTTTGATTGTACAGAGTTGCCATGCTAACTTCCTCAGGGAAGTCTAATTATGAGACAATGCTAGCAAACTCATTCAACTGCAGTGCATAAGTCACATTCTCCAAATAGATCTATCAATAATAAATTTAGAACTTGAGCTGCACTACTATGTCTCCTGTCATGTTTCTCATTTAGTTCTGAAATATGAGGGAAGAAATTTTATTTGTTGCCCCTAAACATATCTCACAATTTCTAGAGTTATATTGCTCTGTTTGGTGGTTATTCTAGTGAAATAGTAATGATTCTTTAGAATAGTTTCATCTAAAACACAGGGGTATGTGTGATATAACTTTAAATTTACCATACTAAAATTATCTTTCTGATTTGATAAAGCATCATAATAAGATTTCTAAATCTGATCAATAGTGTATAGCAGATACTTTCATATGAGCTGAAATGTGCAACACAAAAAAGGGAATACTAGTCGAAGAAAGTGAACACAGAGTTTGACACATCTAGGAAGTACTCAGTATAAGTGGTGGAGTTTGTAACTGGTTGTGGAGTTAAGGAAAAAGTGGAGTTAGGGATTGTTATGGACTGGATATTTATACCCTTCCAAGATTGTATATTGGAATCATAGACCCAGTGTGATGCTAGGAAGTGGGGCCTTTAGGAGGTAATAGATTATGGGCGTGGAGCCGTCGTGAGAACGGCTTTCTACCAAGTGAGAGAGGAAGTCAGCTCTCTGTAACAAGGAAACAACTTCTTATCAAACACTGCATCGGCCAGCATTCCAATCTTGGACTTTCTAGAAGGTTGCGTTTTGAGTGATGGAGTAGATTATGATGCTATTACCATATTAATGCAATAAATATTTTGAAGGGAGAATAGAGATGTGATAGGAGGAGATGAAGGCCCATGACTTCATTTTTAAAGTCATCTTCACTGAATAATAACAACATGCAATAAATTTTGACTATTTTAATTGGAAGTTCAATGTGCTCTCATATCCATATGCACTCATGTAGCCAACATCATAATTAAAATATAAAACTACTTTCCCTTCATGTCTATTTGCAGTTGATTTCCCCAGATCTCTAGCCTCATGTAACCACTCATCTACATATTGTCACTGTGGTTAATGCTATGGTTTGAATGTGGTTTTTCACCTAAGGATCCATGTGCTGCAAGATTGTCTCCACTGTGGTGATGCTGAGGTGAAATCTTTCAAGAACCAGATCCTTGGGAAGGGTCCTTACATCAACCAGGGGACTTACATTAGAAGGTAAAGTTGGTTCTTATGGGCCCTGAGTGAGTTCTCATGAGACTTAGCTGCTATAAAAGTTTGACTTTCATTGGCCAAAATTGTGAACTTAATAAAATTCTTCATAAAATTACTACCTCAAGTATTTTATTATACTGACAAAAGCTGACTAGTACAATTAGGTGTGTGCTTTCTAGAATTTCTTATAAATAGAATCATGTAGTATATTTTTGTTTACCATTTATCCTTACTAAAATGCCCTCAATATCCAGTCATTTAATTTTTAAAAATTTATTTCAGAAACATAGAGACACAGATAGAAAGACACATACACATCGAGAGAGAGAGAGTTTCCGTCTTCAGATTCACTCCCCAATTGCCTGCAGTGACTGGGACTGGGATGGGGACAAATCCAGGAGCAGGAATCCAGTCATGTCTGTTGCCTCACAAGGTCTGCATTGACAGGAAGCTGGAGTCACGAACTGAAGCCAGGTACTGAATCTATGCATTCTGATACTGGTGCTGGGTATCTTAATTACTAGATACCCAGTCCCTGTCATATTTTTGAGCATATAAATTGTGCGCTCCTTCTTCATTAAATGAGCAGTATTCCATGGTAGATTTGCAATTTTTTATCTATTTATCTGTTATACTTGGGTTGTTTCTACCTTTTAGCATTTATAAGTAAAATTGCTTTATAAATTCATGTATAAAACTGAGTAGACGCATGTTTCAAGCAAATGTTTAGGATATAAATTATGAGGTCATTTTATTAGTGTACTCGAAAATTTCTGACAACTTTTCCAAAGCTTGCAAAATGTTTGTAGCAGTAAACATAACCATTGCAGGATATGAGAGTTGCGGTTACTTTTTATCTACCAACACGTGGCACTGTCAATGTCTAAACATAGCCAATGTGTCCAGTTTTGAAGTAGATATTTTTGAAGAATACACAGGAGAGAGTAACCTACACAATTCTTAAATTGCACAAGGTGTGATCTGAAATCATAAATTTGTCAATGAATTTATATATGAAAATAATTAAAACTGCCAAACTCAATGAAATGAATCATGTTGTGCTTGTAGAGTAGAGAATTGCAGAAAGCATTGTCATTTTACTCAACAGAGAAGTTTAGAAATCTGCCAGGTATAAAAATGGATAAAACATTTAAGAGAATCAAGAGTATATAGGAAATTCAAGACTACAGAGAATATGAGGTTGGCATTGTGGTGCAGTAGTTTAATCCTTTGCCTGTGTTGCCAGCACCCCAAGTGGGCACCAGTTTGAGTCCCAGCTGTTCTTCCTACAGATTGGTGCTCTGCTGCGGCTTGGGAAAGCAGTGGAAGACGGCCTTAGGTGGTGGGACTCCAGCACCTGCATGGGAGACCTGGAGGAAGCTCCTGTCTCCTGGCCTTGGATCAGCTCAGCTCTGACCTTTGCGGCCATTTGGGGAGTGAACCAGCAGATGGAAAACCTCTCTCTGTGTTTCTCCCTCTCACTGTCTGTAACTGTACCTCTCAAATAAATAATTTTTTTTTTAAAAAAAGGGAGCCAGCACTGTGGCACAGTAGGTTAATCCTCTGCCTGTGGTGCTGGCATCCCCTATGGGCACTGGTTCTAGTCTCAGCTGCTCCTCTTCCAATATAGCTCTCTGCTGTGGCCTGGGAAGGCAGCAGAAGATGGCCCAAGTGCTTGGGCCCTGCATCTGCATGGGAGACCAGGAAGAAGCTCCTAGGTTTGGATTGGCACAGCTCCGGCTGTTGCGGCCATTTGGGGAGTAAACCAATAGAAGGAAAACCTTTCTCTCTGTCTTTCCCTCTCACTGTCTGTAACTCTACTTCTCAAATAAATAAATAAAATCTTTTAAAAGACTACAGAGAATTTAAGTGTAAGTGACCATCAAGTGTAAAATGCATCAAGAGATCTAAATAAAGATCACAATGCCTCCATTTTTTTGCAACTAAGATGTTACTGTAGCTTCATCTGGAATTTTTGCTTTGTTCTCGAGTCAGCAACCACATCAGAGTGAGTTGAGTATCACGGGGTAGAAATTAAAGGATTGCCAGTGAAGGTTAAACCTTTTAGCATTTGGCTGAAAAAAAAAAAAAAGATTGAATCAATCAAACATGCTGAATTGAGATCCATTCTGTGTAACCCTTAGAACAATGCGTGATATACAGAAGGAAATCAATGATTGCAACATTATATGCTTCAACCCTAGGAGTAAGAGTTTGATATTTTTACTTCTGGATTTCTCCAGATGTCAAAAATCAAGCTGCTAGAGGTTCTACAGATCAGAGACTCTGACACTCATCCAGACATCCAGGGCAGATGCATTCGAAAGGTTCCACAGTGTACATGTTGTGGCAGCAAATTAGCTTCGCTTAATGGTACTAAAGCAGGAATGGTCATTAAAGAGAAAATAATGACGGAAATGTATGATTTTATACATGTGTGCAACAACCTGGAAGCACCTCTATGGTGTCAATATGGAAGGGTCAAAATCTCACAAATTAACAGTGCATAAAGTGCGTATGTGTCAAGTGTATTTGTTTTGTGTTTTTCGGAATTACTTTGGTTTATAAAGATTTGTCTTTAGAAACTGCTAGTGGAACCCTCTCCTTCTGTCATAGATTTTAATTCCATGAGTATTTTCTTTATAATTAATTTTTTAAGAAATTCATTTATAGAATACAGAATTTCATGCATTTCAAATATATAAATTTAGGAACACGGTGTTTCTTCTCACCCTGCCCTCCCTCCTGCCCACTGTCCCTACCTTCTTCCTCCTCCCTCCCCTATTCCCATTGTTAATTTTTACAAAAATCTATTTTCAGTTAACTTTATACTCATAAGATTAACCCTACACTGAGTAAAGAGTTCAACAAATAGTATGAAAACCAACAAATGCTATTTTTCAATATTTGAGAGGAGGGCTAGTTACAGTGAACAGATCTCAAAATGTCAATTTCCTTTTATAGATTACATTTTAGATACTCTATTAGTTACCACAGATCAGGTAGAATATTTGTCTAATTGCAACTGACTTATTTCACTAAGTATAATGATTTCCAGTTGGAACCATTTTGTTGCAAACACAGGATTTCATTATTTTTAACATTGCATAGTATTTACATTATATATATATATATATATATATGTAAATAATTTATCCAATCTTCAGTTAATGGATATCTGGGTTGATTCCATATTTTAGCTATTATGAATTGTGTTTCTGTGTGGGTGAAAACTGATGAAATCTTTACTTAATATATACTGAATCAATCTTCTGTATATAAAGATAATTGAAAATGAATCTCGATGTGAGTGGAATGGGAGAGGGAGCAGGAGATGGGAGGGGTTCAAGTGGGAGGGAAATTATGGGGGGGGAGGTACATGGAGGTACAGAGCATTGTTTCATATGCTGATTTCATTTCCCTTTGGTAACCCAGTGTAGGATTACTGAGTCATATGGTCGGTCTATATGCAGATTTCTGAGGTATCTCCATACTATTTTCCACAGTGGTTACATGAGTTTACATTCCTACAACAGTGATTAAGGTACCTTTTTCTGCACATCCTTACCAGATTTCTTGTTTGCTGATTTCTGTTTGAGAGTCATTGTAACTGGAATGAGGTGAAACTTCACTGTGGTTTTGATTTGCATTTCCCTGGTATCTAGTAATCCTGAGCATTTTTTCATGTGTCTGTTGGCCATTTGAATTTCCTCTTTTGAAAAATGCCTACTCAAGTCCTTTGCCTATTTCTTTTAAGGGTTTGTTTTGTTCTTGTTGAGTTTCTTAAGCTCTTCGTAGAATCTGGATATTAATCCTTTCTCTGTTGCATAGTTTGCATATATTTTCTCCATTATATTGGTTTCTTCTTCAGTTTGCTCAGTGTTTCTTTTGCAGTGCGGTAGCTTCTTACCTTGATGTACTCCCATTTGTCAATTTTGGCTTTGATTGTGCTTCTGTAGTCTTTTCTAAGAACTCTTTGTTTGTGCTAGTGTCTTGAAGGGTTTCCCCAATGTTCTCTGGTAATTTGATAGTATTGGGTCATCAATTTAGATTTTTGATTAATTTTGAGAAGTTTTTATGTAAGGTAGGGTCTTGTTTCAAACTTAGACACACAGATCCAGTTTCCCTAACACCATTTGCTGAAGAGACTATCCTTCCTCTAGGGATTCATTTTTATTGTTTTTTCAAAGATAAGTTGATTGTAGTTGCATGGATTAATATTTGGAATTCCTATTCTGTTCCATTGGTTGGCATGTCTATTTTTTTGCTAGTACCAGGCTGTTTTGATTGTAACTGCCTTGTAGTATTTTTTTTTTTTTATCTTTTATTTAATGAATATAAATTTCCAAAGTACGTCTCATGGGTTACAATGGCTTTCCCCCCCATACCGTCCCTCCCACCCACTACCCTCCCCTGTCCCATGCCTTGTAGTATATGTCTTGAAATTGGGTATTGTAATGCCGCAGGCTTTGTTTTTGTTATATATGACTGCATTAGCTATTTGAGGTCTCTTGTGTTTCCATTTGAATTTTAGCATCATTTTTCTGAGATGCAAGAAGGCTATTCTTGGTATTTTTATGGGATTGCATTGCCTCTGTAAATTTCTGTTGATTGTTTGGACATTTTAATGATATTCTTCCAAATTACATGGCAGACTTTTCCATTTTGTTTGTGTCCTTCTTCAATTTCTTTCTTAATGTTTTGTAATTTTCATTGCAGAGATCCTTTGTTAAATATATTCCAAGGCATTTAAATTTTTGTAGCTATTGTGATTGTGATTGATCTTAAGAGTTGTTTCTTAGCCATGGCATTGTCTGTGTATCCAATGGTCATTGATTTTTGTGTGTTAATTTTGTATCCTGTTTATTTTCCAAACTATTTTATGAGTATCAAAAGTCTCTTAGTGGAATCTTTTGGTTCCCCTATGTAGAGAATATCATGTCATCTGCAGATATGGATATTTTGAATTCCTCATTACCAATTTGTTTCCTTTTGATTCCTTTTTTCCTGATGGTTCTGACTGAAACTTCTAGAACTATATTGAACAGTGCTGAAAGTAGGCATCCTTGAATGGTTCTAGGTCTTAATAGGAGTGTTTCCAACTTTTCCCTATTCAGTAAGATTCTAGGTTTAAACAACAACTTTCCAGTTTTTTTTTTCATTTATTTTTTTTATTTAGTAAATATAAATTTCCAAAGTACAGTTTATGGATTACATTGGCTCCCCCCCCATAATTTCCCTCCCACTTGAACCCCTCCCATCTCCCGCTCCCTCTCCCATTCCATTCACATCGAGATTCATTTTCAATTATCTTTATATACAGAAGATTGATTCAGTATATATTAAGTAAAGATTTCATCAGTTTTCACCCACACAGAAACACAAAGTGTAAAAATACTGTTTCAGTACTAGTTATAGCATTACTTCACATTGGACAACACATTAAGGACAGATCCCACATGAGAAGTAAGTACACAGTGACTCCTGTTGTTGACTTAACAATTTGACACTCTTGTTTATGGTATCAGTAATCTCCCTAGGCTCTAGTCATGAGTTGCCAAGGCTATGGAAACCTTTTGGGTTCGCCGACTTCGATCTTATTCTGACGGGGTCATAGTCAAAGTGGAAGTTCTCTCCTCCCTTCAGAGAAAGGTACCTCCTTCTTTGATGGCCCCATTCTTTCCACTGGGATCTCACTTGCAGAGATCTTTCATTTAGGTCTTCTTTTTTTTTTTTTTTTTTCCCCAGTGTGTCTTGGCTTTCCATGCCTAAAATACTCTCATGGGCTCTTCAGCCAGATCCGAATGCCTTAAGGGCTGATTCTGAGGCCAGAGTGCTATTTTAGGACATCTGCCATTCTATGAGTCTGCTGTGTATCCCGCTTCCCATGTTGGATCGTTCTCTCCCTTTTTGATTCTGTCAGTATTAGCAGACACTAGTCTTGTTTGTGTGATCCTTTTGACTCTTAGACCTATCAGTGTGATCAATTGTGAATTGAAGTTGATCACTTGGACTAGTGAGATGGCATTGGTACATGCCACCTTGATGGGATTGTATTGGAATCCCCTGGCACATTTCTAATTCCACCATTTGGGGCAAGTCCGATTGAGCATGTGCTAACTTTCCAGTTTTACATATTCATCAAAACTACTGATGATTCTGAACTAAAATGTCATTAGCCCACAAAAGATTGCTGTTCATTGGAAGAGACAATAATTCAAGATTTTTAAAATCCTTCTGATAATTTTACAAATGTTATTTTTATTAAAAGAGAAAACTAATTAGGATATTAGCATAAAGTTTAAAGGCCTCAGAAGAATGGAAATCAAGGATCTTTTCCAAAGTCTTTTCTACAATAATATTATTTAAATGCTAATTTCAGATATTTAAAATTTATCAATATGTACATTTCTAATTTTAGAATTTACTAGGGTCTGTGCTGCTAATGCTGGGTATCTTCACTTGGAACTTCCACCATTAGAGTCATTATTTTGAATTAAATTACTTTTAGGATCTTAAGCATATGGCACTTATTTCTAAAGCAAGATCAAAAACTTGAGAAAATTTTTTAAAGATTTAAGCAGAGACCTGTCATGTTAGAATGAATCCCCTAAAAAAATCCCAACAACACTATCAGTTCAATAAACATGGGAATAAAAATATTTAGTTATAAATGAATTTACTGCAATGTTATTATCCTTGCTTCTAAAATATATCCTTGTTTTAAAATGTAAGAAAAGAAGAGCCAGTAAAATTTTTTAAAGATTTATTTCATTTATTTGAAAGACAGAGTTACAGAGAGAGGTAGAGACAGAGAGGTCTTCCATCTGCTGGTTCACTCCCCAGATGGCCGCAATGGCTGGAGCTGTGCCAATCCAAAGCCAGGAGCCAGGAGCTTCTTCCAGGTCTCCCATGTGGGTGCAGGGGCCTAAGGACTTGGGCCATCTTTCACTGCTTTCCCAGGCCATAGTAGCGAGGTGGTTTGGAAGAGGAGGTGCAGCCGGGACTAGAATTGGCACCCATAATGGGGTGCCAGCACTTCAGGCCAGGGCTTTAACCCATTGCGTCACAGTGCTGTGCCACAGCTCCCATCCCAGAATCTCTTACTGCAACAGTGTAAATGAAAAGGGGCAAAGGATTTCCCATAAATTAAGATCCCTCAATATGTTTCTTCCAATTACAAAATCTTGTTTTCAGTGAATACAGTTAGATGTTTGCTATCTTGAATCATATGTGTTTGTGAACTCCAGAGTTAAAAAATGGATGTTACCTCCCTCCCCAGGAGAACATTATAATTATTTAAAATTTAAGATAACTCTCTTAAAGTTTTTCTTTCCTAATATGTGTGTTAATTAGAAAAAGTAAATGAAAACATGCTGTTACTAAGTTCTGTATATGCCAGAACAAAAAATTGGAAAAAGACAAAATCAACTGAATAAGTGATTTGATAGTAAATTATGATTTGTAATATGAGTATGCAACTTATATGTATTAATGAATGATACTAACATCATTGATATAGTGTGGTAAAAGGTAGTGGGCTTTATCTGACCCTAATATAGATCTATTCATTTTTTTAAAAATAACTACTGATACTTTGAAAAATGGCATGCTTTTGTTTCCCCACTGAAAAACCTATATTTTATTTCCAAAAATGATAGTCATCATGTTTATATTTCATTACCAATAAAAACATTTTATTCCAGCTGTGAAATTGGTTCTCAGTGATGTGACTATGCTGAAGTGTGCCACATACTATTTATATCTGAATTGAATTCACAGCATGAATTCTGTCCTTATGAGGATGGAAGATAGAGTGTTTTACACGTATTGATAAAGACACAGGATTTTTTTTGTAATTCATTTGAGAAATCCTAGGGCTTAGTTAAGCATTTGGCTTTGGATTAGGATATTTCATTATATTTTATACCTTTTATTCCTCCAAATCTAGAACAAATTAAAGATTGAGAATATATGATTTTTTTATTTAACCCATATACTTTTTCAAGGACATAGACTGAATTTTTTCTCTTTGTGTAATAGCATATTGACATGAGACTTGATGAGAATTATGTTGTAGCAATTATCATGCCTTGCTGTTACCCCTGAAACCTAATGTATTTTAAATTTCTTTAAAAATTAAAAACTATACAAAATATTCATATCAAAAGAGAAATTATACAAGTATATCCTGCCATTAAACACAAGAAAATGAAAAAACAAATATTTTAGAAGTAAAAAATAAAGTATGTGAAATAAGAAAATACTCAATGGATAAATTTGATAGTAAAATGGAAATTAGAAGGGAAGCATTTAGTAAAGTTGAAAATATAACAATAGTAATTACTCAACCTGAAAAACAAAACTACTTAAGAAATATACAGTCTCAGTGTCATGGAAGATTCTGTAAGACATGAAACTCCAAGAGCTGCATAAAGGCCTGCATTATTCACAGCATGGGCAACAACCAGAGCTTCAGTATGTCTGATGAGTCCTCCGTACCCTTGCACCCCCTTGAACTGATCCCACATCCATAGGAGTCCACATTCCAGGAATAGTATGAGAGGAATCTCAATATTTTTTGGTGGGAAAATGGTAAATATTTATCTTCTTTTTTATGTCAGAATTCTTTTTTTTAAGGATTATTTTATTTTATTTGAAAAACAGAGTTACAGAGAGAGGTAGAGCCAAAGAGAGACAGTTCTGCCATTCTGCTGGTTCAACCCCAGATGACCACAATGGCTAGAGCTGAGCTGATCTCAAGCCAGGAGCCAGGAGCTCCCTGAGGGTCTCCCATGCTGGTGCAGGGGCCCAAGGATTTGGGCCATCTTGTACTGCTTTCCCAGGCCATCACAGAGAGCTGGATCGGAAGAGGAGCAGCTGGGACTTGAATCAGCATCCATATGGGATGCCGGCACTGCAGGCTAGGGCTTTAACCTGCTGCGCCAGAGCGCCAGCCCCATAATTCTTTTTTAAACAGTTTTTTAATTAAGGTGGTCAAATTTCATGTATTCCATATATTCAGATTTAGAATTATGGTGATACTTGGACAAACCTACCCTCTCTCCTGTTTTTTTTCTTATGCTTTCTTTATTTTTTATAATGATATACTTTCAGTTAATTTTATAATCATAAGATTAACTCTCCGCTTAGTAAAAATTCAACAAATAGCAAGAAGAAAAAAACTGTTCCTCAACAGTGTAGACAAGTGCTATAAATAATTGTTATCAAAATGTAAATTTTGCTCATGTAAATTACATTTTTTGTGCAATATTACCACAGATCAGGGAAAACATGATATTTGGTTTTTTTTTGGGACTGGCTTATTTCACTATGTTTCATGGTTTCCAGTTGCATCCATTTTGTTGTGAAGGACAGATTTCATTCTTTTTATGGCTCATATTCTGTAGTGTATATATGTCGCTCCCCGTCTTCGTGGAGGAACGACACAGGACCCTGTGCTGTTCTTTTGTCTGCTCGGCCCTCCCCGGGTTTGCTGCTGGTTCTTCCCGGGTTGGCTACCGGCCCTTCCACCTCCGTGGAAGGGCGGTTCCCCCTAGCCACTTTCCCCACTTCCGCGGGGGAGCGGCACACCGCCGGCCGGCTCTCTCGGGGGCTGCTCAGGTGTTCCTTCAGATAGATGTTCCCTTTAGATGTTCCTGGTGCATGTTGTCTCTCTCCTCCTTTATAGTCCTCTTCCACCAATCCCAACTCTGCTGCCCACACGCCGAGTACGCTGCTCTCCTCCAATCAGGAGCAGGTCCTACTGCTTATTGGTTGAACTGGAGGCAGCTGTGTAGAAGCTGTTTCTCCCTTCTCAGCGCCATATTGTGGGAGAGCAGATGCATAGAATAAGTCTTAATTCCAGTAACTTAGTCTAGTCCGAGTTGCTCCCCACATATATATACCATAATTTCTTTATACGGTCACTGGTTGAGGGACATCTGGGTGGATTTTATGTGTTAGCTGTTGTGAGTTGAGCTGCAGTAAGCATAGGGGTACTCAAAATTCTTTCATATGCAGATTTCATTGTGTTTGGGTAAATTTCTAGGAGTGGGATGGCTCTGTTTTCAGCTTACTGAAGAATCTTCATACTGTCTTCTATAATGGCTGTACTAGTCTGTGTTCCCACCAAAAGTGGGTTAAGGTACCTTTTTCCCTATATCCTTGCCAGCCTTTGGTGTTCATTGATTTCTGTATGAGAGCCATTTCTGTGTGATTCTGATTTGCATTTCCCTGATGGATAGTGATCCTCAGCGTTTTTTCATGTGTCTATTGGCCATTTGAGTTTCTTCTTTTGAAAAATGCCTGTTTGAGTCCTTTGTCCATGACTTTTAAGGTTTTTTTTTTTTTTT
Organism: Oryctolagus cuniculus; assembly: GCF_964237555.1. Lineage (NCBI taxonomy): Eukaryota > Metazoa > Chordata > Mammalia > Lagomorpha > Leporidae > Oryctolagus > Oryctolagus cuniculus. The sequence continues at coordinate 9,098,628 of NC_091445.1, read as the reverse complement.
TTTTTTTTTTTTTTTTTTTTTGACAGGCAGAGTGGACAGTGAGAGAGACAGAGAGAAAGGTCTTCCTTTGCCGTTGGTTCACCCTCCAATGGCCGCCGCTGCAGCCGGCGCACCGCGCTGATCCTGGCAGGAGCCAGGAGCCAGGTGCTTTTCCTGGTCTCCCATGGGGTGCAGGGCCCAAGCACCTGGGCCATCCTCCACTGCACTCCCTGGCCATAGCAGAGAGCTGGCCTGGAAGAGGGGCAACCGGGACAGAATCCGGCGCCCCAACCGGGACTAGAACCCGGTGTGCCGGCGCCGCTAGGTGGAGGATTAGCCTATTGAGCCACGGCGCCGGCCGGTTTTTTTGTTTTTGTTTTTGTTTTATTTTGTTATTGTTGTGCTTCTTGAGCTCTTTGTAGATTCTGGATATTAATCCTTTATCAGTTGCGTAGTTTATACATATTTTCTCCCATTCTCTCGGTTGCCTCTTGATTTTGTTAAGTGTTTGGCAGTGCAAAAGCTTCTTATCTTGATTTAATCCCATTTGTCTATTTTTGCTTTGATAGCCTGTGCTTTTGGGGTCTTCTCCAAAGAGCTTTTGCCATGTCTTGCAGTGTTTGTCTAATGTTCACTTGTAATTTGATGGTGTCATGTTATAGATTTAGGTGCTCAATAGCTTTTTCAGGTAATTTTTTTATAAAACATAAAGTAGGGAGTCTTATTTAATACTTTGCCCCAAGAGATGTAATTTTCCCAGCACCATTTGTTGAAGAAACTCTCCTTTCTCCAGGGATTGATTTTAGCTCCTTTGTCAAAGATTTGAGGATGTATGTATTGATTTCTGGGGATTCTGTTCTGTTCCATTGGTCTACATATCTGTTTTTGTGCCGGTCCCAGAATGTGTTGATTATACCTGTTGTGCAGAATGTCTTGAAATCAGGTGTTGTGATTCTTCCAGCATTTTTTCTTGTTAAGATTGCTTTAGCATGACTTGCATTGTGGCATAGCAGGTAAAGCTACCACTTATGATGCTGGCATCCCAAATGGGTGCTGGTTCTAGTTCTGGTTGCTCCACTTTAGATCCAGGTCCCTGCTAGCATGCTTGGGAAATCTGCAGAAGATAGCTGAAGGGCTTGAGTCCCTGCACCCACATGGGAGACCTGGAAGAAGCTCCTGGTTCCTGCCTTCTGACTGGCCCAGCTCTAGCAATTGCAGCCATTGAGGGAGTGAACCAGGCGATGGAAGCTCGCTCACTTTCTCTTACTCTGTAACTCTGGCTTTCTAATAAATAAATAAATCTTAAAAAAGGGTTGCTTTAGATATTTGGGATCTCCCGTGATTGCATATGAATTTTAGCATAGCTTTTTCTGGATCTAAGTTTAAAGTCATTAGTAATTGGGATCACATTTATTCTGGAAATTGCTTTCTGTACTATGGACATTTTGATATTAATTCTTTCGAACCTTGAATATGGAAGATTTTTCCATTTTTTTCTTTGTTATTTATTTAATATTTTTAATTTTTATTACAGAAATAAAAATTCACTTCTTTGGTTAAATTTATTTCAAGGTATTTAAGTTATATGTGGCTATTGTGAATGTGAATGATTTTTACAAGTTGGTTCTTGGCCATGATATCATCTGTGTATACAAGGCTCTTGATTTTTGTGTGTTGATTTTATATCCTGTAGCTTTACCAAACTGTTTGTAGGTTTCAATAGTCTTTTAATGAATTCTTTAGGGTCCCATATATGTAGAATCATGTCATCTGCAAACCAGAATGATTCAACTTTCTCCTTTCCAATTTGTATCGTTTTATTTCTTTTTCTCTCTTAATGTTTCTGTCTAAAGCTTCAAGGAGTATATTTAATAGCAGCGCTGAAAGTTGGCATCGTTTCTGGTTCTAGATCTTACTGGAAATGTTTCCAACTTTTCTCCATTCAGTATGATGCTGGCTGTGGTTTTGTCCTATATTTCTTCGATTACATTGAAGAATGGTTCTTCTGTATCCAATTTGCTTAAGATTTCATCATGAAAGAATGTTGTATTTTATCAAATGCTTTCTCTGCATCTATTGAGGTAATCATATGGTTTTTATTCAATTTATTAATGTAATCTTACACATTTATTGATTTGCATATATTGAACTATCTCTGCATACCAGAGATAAATCCCACTTGATCTGATTAAATGATTTTTCTGTTTTGTTGTTGAATTCAATTAGCTAATATTTCATTGAGGATTTTTACATCTGTTTTTATCGGTAATATTAGCCTGTAGTTCTCTTTCTTTGCTCTGCATTTTTCTGGCTTTGAAATTCAGGTGAAGTTGGCCTCATAGAAGAAGTTTGAGAAGATTCCCTCTCTTTCAATTGTTTTGACTAGTTTGAAAAGGATTGGAACTAGTTTTTTTCCCCTCAATTTTGGTAGATTGTATGTGTCCAGGATTCTAACCACCTCTTTGAAATTTCCCAATTTATTTGCATGTTGCTGTTTGTAGTAATTCCTGATGATTCTTTTTATTTCCGTGTTATTCATTGTCACATCTCCTTTTCATCTCTGATTTTATTGATTTTGGGCTTCTCCTTTTTTTGGTTAATTGGGCCTGTGGTGTATCAATTTTGTTTATTTTTTTAAAGTTTTTAAATCACTGATCTTTTGCGTTTTTTGTTTCAATTTTTTTTGCTTTAATTACTTTCCTTCTTATTTGGGGTTTGGTTTGTTAATTTTCTGGGTCCTTGAGATGTATTGGCAGCTCATTCATTTGATGCCTTTTCAATTTCTTGATGTAGACACTAAGTATTTTAAAGTTCCCTCAATATTGCTTTTGCTATATCCCATAAGTTCTGATATGTTGTCTTGTCCTTTTCATTTGTTCACCTTGTTGCACTAACAGTCATAATATTCTTCCCCTTCATTATAAGTGAGGGTACATGTCTCTGTTATGTGAAAGATGGTAGAAACTTCTGTGTCCCCAGACTGACAAAATTTTTCCCAGCCAGAGGAGAGTTTTCGTAACTAGTGCACCATTTTGTATCTGTCTTTCAGTCTCTTTCCTGGCAGTTAGATTTCAGTTTCCTCCCCTATCAGGTAATATGTTGAAAGAATTTTTATTATCCAGTTGATGTACAAATGATTCAAATTTGGTGAAACTGTACTCTATTAATTGCCATGAATATCCCTCAAATCACAGGAATATAGGGTTGGAATTGTGAGGCAGCGGGTTAAACCTGACACCTGCATCTCTAATGTAGTACCTGGGTTTGAGTCCCACATCCAATTCAAATTCAGCTTCCTGACAGTGTGCACTGTGGGAGGCAACAAATGATGGTTCAAGTACTTGGTCCCTGCCAACCACATGGGAGACCTGGATAATGTTCTGGCTCCTGACATCTGCCTGGCCCAGTCCCATCTGTTGCAAGCATTTAGGAAGTAAACTAATAGATGGAAGATACTGTGTGTGTGTGTGTGTGTGTGTGTGTGTCACTCTCTCTCTCTCTCTCTCTCTCTCTCTCTCATTCACTGTTACTCTGCCTTGCAAAGAAATAAAAATAAACTTTAAATAATCATGTTCATCTATTCATGAGATCATTTTACTTCCCCTTCCTAAAATTCATGTCTCTCTTCTCACTCTTATCAAAACTATCAAGAACTCTGAAAGTCCTGTGAGTTGATCCTACTTTCCAGCTTACAAGTTAGCCTGCCAGAAGATGTGAGGCTTGAAGATCAAAAACAAAGGTTGTGTTATAATACAGCCATGTTGTTCAGACTCCTCCACCCAAGAGGAGACACATTGAATCTGCCCCAATCCTCTGAAGACATGAAGAGAGAAAGAAGAAATTCATTTTCTTGATGGTCATCCCCCACCAGGCTTTGCTGACTTCCTCTCCAGTTGAATCTATTTTGTTGCCAAAGACAGGATTTCACTCATTTTTATGGTTGAGTAGTAGTCCGTCATGTATATGCACCACAATTTCTTTATCCTGTCATCAGTTGATGGACATCTGGATTGATTCCATATCTTAGCTATTGTCAGTTGAGCTGCTATAAACATGGGGCTACATATAATGAATTTATTTCCTTTGGGTAAATTATCAGGACTGTAATGGCTGGGTGATGTGGTAGATCTATTTTAGGTTTCTGAGTAATCTCTTTACTTATTCAATAATGGTTTTATACTAGTTTATATTCCTACAAACAATATATCAGGATACCTTTCCCCCCACATCCTGAACATCTTTTCTTGTGCCTATTGGCAATTTGTGTTTTATCCTTTGAAAAAAATGCCCATTTCTTAACTGGATTGTTTGCTTTGTTATTGTTGAGTTTCTTGAGCATCTTATGTTTCTTTGATATTAATCCTTTATCTGGTGTATAATTTCAAATATTTTCTCCCAATCTGTGGATTCTCAACTCAAGGACAGACCTGATTCACTCGCTTCTCCCATATTCCTGTCCCTTTGAAATGGAAGACCCCAGGAAAAATACTCCTGAGTCTTTGTCTTGAGCTTTACATTCTGGGAAGCATAGCCAATGATAGTATTTTCAGTTAAATATTAAGGTTATAAATAATAATAAATCAAAGGATTTATATGTCTCTATTGCAGTATCATTGATTTTCAGGAATACTGTGGATTCTTAACCCTTTGGATAGACAAAAATACGCATACATAGAAACAGATATGTATTAGTACTTGATATTTTCTTGCCAGCATAACAGTACATAACAGCAAAAAGAAACATACAGTTTACAAGTCAGGATGATAGAGCTCTAAGTGATGCAGGAACACGGGAATAAAAGCCAGAAGTAAATACAATGCGTGTACTATACAGTAAGGCAAGGGAAAGTATGGCCAGGAAAAAAAAAAGGAAAAATATTGAAGAAGACAAGGATCTTAGAATTTTACTTTATAGAAAGCAATATATATTTTCAGTGAGGAACATAGACAAATTCCAGCTCAATAGTTTAGATTTGGAGAATCTTCTCTGGGAGAATGACAATAAAAATGCAGATAGGACCAAATATTAGTGGTAAAGATGTCAATCTCCATAGTATGAAATAAAACTTGGGATTCATTATTTGTACAACTAATATTAATGCCCAACTATGCTCAAAATAGTAGAGGAGATAAGAGTGTTCCATAGTAGAATGGAGAACAAATGCAAATTTCCGAAACATATCTGTTGGCATAGGCTGTGATTTTTAAATAATAAAAGGGTAAGTTTATGAGTGTCAGAAAATGATGAACTGTAAAGGCTTTGGAAAAAGGCATGTCTGAATTTAACTTTCAATTTTACCAATTGTCAGCTATGTCCATGTGTGACTGTGAAAAAGGATTAAGATTGCTGTGCTTCATTTCATTGATCCGAAAATGAAATTATAACATCTTTGTTTCAAGATTCATATGAAACCACTGCGGACATGAGCACATGAAGCACTTACTTCACAGTATGTTGCCCATGAGAATAATTCTGCAAAGCTATTTCTTCTGTTGCTAAGGGGAAGCCTGAGAAAGAGTGAGCCTCTACTTTCATTGTGGGTTTCCAATATTGATTTCCTCATTTTTTTTAAAGATTTATTTATTTACTTGAAAGAGTTACACAGACGGAGAGAAGGATACGCAGACACAGAGAGAGGTCTTCCATCTGCTGGTTCACTCCCCAGTTGGCTGCAATGGCCAGAGCTGCACCTATTCGAAGCCAAGAGTTAGGAGCTTCTTCCGGGTCTCCCATGTGGATGCAAGGGCCCAAGGGCCCAAGGACTTGGGTCATCTTCTACTGCTTTCCCAGGCCATAGCAGAGAACTGGATTGGAAGTGGAGCAGCTGGGACTCGAACCGGCGCTCATATGGGATGCTGGCACTGCAGATGGCAGTTTTACCCGCCACACCATACTGCTGTCCCCAGTTTTGTCATTTATTAGCCATAATGATCACATTTACTTCAGGGTAAAACATTGAATTATATTGCAGCCATTTGATGTGTGTCTTGGAACAAATGTCCTAATTTTCTATTATTCTCCTACATGAAATAAAAATTGAATGTTCAGGGGCCAACGTGTCTGGTGTGTTGGATTAAGACAAAGATCAGCACACTGACAGCCCGAGTCAGAGTAGCAGGTGCGGTCCTCCTGTGCTTCTTATCTGGCTTCCTGCCAGTGCACATTCTGGGAGAAAGCTGGTGATGGCCCCAATACCTGGGTTCTTGACGTAAATGAGAGCTATCTGGATGGATTTCTTGGTTCCTGGCTTAGGTCAGGCCCAGCCCTGGTTGTTGTTGCAGGCATTTTGGAAGTGAATTAGCAAATGGAAGATATGTGTATGTGTGTGCAGTTTTGTCTTTCTTTCTGTCTCTCTGCTTTTTAAACAAAAATGAATGAATAGAAAATAAAATCGCTGAACTTATAAATTTTATAAACTTTAAGGCATTTTAGTTTTTCATTGTTGCGAACAAAACTGCAATTATTGTTACTGCTTTCTAACCTGCTTTTTTTGTTAAGTGTGTGTAGGATTCTGTAACTTATATTTGGTCAGTATTGTTTTTCAGATCTTCTATTTTATCTATTTTTTGCCAGTTTGTCTTCTAGTTATTGGTAAAGGAATTTTGAGATTTCAGCATTCCTTTAAGTTTTGTCTGTTTGCCCATGCAATTGAGCTGCTTGGTGTATAAACAGTTAGGACTTGTGTGTTCTCTTAGCAGTCGGAGCACTTTATCATGATACGGTGACCCTTTGCTCTGTATTCTTTATCCTAAAATCTAGTTTGATATTTGTATAGATATTCCTGCTTTCTTTCCATTAATGCTAGAATGATGTTTCTTCCCCTCCCCATTTTTTCCCTTTCAACCTATTTATGTGTTTACACTTGAAGTAGATCTCTTGTCAGAAGCACATAATTGACTCTTGCTTTGTATGTAATCTGATAAGTCTTAAATACTAATTGTGATGTTTAAAGTGTTCATATTTAATGTGAGTTTTGACATGGTTGGGTTTGATGATACTATCTTCTATTTTCTCCATTGTGTGCTTTCATTTGTTTTCTTTTTCTATCTTCTGAGTTACTTAATTCTTTTATTATGATGTCCTCCTCATTGATTCACTATGTCTAATTTTTAATATAAGAAAATTTATTAGTTTTAACTATTTTACAAATTTTAGTTACATATTCTAAGTCCTTAACTTAGTATAGTCTGCCTGCAAAGAGTATTATTACAGTTTAACTGTAACAGTGTGTTTCCAGGTAACCTTTTGGGTTTGTGTTATTTTGGTTACATATTTTATTTTTATGTGTCTATCCCTTTAAAAAATTGAATAATATTACATTATAATTTAATCTTAGTTTTCAAACATATGAATAATTTTCAAATTTTATTATATTTACCTAGGTATTTGCAGTTTCCAATATTCATTTTTTATTAATGTAGATTGCCATCTGTACTCATATTCCCATTACCTGCAAGATTTCCTTAAATATTTATCCTTTTTGTAAAGATTTATTTATGTGAGAGGTGGAGAGACAGAGAGATCTTCCATCTGCTGGTTCACTCTTGGAATAGCCACAACAGCTGGAGGTAGGCCAATCAAAAGTTAGGAGCCAGGAGCTTTTTCAGGTCTCCAGGGGCCCAAGCACTTGGATCATGTCCACTGCCTTCCCAGGTACATTAGAAGGGAGCTGGATTGGAAGTGGAACAGCTAGAACTTGAACAGGCGCCCATATGGGATGCCATCTTTGTAGGCAGAGGTTAACCTACTACACCACGGTGCTGACCGTTTCCTTCAGTATTTCTTATAAAGTAGTTATTTTGCTGAATTCTTTAAGGTTTTATATGTTTCACTAATTCTTAATTTCATACTTGTTTTTGAAGTTTCCATCTAGTTAATTCTAGAAGGATAGTTTTTCATTCAATAATTGAAAGATATTTCTGTGTTTGTCTTTCAGCTTGAATTGTTTCTGATAAGAGATATCCTATCATTCTTCTTTGATTATCTAGTTTTTCTCCTCCGGCTGTGTGCTTTGATGTAGTTTTATCAGTTTTTTAAGTGCAGGAAGTTTGATAAGTCTCATGTTTTGTTTCTTCAAAAATTTGTTCCGTAATGCACCTCCCTGTTTGAAAGCTCCAGTCATATATGTATTTAGGCATTTCTTATCATTTCACAAATCATTTCTGCTATCTTTATTTCAAAAGTTATTTTTCTATCTTTGTTTCACTTTTATAGTTTTATTACTATGTAGTCAAATTCGCTACTCATTTCTTCTGTGTGGCCTCATATCCTATTAAACTGGAGTGCTTTGTTTCAAATCATTTTTAAATATCTAAATATTTGATTATTCCATATCTCCACTTAATATGCTTAGTCTTCTCATATCCTACTTCAACATGGAAAGTATTGTTTTAATAGCATCTGTGTATTCTTGTCTGAAGAGTATGAAAAATAAATGCATATTTTCTCATATTTATTGCCAAATTACTATAGCATTTATATTGACTACTTGGTTGCATCGGTTACCAAACATTGGAAGTTGTGGCCAGTATTTCTCAAATATTTATCTGTAAAAATATTTAATTTTTTATCTGGAAATCTAAATAACACAAATATCAGCACCTTTGATACCATTGTACTCATTGTTGTCATGGGTTGTGCATTACAGGACAGAAATGGTGGGGTGATGATGAAAACATGTCATGTTGTAATGGATTAAAGAAGAGTAGATCCGAGAGAACTGGTCAGGGAAGTTGTGAGAGCACAAACTACCACTTCTTTCTGACTGTTGGTGATTGACTATATCCATGTGTGTCCTCAGGATGGAAGAAATTGGAACAAGATGGTACATAGCACACACAAGTACCAGCATGTGCAAAACAGAGTGTATCTGAGAGGACAGCTCATGCCTCCCTAAGGGAGAGGTTGAGTCCTATCTCAAATTGTTTTTTTCTAGGTTGGAAAGAGTCTGAGAAGTATCTCTGAACCTTGTAGAACTTGGGTCACCCATGGCTATGTGGGCCAGTGCTCTAAAGGGGCATGGTACTGGTGCAAATGGGCTTCTGTATTTTGCCTCGTGTGTTTGGATACCAGCTGTATGTGTGGAGTCGGAACTGTTTGTGTTCACAAGTCCAATGGGGATGTGCCAAATTTGTTCAAGGCAGGTGTGAGACAGCTGACTGTTCAAACTTCCCCAAAATTTGCAGTTGTCAAATCACTGTCAGCTTAAAACTGGGGATATGTATACCACAAAAATTGGTGATTGCTAAAAACTGGGGTTTTTGTCTTTCTCTTTTCTCTATTTGTGGAGAAATCTGCCAGGTCCAACCTGAGCATGTGGTCATCTGTATTGTACCAGACTTAAACACACTGTGCATTCTTCCCTCAGTGTTCAGAGGAAGAGAGGTGAAAAAATTACACCTTTGATGGATTAACTGGATATCTCATGCTGTTTTATTTGTGTATTTTGTTACTTATTGCTGTCTAGAACAGGGAACTACAGAGATAAAAAAAAAAAAATAAACCAGTCAGAAGCACACTTTTTTTGTCGTCTCTGGAGTTTGTGGAGAATTTTTGTAAGTGCAATTTGTCACACCAGTTACTTTCACTGCTTCCTATAACTCAGCACAAACAGACTGCATTTTATTCCCTTTTCTGCTTTCTATGGCTCAATCTCTGCTCTGACTCAGCAGAAAGGAAAAGCAAAGCAAAGCAAGTCACTGACCTGGATGAAAATCCTAAGAACTTGTTGTATAATCTGGGGGGAATTTCACTTTAATAACTTCCTCTAACCTTCCCTCTTGTCTCATTAGGTTAATGATAAAAATTAGTTTATATTAGCTCATTCTAAAATCTTATAGTTTTCACAACTTAACTTTTGATAAGTATTTTACTTCTTTTTTTTTTTTTTTTTTTTTTTTTGGCAGGCAGAGCGGACAGTGAGAGAGAGACACAGAGAATGGTCTTCCTTTGCCATTGGTTCACCCTCCAATGGCCGCCGCGGCCGGCGTGCTGCAGCCAGCGCACCGCGCTGATCCGATGGCAGGAGCCAGGTGCTTCTCCTGGTCTCCCATGGGGTGCAGGGCCCAAGCACTTGGGCCATCCGCCACTGCACTCCCTGGCCACAGCAGAGAGCTGGCCTGGAAGAGAAGCAACCAGGACAGAATCTGGCGCCCTGACCGGGACTAGAACCCCTTGTGCCGGAACCGCTAGGCTAATCCTCCGTGGTGCTGGCCTTTACTTTGTTTGTAAGGTTCTGGATTTACAAAGGACTCATAAAGGAGGCAAAAAAAACCTACATTTAAAAATAGACGTAGATATAATATTCAATTGAGTGATAATGTGGTAGAAAATATCTTGTAGCTGAAGGTGAACAGTAACATTTATGTGAAATAAACATCATATCTGTTCACAAATTTATTGAGAAATTAGTTTGTGAAAATATATTTCTTTAATTTAAATCTTTACTTTCTTCTTAAAAATATTTTTTTTATTTATTTGAAAGCCAGAATAACAGAGACAGAGAGACAGTGAGACAGATCTTCTATCCACTGGTTCACTCTTCAAATGTCCACAATGGCTGGGACTGGGCCAGGTCATAGCCAAGAGCCAGGAGCTTCATCCAAGTTTCCCACATGGGTGTAGGGGCCCAGGAACATGGGCCATCTTCCACTGTTTTCCCAGGTGCATTAGCAGGAAGCTGGATCCTAAGTGGAGCAGCCTGGTCTTGAACTGGGACCCACATGGGATGCTGGCATTGCAGGCGGTGGCTTAACCTGGTATGCAACAATGCCGGCCCCTTATTTTCAATTTAGACCTTTTCCTTCTCCTTATAAACTTGCCTATTTATTAGCTATCTTCAGTAAAAATAGCCATCATCTCGATCAGTTTTTTTTTAAAGTACACCTGAAAACAATTCTGCATTTTTTCTAATTGAAGAATCAAAAGGTGTGATGAAATATCATATAACACTGTTGTCATGTATGTGTAGACAGAGTACAAAATCTTGTAAGAGGAATAATTATCTGTTATTATGATTAATACTGATAAGTGATATATTCCATTTCTATTCTAATATCAGCCAATGTAAAGAATTGTTAATGTACGCTTATTTTTAATTTTATCTTAGCAATTCCATGTGGGAAAACAATCAAAACCTTCCATAGGAAACAGCTGCCATTGTTTGCCTTTGGTTATTAATAAACAATAAAAGAAACCTGGGGCAAATTTTTAGCATAGTGTTTAAACTGTCCCACATCAGAATGCTTAGATTCAAAACCTAGTTCTGGCTCTTGATTCTAGCTTCCTGCTGTTGCAGACCTTGGAAGGAAGTGCTGGTGGCTCAAGTCATTCCATTCCTGCCATCCCCTTTGGGAAGCCTGGGTTGCATTTTGGTTCCTGTAGCCCAATTCCTGCCCCATCCGAGTCTCTGTGTAGTGCCAGCCTTTGTTGGAATTTTGAAAGTAAACCAGTAGAAGAGAGCTCCCTCCCTCTCTTGTTCTTTCTCATTCCTTGTTTCTCAAATAAATGAAGATTGCAAAGGAAACTGTCTTTTCTCCAACATGGAATATTATAATAATTGATTTTCAATTATTTCACATGTAATGTTTTATTTAAATATGGAAATATATAAGGCAAAGATTAATTTTAAATATGAACATTTTGGAGTATATCAATATTAAAATGTCAGCCAAGATTAATTTCTTTCCAAAAAGTTGACATAGTTGCCTTGTAGAATGATTCCGATTGACATTGTAGGTAAGTTCAACCTTTTCTTTTTTGAATCTGTTGTAATAAATGGATGATACACTAACCAGAAAAATCCATAACAAATTTATTTGATTATATTCTATATAACATGGGAGCCTTCAAGTTGACGACATAAATACCCAGTAGAACTGTGCATACTTAACGTTTAGTTTTAATAAAGCTCAAATAGCCTTGTTGAACTGTGATTGCATAAAAACCTGTGAGCTTATGGAAATAGAATGGGCAGGGAAAATAGCACAAAACGTTGAGACTCTTCTTGGCTCCTTGGCAGGACACAAGAGCCTTTTTGAAACGGGGGTCTTACGGTCTGAGGTAGGTCAGAGAACTTCTTTATGTCCTGCTCTTTCACAGAAATGTGAAGAAGGTTAATGTAATATTTTTCTACTTTATGTCTGGTTCATGGAATTGGATACTGGTCATTTCCAACAGCCATTTTCAGGTTTCTCTGACCTAGTTTGGGAAGGATGAATTCTAGTCTTTGTGGCTTGTCTCTGGGGAGAGTGAAGGATAAGAGGGCAGGAAAAGGCCAGATATAAACTTTACTGCTGAGATTTCTCATGAGGCCTTTGCATTAGTATGTTGTTTGCTGAGTCCAAGCAATAGGCAAGAGTGATGTACACGGCCTTTATGTTGTCTTCACTTCAGTTATACTGTACATCAGTTAATATCAGCAGGATATCCACTTCTGTAATTACATTAATGTATTCTTTCAAATAATAGCTGTGTGACTTCCATAGATACGAAATGGCAGATGTTGGACAGTAGGATATTATCTTCCTAGTAAGTGATTCTTTAAAATGTAGTAGACAGTATAATTCCCTAAAATGTAGTAGACATTAAAATGCAGCCAAAAGAATATACATAGAGGTATACTGGGTTCTACCTTCCTTTCAGCCTTACCAAATGTGGGTCTTTTGAGTGTAAATGTATTTCAGTTTTCTGATTTTAAGTAACCTAGATATCTTTCAAATGCTAGGGTCTTTGAAATCATAAATTCACATATGTTTTAAGTAATTACAGGGGGAAGTTAAATAACATGTCATTCTGAATTACACAGGGATCCCAGACAAACAAGAAGTTGAGTAGTATGTGTCAGTAAACTTGATAACTTCCAAGCATGTCTATGAAGCTGTATTGACAGAAGTAGGCATGTGATTTTATACATCACTTAGTCTCCAGGTCTCTGTTCTCTCAGCTAAAAAAAATCTATATTGGGCTAATAGACTATTTCTAAAGTTCCTTCTAGAATTTAGGGCGCCATAATTAACTGCAACTATAATAGAAATTAGAGATTTTTTTTGCCATTATCTTACACTTTCTTTATAATATGTTATTAGAAAGATAACAATGCCTCAAGTCAATTTTGTATGCATTGGTACACATAGAAAATAATGAAAAGAGAATTTAAGAATATTTGTAAGAGACAATAAAAATATAATTTTCTGTATTACATAATGATAATAATGAAAATCAAGTTCAATGAATTTAATACTAACTCTTTTATAAGGTGTTTTATTTATAAAAAGTTGCCTAAAAATTCCTTTCTTAAATTTTAATAAAGTGTTAACATGTTTTCCATGGTCACAATTATTTTCTTTCTTTGTCCGTTTCAGAGCTATACATGAAGTACCCACATACAACTCCTTATTAAGATTCTTTTAAATTTTTAAAATATATTTGAGATGCAGAATAACAAACACAGGTCATAGAGAGATAGCCAGAGAGAGGGAGGGGGGAAGAGAGAGAGAGAATGAACTCATCCCATGGTTCACTTCACATATGCCTGAAATGCCTGTGGGCAGGGATAACTCAGTTCAGGGCTCCCACATGGGTAGCAGGGATCCATTCAGTTGAACCATCAGCTGTTGCCTCACAGGGTTCACATTAGCTGGAAGCTAGAGTTGGAAATAGTGCTGGTATTCAATCCCAGGTACTCCCTGGGAAATGTGATGTGGGTATAGCGACCAGCATCTTAATCACTGTGTTAAATGTCCACACCCTTTATTAGGACTTTTTAAAGATGATCTTTTATTGTCTTCATATATTATCTTTTACTCACACAAAAAAGTAATAAGGCTGATTTCCAGTCATTCTAAACATATGAATTGAAGTAATATTTTCAAATTAAGTAGTTCTTCCTTTACTTTCTGTGACAAAAATGATCTTAAACCAAAGGTGATTTGTTATAATACAAACAACTTTAAATTTTTTTCAAGCAGAACATTTCTAAATGTTAGGCTTAATTTTGATGTAGATATGCTTTCTCCATATAGTCACCTGAGTTCTTGGTCACCAATAAAGAAACATAAATTGTGATAGGCAGAAATATCTAGTATATATGAAGACTGAAATTTGGGACTATTACTGGAAGTGGTTCCACAGAAACTTACATTCTCCACACACACACACACACACACACACACACACAGCTGTGTGTCATTCACCTTAGACAAGTAGAAGATCAAATCATCTGTCATCTGCTTGGGTTTTGTGGGAACAGATATTTAAAATGGTCCTCATGATCCTGTTTCCCAGTATTGATTCTCCCATGAAGTCTCTCCCATGGAAGGTATGGTGAACTTGGTTAATCAGATCTAGTGAGTTGAATATGGCAGAAATGGTGGCCCAGTGACTGCTAGAAAAGAGGCTATGACCTCCCTGTTGCATATGTGCACCTCTCTCAAAGCATCTGATCCAGGAAGGGCCTGCGTGTATGGAAAAGTGCTGAAACCTCTTGCCAACATTCAAGTCCTAGAACTGAGAAGCTTATTTTTCCAGTCTGGTCAAGATTTCGGACAAGTGCATTCCTGGCTGATACCCTGAATGAGACTTCCTGAGACCATGAGCCTGGATCACCCAGTTAAGATGTTCCTAGTTTCTAACACTGAGGACCTGGGTGAGACAGTCAATGTTTGCTACACAAAGCTGCTCCTTTTTGAGGTATCTTCTTATACATAATAGACAACAAATAGAGGCTCAGTGTTCTAAATTTACAGCACTGTACTCATTAACTTCATGTGTCTAGGTGTTCAAGAAACTCTACACTCAGCACATGAAGCCAGAGTGCGGGTTATCAGACACATTGCCTCTTGCTCACCAGCATTGAAAGTCTCAGGACTTTGTCTTTGCACTGACTGCATGCCGAGAAGCCTCAGACTTGGCTTTGTGAGGGCAGAATCAGGCAACCTTAGGGCTTCCAGTCACCTCATGCACCACCTGTATATTCTGTAAAGTCAAGAGTCAATAGAACAGGACTTTGAAAACAATGACCGAGGATAAACTGTCCTCTGAAAGTACATCTTATCTCTGTGTATTGAAACACAGAATGTGTTAGACAAAAACCAACCTCTCCCCAAAACATTGGTCCTTCACTTAATCAGGATTCTAATGAAGTATGAGACTTTAAGAAAAATATACATAAAGACATGCATACAAAATTATATTACTTGAGAAAGTATGAGTAGCCACTAGAATCCACCCAAATTCTCCACACATCAGAGGTTAAAATAGTAGGTCATAGGGTTGGCACTGTGGTGTAGTGGGTTTAGCTGCCACCTGTAGTGCCTGCACCCCACATGGGCCCCAGTTCGAGTCCTGGCTGCTCCACTTTCTATCCAGTTCCCTGCTCATGCACCTGGGAAAGCAGCAGAGGATGGTTCAAGTGCTTGGGCCCCTGTACCCATGTGGCAGACTCGGAAGAAGCTCCTGGTTCCTGGCTTCATCTTGGCCCAGCCCCTGCCAATGTGTCTATTTGGGGGAATGAACCAGGGGATGAAAGCTCTCTTTCTCACTCGATCTCTCCCTCTCTCTAAATCTTTCAAATAAATAAATCTTTTTATAAAATCATAGGCCATAAATTGATTTGGAAGAAGATACTTGTTCTATTGATGTATACAGCTAATATTTACCTGTGGTTAATAATCATTGCTGGTACAGTTTTTTTTTTTTTTTGATATTACAGACTATTTTGGGCTGGGGATCAAAATTATTCAAATTGACTGTTCAATTGAAATAAATGTTTAGAAATATAAGGCAACCATTTTATAATAAAGTCATGACAAAATAAAATTCATATACGTGTGTTGAAACATAACTAGAATCAGAAAGCATTTCAACTTTTAAGAATTCATATTGACATATAATTTAATAACATCCTCTTATTAAACAAACTTTTTGGTTTTTTTTAAGTCAGGATCTACAAGTACATGTGTTTCAAAATTCTTTTGAGTCTTAAGCTTTGTATGCAGTTTTTCAGTGGGTGAAGTCATTCTCCAATTCAAATTATAATGGTTTTGTTGAGGAAATATGGCACACACATTTATTTACCATGAGTTTATTTACATGCCAATATTTTATTTTGTGTTTGCTCTCTGAAAACATGTGTTTGTTTTTTGATTTCTGTTGGTAGTAAGTTACACTTGCACCAATTAGTATTATAATATATTATTCTATATGCATACATGTAAAAGGTTATTATAAAATGAGTCTGTTATCTAATATTGAAATCCATTAGAGTCATCTGATAATTTGGTGTTACTGTTTTGTGACTCAGGGTTAAAGCACAATCTCCTCTTGGCATCAGAGGATGGGGGAAAAGCATCCGTCATTCATTGCAACCTCTCAGCATTGGTTGATGTTAGCAGCTCAGACTCCAGCTCAGATGTAGACTTCTCTTGTGCAGGCTAACTGAATCAAGACAGTTTTCATTCTTTATCACTGTTCAGAATTAAAACAGATACTAGAGTTGGAATGAAGGATCTTGATATTATTCATGTACAGGTAAAAGGGGCTATCAGTGTCTATCTGGGTTACTTCTTAGGTTGGTAGAAGACGATGAGACAGCAGTGTAGACAGCTGCTAGTCCTCCAGGAGAGGAAGCTGCAGGAATTTAGGAGAGAGAAACACAAAAATAACTTGTTCTGATAAATTCCCAACTTGACTCTCACTGGGATTAAACATGACAATAGGTCTGATCTGATTTCATCATCATTTAAAAAATCATCTATTATTTTTCACTTTATGTTTGTGTGGGAGCAAACTGTTGAAATCTTTACTTAATGTATGCTAAACTGATCTTCTGTATATAAAGAGAATCGAAAATGAATCCTCATGTGAATGGAAGGGGAGAAGGAGTGGGAAAGGGGAGGGATGCGGGTGGGAGATCGATATGGGGGGGAAGCCATTGTAATCCATAAGCTGTACTTTGGAAATTTATATTCATTAAATAAAAGTTAAAAAGAAAAGAAAAGCAATGAAAAAAAAAAGAGACTTTGACCTAGACAAGCTGTAACCTATATTAGTTTATATATTTTGAACCCCTCAGTGTCAGTGCTGATTAGAAGCAGAAAACAATTGGGAAGCCAGTCAAAAGCCTAAAAATCATGACTCAGCTGAGAGATCCCGAATCACAGAGAAACATTTGATAAAAGCCCTACTGAGAGGCAAGTGTCCTGAGGCTGTTAATTGAATTTCTGCATTTATTAAGATTGGCTCAGAAACTGGTAGGAGGCATGGATTGACCCAGATGTGCACACTGGGGGACTGAAAAGCAGAGAACTGGAATGGGGGATTGAGAGGGATATTTTAGAATGAGATAGATGCTTTTTAAAATTTAAAGGTGAAACCCTGATATTCTTCAGTAAAAGATTCTTTGCATATGTTCCAGGTATGTATAAGCACAATAGCATGATGTTTTTTAGTGAATTGATGTGTGTAACAGAATGGTTGGAATACATTGTATTGGATGCTAATGATAGTGTGCTGGTGCTTGAATGAGAGTCTACCCGCATCAAACATCAATCAGGAATACTGATGAGGCTCTGTGAGCATGGCCTTAGCATCTGCAGAATGGCCATATTTTAATAATTGTCACTTGGAAAAGAACAAATACCTTGAGGGGCCTAGTAGGGTATAATACCAATCCTATGTATAACACACATTATTAGAGATATGGTGGTGGGACTAGCTGGAACATGGTGTCTTCAGTGCTCATTTTAAACGGAAAGTATGTCATTGTAAAAATTCAGAGAAAAAATAAGGATGAGTGGGAGTGGGAGGAACTATAGGGTGGGAAGTATCATTATGCTCTTATATGTGTATATATGAAATACATGCAGTTTGTCCACTTCATATAAATAATTTTTTTTCAAGATTTAAAAATGTTAATACCCAATGGAAAAAAAAAACACATCTTTTATGAATATACCAAAGGCTGGTTTCCCAAGGATGTCAAATTGGTAAGTATTATCCAACTTTAAACTTTGATGCTTAGTTAAAACATACACATTTGTATGTGGTAATACAGTTAAACTCTCTGACTGTGATTTCAGTTATTTTGATGGAGTTGATAAGTTATGCTAATCAGAGAACTGGAATGATGACGGTGAAGTTTGGTAAAATTGTCTGTCTACATGACACCATCAGAACAGTTGAATCTTTTCTACATTTTACTGACTGTTTCTAAGCTGCCATATAGTTTCAGTATTCAGAATTTTATGGGTTGTGTAGGATTTGTCTCCCCAAAACTGAAACAGATGTTTAAACTCTGCATGTCTAATGGAAGATTGAAAGACAAAATGTTGAGAACCACCTCACAGAATCTGGAGTGAAAATGTATTTTCAAGGTCACAGTAGGTTGTAGCTTGGGCTATTTTCACTTCTTCACAATGATTTTTACATTTATCCCATTCTGAAGATCCATTATAAAATGAATTAATCACTGTAAAGGCTCAGTATCAAGGTATCTAAACTGACATGTGATATTTGTAATTTGGGTAGTATAATTCACTTAAGATGTCCAAGAGGACCTATAGTTGATTACCTTGTGTTCTACTTTCACATAAATTAAATCTTTCTTTTTCTTCATTAGATAAAACTTACAATGCAACTCTTCCAATGAATATAATTGCTATGAGACTTACCACATAGTTGGCAGCATATTTTATAAATGGCACTATATTGAATTGGAGTATTAATTATCGGCATGTTTTGTTAGCAAGGAAAGCAACAGAAATTAAACAGATGTGTTTAGTTCAAATTTGTTACATATATATTTTATAACTACATTTTTAAAAATTGTATTTAAACTTGGTAATTAAATTAAAATTCCAATTTAAAATGTACATATCCCTTTTGATATCCTGCTATTCTTCTATCTCTACATCCATCCACCCATACATAATTTCTTGGTGATCTTAACCCTTTACATCAGAGGTAGAGAGATACTAGTTCTGGGGTCAAGCCTACTTCAGGAAGAAATTCCCAGAATTCAGTGATAATATTAAAATCATAAGCACAAAAATATGATTTGGAGGGATATATTATGTGTCTTATTAAGAAGCAAACAAGAGAATGAAAATACACATTTAGAATCTTTTCCCAGGGGTGATAATTTATAATCTTGAGTATTTTTGTGAAGTGATCCTATGCAGAATGGGCCCAGGGGAATTAGTAGAGAGTAGCAGGTTGAAACTACAAAATATTAGGTGCTGACATAGCAGTGTCATCTATTAGTGATTAATGCTATCTGATTCCACTGAAGTAATCATTTGTTTTATTTGGATAAGTCCTTGGAATGATATGCTCTTGGGAACTTAAAATTTCATGCCCCCGATCCCTTCAATGCACAATTTTTAGCTTTGGTAAAAAAGGAGTAGAACTGAGTATAACAAGGACCTGATTTCAGCTGTGTCTTAATTATTAAGACTAGCTTGGAAGGATTAAAGAACAACAGTTAAAATATCTTGAATAATAAAGTCCACAAATAAAATCAGATATGAGGTTGTATATAATACATGACACCATAATTTTTTTAGAAAGCATTTATTTAATGAATGTAAATTTCATAGGTACAGCTTGTGGAATATAGTGGTTCTTTTCCCCCATACCTGCCCTCCAACACCCACTCCCGTCACACTTCCTACTCCCATCCCATTCTTCATTAAGATTCATTTTTAATTAGCTGTATCTACAGAAGATCAACTCTGTACTAAATAAAGATTTCAACAGTTTGCACCCACATGGACATACCAAGTATAAAGTACTATTTGAAAAACAAATTTTACTATTAATTCTCATAGTACAGCTCATTAAGGACAGAGGTCCCACATGGGGAGCAAGTGCGCAGTGACTCCTGTTGATTTAATAGTTGACACTCTTATTTATGACATCAGTGATCATGACAAGAGGCTCTTGTCAAGAACTGGCAAGGCTATGGAAGCATTTTGATTCCATAATCTCTGTCATTATTTAAGGCCATAAGCAAAGTGGAAGTTCTCTCCTCCCTTCAGAGAAAGGTACCCCCTTCATTGATGGCCCTTTATTTCCACTGGGATCTCACTCACAGAGATCTTAAATGTAGGCCAATTTTTGCCCCAGTGTCTAGGCTTTCCATGCCTGAAATGCTCTTAAGGGATTTTTAGCCAGATCCGAATGCCTTAAGGGTTGATTCTGAGGCCAGAGTGTTGTTTAGGGTGTTTGTCATTCAATGAGTCCACTGTGTGATCTGCTTGCCATGTTGGGTCATCCTCTCCTTTTTAATTCTGTTATTAGCAGACACTTGGTCTTATTTATGTGATCCTTTTGATACTTATTCCTGTCTTTATGATCAGTTATGCACTTAAAATGGTCATTTTAACTAGTAAGATGGCATTGGTACCTGCCAACTTAATTGTATGTGGAGTCCAGTGGCAAGCTTTTAGCTTCACCCTTAGTGATAAGTCCAAGGGAACGTGTTCTGAACTGAACATCCCCTCCATACTTATTCCCATTCTTATTTTTAACAGGGATCAGTTTTTACTTGGATTTAAACACATAAGGAAAATTCTGTGTTAAGTAAAGAATTCAAATAGTGGTGTTAAGTAGAAAAAGGAAATAGAGGAATAAAATAAACTGTTCCTTGAAAGTCAGGACAAGGGCAATGGCAGTCAAGTCATTGCTTCTCATAGTGTCAATTTCACTTCTGCAGGTTTCCTTCCAGGTGCTAAGTTAGTTTTCACATATCAGGGAGAATGTATGATATTTGTCCCTTTGGGACTGGCTTATTTCATTCAGTATGATGTTTTCCAGATTCTTCCATTTTGTTGCAAATGACTGAATTTCATTTTTTTTTAACCACTGTGTGTAATCCATAGAGTACATATCCCATAATTTCATTATCTAGTCTTCTGTTGATGGGCATTTAGTGTGATTCCAGGTCTTAGCTATTGTGAATTGAGCTGCAATAAACATGGAGGTGCAGATAGCACTTTTATTTGCCAATTTAATTACCCTTGGGTAAATTCCAAGGAATGGGATAGTTGGGTCATATGGTAGGGCTATAGTAAATTTCTGAGGTATCTCCAAACTGACTTCCATAGTGGCTTTACCAGTTTGCATTCCCACCAACAGTGGATTAGTGTGCCTTTAAAACCTACATCCTCACCAGCATCTGTTGTGTGTTGATTTCTGTTTGAAAGTCATTCTAAGCATAGTGAAGTGAAACTTCATTGTGGTTTCGATTTTCATTTCCCTGATGGCTAGTTATCCTGAACAATTTTTATGTGCCTGTTGGCCATTTGGATTTCCTCTTTTAGGAAATGTCTTTTTTAAGTCATTGGCCCATCTCTCAAGTGTGTTGTTTGTTTTGTTGTTGCGGAGTCTCTTGGTCTGGTTAATTTGCAAATTTTTTTTTTCTGATTTTGTTGGTGGCCTCTTTACTTTCCAGACTGTTTCTTTTGCTGTACAGAAACTTCTTAATTTTATGTAATCCTCCTTGTTAATTTTGGCTTTGGCTGCCTGTACCTCTGGGTTCCTTTCCAAGAAGTCTTTGCCTGTTGCAATATTCTTACAGGGTTTCTCTGATGTTCTCTAATAATTTGATGGTGTCAGGTCATAGATTTAGAGCTTTAATCCATGTTGAGTGGATTTTTGTGTAAGGTCCCTTTTATATAGAATCATATCATCTGCAAAGAGGGATAGTTTGACTTCTTCCTTCCCAATTTGTATCCCTTTAATTTCTTTTTCTTGCCTAATAGCTCTGGCTAAAACTTCCAGTATTATATTGAATAGCAATGGTGAGTGTGGGTATCCTGTCTGGCACCAGATATCAGTGAGAGTGCATCCAAATTTTCCCCATTCAGTATGATGCTGGCCATGGGTTTTTCATAAATTGCATTGATCTTGTTGAGGAATGTTTCTTCTATACCCAATTTGCCTAGAGTTTTCATCATGAAAGGGTGTTGAATTTTATCGAATGCTTTCTCTGCATCTGTTGAGATAATGATACGGTTTTTATTCTGCAGTTTGTTAATGTGGTTCATTACATTGATTTGCAAACATTGAACCATCCCTGCAATACCAGCAATAAATCCTGCTTGGTCTGGGTAGATGAACTCTCTGGTGTTGTTGGATTCTATTTGCTAGAATTTTGTTGAGGATTTTTGTGTCTGTGTTCATCAGGGACATTGGCCTGTAATTCTCTTTCTCTGCTGCATCTTTTTCAGGTTGAAGAATTCAGGTGAAGCTGTCTTTATAGAAAGAATTTGGAAAGATTCCTTCTCTTTCAGTTCTTTTGAAAACTTGAGAAGAATTGGAGTTACTTCTTCTTTAAATGTCTGATAGAACCCATCAGTGAATCTGTTCGGTCCAGGGGTTTTCTCTGTTGGGAGGGTCTTTAATACTGATTCAGTTTCTTTCTTACATGTCTTTTCAGGTTTTCTATGTCTTCATGGCTTAATTTCAGTAGGTTGTGTGTGTCCAGGAATTTATCCATTTCTGCTATGTTTCCCAGTTATTTCCATACAACTCTTTGCAGTAATTTCTGATGATTCTTTTTATTTCTGTGTTGTCTGTTGTTACATTCTGTTTTTCATCTCTGATTTTATTGATTTCAGTCATCTCTCTTTTTTTTGGTTAGTTGGGCCAATGGTGTGTCAATTTTGTTTATTTTTTCAAAAAACCAGCTCTTCATTTTGCTCATCTTTTGTATTGTATTTTTAAATTCAATTTTGTTGATTTTTCTCTAATTTTATTTTTTTAAAGATTTAAAGTATTTTATTTACTTGAAAGAGTTACAGAGAGAGGTAGACACAGAGAGAGGTCTTCCATCTGCTGGTTCACTCCCCAGATGGCTGCAATGACTGGAGTAGTGCTGATCCGAAGCCAGGAGCTAGGAGCTTCTTCCGGGTCTCCCAGGTGGGTGCAGGAGCCCAAGGAGTTGGGCCATCTGCTTCTGCTATCCCAGGCCGTAGCAGAAAGCTGGATCAGAAGAGATGCAGCCGGGACTAGAACCAGAGCCCATATGGGATGCTGGCGCTTCAGGCCAGTGTGTTAACCCAATGTGCCACAGCGCAGGCCCCTTCTCTAATTTTAGTTATTTCTTTTCTTTTACTAGTTTTAGGTTTCATTTGCTGTAGTTTTTCTAGATCCTTGGGATGCATTGATAGCTTATTTCTTTGGTGCCTTTCCAATTTCTTTTTTTTTAACTTTTATCTAATGAATATAAATTTCCAAAGTATAGCTTATGTATTATAATGGCTTCCCCCCCATAACTTCCCTCCCACCCGCAACCCTCCTCTTTCCCACTCCCTCCCCCCTTCCATTCACATCAAGATTCATTTTCAATTATCTTTATATACAGAAGATCAGTTTAGCATATATTAAGTAAAGATTTCAACAGTTTGCACCCACATAGAAACACAAAGTGAAAAATACTGTTTAAGTACTAGTTATAGCATTAAATCACAATGTACAGCACATTAAGGACAGAGATCCTACATGAGGAGTAAGTGCACAGTGACTCCTGTTGTTGACTTAACAAATTGACACTCTTGTTTATGGCATCAGTAATCTCCCTATACACCAGTCATGAGTTTCCAAGGCTGTGGAAGCCTTTTGAGTTCACTGACTCTGAGCCTTTCCAATTTCTTGATGTAAACACATACTGCTATAAACTTTTCTCTTTCACTGCTTTTGCAGTATCCCATAAGTTTTGATATGTTGTGTTATCATCTTCATTTGTTTCCAGAATGTTTTTGATTTCTCTCTTGATTTATTCTATGACCACTGTTCATTTGTCAGCATGTTGTTTAGTCTCCATGTGTTTGCAAATGTCCTAGAGATTCCTGAATTGCTGATTTCCAGCTTCATTCCTTTGTGGACTGAGAAGATGCATGGTACATTTTCTATGTTTTTGAATCTGCTTAGACTTGCTTTATGGCCTAGTATGTGGTCAATCCTAGAGTACGTTCCATGCAGTGCTGAGAATATGTATTCTGCAACTGTAGGATGAAAATTCTGTAAATATCTGTTAAGTCCATTTGTTCTGTAGCATTGATTAAATCTGCTGTTTCCTTGTTGATTTTCTGTCGGGTTGATCTGTCTGTTGCTGAAGTTGGAGCATTGACATCCCCTAATACTATTGTATTGGAGTCTAAGTCTCCCTTTAAATCCCTTAAGATTTCTTTTAAATAGCCAGGTGCCCTGTAATTAGGTGTGTGTGTGTATATATATATATGTTTATAATAATTACATCTTCCTGTTGAATTGATCCCTTAGTCATTAAATAGTACCCTTCTTTATAAATTTTAACAATTTTTGTGTTAAAGTCTATTTTGTTTGATATTAAGATGGCTACACCAGATCTTTTCTGGTTTCTGTTGGCATGGAATATCTTTTTCCATCCTTTCACTTTTCGTCTGTGTGAGATGTTTTTCTTTTAGGCAGCGAATAAATGGGTTTTGTTTTTTAATCCATTCAGCCAGTCTGTGTCTTTTAACTGGGAAACTGAGCTATTTACATTCAAAGTGACTATTGATAAGTAATGACTTTGCCCTGCGCTTTTTCCAAACATATTTCTAAGTCATTCTTTGAACTTCTTTTGATCTTTTACTGAGAGATTTTCTGCCTTTACCTTCTTTTGTAGTGGTGGCCATGTTTCTGTGTTTTTGTGTGCAACACATCTTTAAGCATCTTTTGCAGGGTTGGATGGGTGGTGACAAATTCTTTCAATTTCTATTTGTTATGGAAGGTCTTTATATCACCTTCATTCAGTAAAGAGACCTTTGCAGGATATAATATTTTTGGATGACAGTTTTTTTTTTTTTTCTAAGACTTGGACTATATCTCATTCTTTGCTAGCTTGTAGGGTGTTGATGAGATGTCTGCTGTGAGTCTAATTGGAGATCCTCTGAAAGTAATCTGGTGTTTCTCTCGTGTACATTTTAGAATCTTCTCTTTATGTTTCACTGTGGGGAGTTTGATTACAATGAGTCGTGGTGAAGATCTTTGGTGGTCATGTCTATTTGGAGTTCTGTGTGCTTCCTGTAGTTGGATGTCCCTTTCTTTCTCGAAATCTGGGAAGTTATCTGTTAGTATTTCATTAAAAGGGCTTTCTAATCCTTTCTCTCTCTCTCTTCATGCCTTCAGAAACTCCTAGAACCCAAACATTGTTTTTCTTTTAATAGTTTCCTATAGATTCCCAAAAGTGTTTTTCAGTTTTCTAATTTCCTCTTCTTTTCTTTGGTTTGACTGTATACTTTACTGTGCTTTGACTTCTAAGTCTGTTATTGTCTCTTTTGCTTCACCTATTCTGTTTTTAAGGCTATCCTCTGTGGCTTTTATTTGTTATATTGAATTCTTCATTTCATTTTGCATAATCGTTTTTTTTTTTTCTTTTGACAGGCAGAGTGGACAGTGAGAGAGAGAGACAGAGAGAAAGGTCTTCCTTTGCCGTTGGTTCACCCTCCAACGGCCGCCGCGGCCGGTGCGCGGCGGCCAGCGCACCGTGCTGATCCAATGGCAGGAGCCAGGTGCTTATCCTGGTCTTCCATGGGGTGCAGGGCCCAAGCACTTGGGCCATCCTCCACTGTACTCCCTGGCCACAGCAGAGAGCTGGCCTGGAAGAGGGGCAACCGGGACAGAATCTGGCGCCCTGACCAGGATTAGAACCGGGTGTGCTGGCGCCGCAAGGCGGAGGATTAGCCTAGTGAGCCGCGGCTCTGGCCTTTGCATAATCTTATGATTAATTTTTTAAGTTCCATTTCTTTAATTTCTTCTGTCTCCTCATCTTCGCAATCTAGTATTGATGTGCCGTGTTCTTTTGAGGGTATCGTGTTGTCTTCTTTATTCTTGTTTCTTGGACTGGACACCATAATTTTAGATTAACTTTCTTATATGGTTCCTATGTAGTAGCAAAGATTTTGGACATGAGTTTATATAATTAAGAAGGTGCTGATTTTATATAAAAATAAATCAATAATGTCTCACGGAAAATCTTGAAAATAGCGGAAAACATTTTTAGTCAGTTTTCTTATATTAGAGAGTAGGGACTGTGATGAGTCATGAGCCAAGGACGTTTGTAAATCAGTGAGACACTTACCAAGCCAATATGTTTCATAGAGGAGAGATGATCTGACCCAACTCCACAGGAAGGAGGATTTGGCATATAACTGGCCATACTTAACATTGACCTAGTGAATGTGTAATTGCTGTTATTCCTTAGGCAAGTTTTACAGTTATATTTTCATTCTGCCATTCAATGCTTGTCATTTGTTACTAAGCAAATAGGTTTGTCCATTGATTTTTGTCTGCTTTGAGGAAAGGTCCATTAGAACATCAAGAACATTTTCTATCACTGTTTACTAATTTGTTACTAAGTGCAGCAAACTGGACTTGTCTGGGTGTACTGCTCTTGATGAGCTGTATGTCCGGATTATAGTTCTGGGATGCAGCAGTCATTGCAGCAACACCTGGATACTGGATTGGGAATTGCTTGTAGGACAGGTGTAGGAATGGAAGCGCTTCAAGCAGTCATAAAGTGTAAGCATGGTAGTGCCCATTAGCCTTCCATATCTTTTATTCATGTGGCTGGAAGGTGGATTCCTGCTGTCAGAATGATTTAGTTCCAAAACAATGGAATATTGTATTAATTTAATTAAGATAATCTGAAAATCGATGGAATATCTTGAGTTAGTAGGATCTCCTTATGTTTCCCTTAAAGCAGGATACAAAGTAGAAGCTTTGGTTGTCCTCAACTTTTTGGTAATGCTATGAGTCATAAATTATTGAAACTTTGCTATTAGGACTTAGAAATGCAGGCAAAAATATTGTAAAACCAAAAGTAGTTTGGACACATTATAACAGCATTTGTGTCCATTGTTAACTCATTTGTATTCATTGCAACAGAACTAATGAATTCATTTGGAATTAATGTGGTTGTCACACATCCTTTTCTAAGAATTCCTCTGCAATTCAATGTTAATTTAATTTTCTATTCAAATAAAATATAACTGTTTTAAGTCATATAATAATACCATTGTGTGGAGCTGTAGAGATAATAACAGTATAGATTGTCTCCAGAGAGATGTGATAATCTGAGAAGAAGAATTTCTCTGCTTCCATAGGCAGACTAATGGCTATGACCATAGGCTAGTAATAGCTCTCTCAATGATGTGCAGAGTTCCCCACTGGGATATGATTCATCGGTCCCATAGAAGAATGTCAGATTGAGGATACACCCTCGTAGAGAATTATCTGTTAGTCACGTGGCCTTCCGAATTTGCTTGGTAGGTACAAACTATATGCATTTTCTTGTTTTTAGCAATTACAGCAGTCCAAATTATAAAAGTGAAAACGTTACATAAAAGAATAATCATAGAAATCATTGTTGTTTTGAAGTGAAACTAAAGCTTTTTATCTAGTGTTTTATATCTTAATTGTCCACTGGCCATTAATGTTTAGCATCATTTTAGAGAGGAGGAAGATAATTAAGCTACAAATAATAAACTGTTTAGTAAAAATAAAATGACTTGAGTTAGTAAATTTAGAAAATAATATAGAAATTTATAAGTGAGAGAGACTGAGACACAGCAAATGTAAAATGAATCCAGCTTATATACAGAATATTTTGCATTCCATCAGCCATGTAATTGAGTGGAGGCTATCTAGAAATCAGTTGAGGTTTGGAGACGTAGAGTTAACTTCTCAGTAGTGATTGAATGACAGATGATGCACACCCAGTTGCCCAGGTGCCAAAGTCCTCATCTTTTGCTAGTACTTCTATGGTGATAAAAATTACACATAAATGGAGAAAAGTGAGTAGAGGCAGTATTGCCTTCCAGTCCACTGAGTAGCGACAGCCCTGATGGCAATGAGCTAAGCTTTGCGTGACCAAGGATGAAACACAAGACTGGGAGCTCAAGAGGTTTTAGGAAGAAAAGTCATCCTACCACCTTTCCCAGTGTTTCATTCATACCCCTTTGGAATAAATCATTAAATTGTGTATCCATATGGTCTTGCCTATTCTACAGCGCAACAGTGGAATAGAAGTACTACAATTCAAATAGAGCAATGTGTTGATAAATTGTACTTGTAAGAATTGCTATGTCAGTGCAAATAATGAAATTTGTCATTTGATAGATGTATGAAATTCCCAAAGTTTATGATGGTCACATTTATGATCACGCTAAATTCCATAAATTAATGCTACTAACAAACCAACAAGTTCCTTTTACCGGTTATACTATGAAGAGGCTCTACTCTTATGAAGTGGGATGTATGAAGGCATATAGCCAAAAGCATTTGTTAAAATGTACAGATCTAGGGGCAGGCTATTATGTGTATTGCTTAGGACAATACTTGGATGCTGTGAATCCCATGTTGTGGTGACTGAGTTTGAGTCCTGGTTCTGCTGCCTTTTCTAGTGTCTTACAAATGTTCTCCCTGGGCTGGGAGGCAGCAGCTGATAGCTCAAGTAGTTATTTCTTACCAACTATGTGGGAGACTGGCATTGATGTGTGGAGCTCCTGGTTTTCCTGGCCCTGCTCTGGCCATTGTGGGTGTTTGGGGAGTGAACCTTTGGATGGAAGATCTCCATCTATATGCTTATCTGTCTTTCTACCTTTCAAATAAAATTCAATATGTGAATAAATAAAAATTCAAATATAAGAATAAATAATTCACAATGTTTAAAATTCAAACAAATCTCATTTTATATACATCCATAGTAATTTAAAGTAGCTTCTGGAGAAACTTTTTCTGGTCACTACTTGTGAAAATCCTGACAAACTACCTCAAGAAAATTCAGCTCTACAGCTGCTGATTTCACTTACAAAAGAATTAAAGCTCAACCTCAGGCTTGAAAGTCTGCACCATAAATACAACCCCCAAGCCCAGCAAAAACAGGCTACTACTAGACAATGAAGGAAACCTTTAAAATTACACTCTGCTGCATGCCACATTTGAGATTAAAAAATAAGTGTTCAAATACAAAAAAACCCCACGTTTTCTAACATAACACATTTCCATTGTGATCAGTTCACGATAAATAGCAACGCAACCATCTCCTTCAGAATGCCATAGGAGCTGACAGTACTTGCCTGTGCTCACTGTTTAGATGCACGTTACTCACTGTTTGGCCTGGTGTGAATTGACCTGTGTTAAAGATACGGCTGAATATTTTTTAAAGCAGTAAAGACAGACATTATTAATTAATAATATTGAAATGGGGAAAAGAATCCTGAACTGAACTCAGCTTCCCTGAATTAAGGAACAGAAGAATTTTTAAAATACAATTTGTAAATATGACTTTTCTTACAAAGAATTGTTTGTTTGGAAGGCACAGTTAGAGACAGACAGACAGACAGAGAAGAGACAGAGAGGAGATCCAGAGATTGTCCATCTGCTGGTCTATTCCCCAAAGGTTACAACAGCTGGGGTTGGGCCAGGCCACAGCCAGGAGTATGGAAGACCATGAAGGTCTCCCATTATGTGGCAGGGGCTCCAACTCTTGAACCAGCTTCTCCTGCCTTCCCAAGTGCGTTAGCAGAAAGCTAGATTGCATTTGGAACAGCCAGGACTTGAATCTGTGCTCATATAGGAAGCCAGCATCCAGGCAACAGCTTAACTCACTGCTCCCCAAGCCTGGCCCTGAGAATTCTTGATTGAATATGCTAAGGAAAAGGCCCTGAGGCGTGTTAAAGGGGTTTTTGACTTGAGTAGGTCACTTGTATTTGTTAGTTGACACTCTTCTGGCAGAGAAACAAACTTCTCACATCTCTGTGATGCAGACCATGGTGCAGTTAATGCAAGGCACTCACTGACACTGGCTCCTGATTCTCCCACAGTGGCTCAGAGCAAGGCGGTGGGGTGTGTGTGTGTGTGTGTGTGTGTGATCTCCGAATGTTTGTGTTTCAGAGACATCTCTCTGTTCCTTGAGAAAACAGCTTCTGGATGTGGTTTTGTGTCTTGAGGGGCAGAGAATGGATTTATGGTTAACACACTTTCTACACTAAAACCTTTTAGAGTTATGTGAAGGACCTATCTGCTTGTCACCAGCTTTTGGTTGGGATGAAGAGTAAATTCACCTGGCCACGTGAAGCTTTCTGAGGGAGGTACTTAAAAGAGAGCTAGAGTCATCTAGAGACCTACGGAGCTGGAAGCCATCCTAGGATTTGGTTCAGTCTCTCAGTTCAGTGGTGTGGGCAGAGGGAGTGCCTGGCTAAGAATTTTTCAGTTCTTATCCATCAGTTGGTTGTATAACAAGTGGATCTTTTACTTGGCTTTGTTTTGCATTAATTGAATTCATATATGCTTCTGATACGTAAATTGATAACATGACTGTGTTTAGCTTTATCCATCTACCCAAATTCTTGAGGTGGAAATACATCATCACTTTATTTTTAAAAGTTTAGGATATAACAATAAAAAGCTAAATAATACTGTTCTTGTTTTTGTACAGCTACAACAGAAAAAAGTGGCCATCTATTCAACTATATTTTCAGCATATTAATAGATAACATTTAATATAAGAGTATAAAATCTTTATCATTTGGCCCTAGCTGTCACTTTTTGACTCAAATTTGACAGGGCCAGTGATGTGGCATAGCCAGTAAAGCTGCTGCCTGTGATGCCGGCATCCCATGTGGGTGCCTGTTCACTCCCCGGCTGCTCTACTTTCAATCCAGTTCCCACCTAATGGCCTGGGAAACGCAGCAGAGATGTCTGTGCCTCTCCCTCTCTGTAATTCTGACTTTAACATAAATAATAAATAAATAAATCTACCTTTTAAAATAAATGAATAAATAAATCTGACCATGGATAGAATATGAGGCTTTATCTGAATTTCATCCTATTAATATGAATTTAGGTTGATTTGAATAAGCTTCAAATATGTATTTAAACAGTTTTATTTGTGATTAATGAAAGTTTCTTTAACTTCCACTTCCAAAAGATAGAATAGACTTTTTTTTTCCTGTTATGTTCCCATTAAGCACAATGGAAAAGACAAACATTGTGGGGAGCAACTGGGAGCAACTGGGACTAGACTAAGTTACTGGAATTAAGACTTATTCTATGCATCTGCTCTCCCACAATATGGTACTGGGAGAGGAGAAAACAGCTTCTACGCAGCTGCCTCCAGTTCAACCAATAAACAGCAGGACCTGCTCCTGATTGGAGGAGAGCAGCGTACTCGGCGTGTGGGTAGCAGAGTTGGGATTGGTGGAAGAGGACTATAAAGGAGGAGAGAGACAACATGCACCAGGAACATCTAAAGGGAACATCTGAGCAGCCCCCGAGAGAGCCGGCTGGTGGTGTGCCTCTCCCCCAGGGAAGTGGGGAAAGTGGCAGGGGGAACCGCCCTTCCACGGAGGTGGAAGGGTCGGTAGCCAACCCGGGAAGGGCCGAGCAGACGAAAGAACAGCGCAGGGTCCTGTGTCGTTCCTCCACGAAGACGGGGAGCGACATAATGGTGCCGTGGCTCGGATATGAAGCCTAGGCAGGGTTTAGTGTCGTTCCTCCATGAAGAGGGGGAGCGACAAAATATAAGGAAGCTATGAAAGGTTGAGAGAATAAGATGTACAGGTCATGGCACTTGGAGCCCAAGAATGGCACAATGATGAGTCCTTGGGTTTTCCTTTTGCATCATTTACCCCAGAGATTGCACTTTTAAGTCTGCAACAGAGAGACACCAATAGTGCAGATAATATTTATCTATGTGTATATAAGTATACTGAAAGTTTTTTCTAGAAACAAGAAGTATTTCTTCCATGTATCAGCTGAAAGGCATCTATACCATGGGATGCCATGCAGCAGCTAGAAGCAACACTCAGTTAATGAAGGCAGCAGCCTGAATGAATTTCCAAATTTTTTATGCCGAGTAAAAATTTCAGTCCCGAAAGGTTGCTTACTGTGTGACTGCTTTACAGCATTCTTAAGAAGATAACATTACAGAAATGATTGTTGGGGATTAAGGAGGGGCAGGAGACCAAAGGGAAGTGAGTGTGACTGTAGAGTACAATGTGAAAGATTGTTGTGGGAGTGAAAACATTCTGTACCTTGACTTTACCAGTATTGTGCTTGTGACACTGTATCATAGTTTTGCAAGATAATACGATACCTTTGAAGGTTAGGCAATACAGGGTGCATGTTAATTCTGTGTATTATTCCTTACAGCTGCATGTGAGTCTTCGATTATAGCAAAATTAGCAGTTTAATTAAAAGTTTCCTATTTTCTATTGTTATTTTAAGATTGATAGGTCTTTCCAGCTGGTGATCTGTTTGTTATATTTGGGATATGAAAACTGTCTCATGCCTAAAGTCTCATGGAAAATATATGATTGATCACAAAAATTGATGCTATTAGATTATTTTGAATCTCCCTTAGGTCTTTCAAAATATTCATTTCTTTATGCTCATGTTTTATCTTTCTATTTTTATTCATCAAATGCCAAGGGAAACAAATTTTAAATTGTTTATCCTTTAAAGAGTAAAAAAAAGAAAAACAACAGTAAAATCAACATTAAATCATGTGTTGTTGGACCAACCTTGTGGCTCAGTGGCTTGAGCCACCACTTATGTTAGCATCCCATATTGGAGTACCAGTTGAAGTCTCTGTTGTTCTTCTTCTGATCCAGTTCTCTACTAGTACACCTGGGAAAGCAGTGGAGGATGGCCTAAATTCTTGAGGTGGAAATCAGGTACCTGACTTTGGTCTGGCACAGCCCCAGCCATGGCAAGCATTTGAGGACTGAGCTAGTAGATGGAAGACTCTGATCTTGATATCTTGCCTTTTCTTTCCTTCCTGCTTGCACCCCTTTCTGTCACTGTGCCTTTTCAAAAAAAAAAAAAAAAAAAGATTTAAAGTGAGTTGTGGGATAACAACTGGAACACTAGAGTTCCATTTTTTATATTATATTTTTATTTAAAGTAGTTATAAGTTGTTTTATATAAAGGTGTGTATATGAGAGAGAAGAAGAGATAGAAGAAAGACAATGCAAGATCTGATATGTATGGAAAGGAATTCTCCTTTAAAAAGAAAAATTTTCTTGAGTTTGTGGCTGTGAACATGCTGTATAGCAACAGAGAAGCTCAGCATTCCAGGTGCCTCTTTAGGTTGGACTGGAGATTCTTACATTCACCCTGTTCTACCAGCAATAACAGATCTTGTTCCCTGAGATTCATTTGCAAGATTGCTGCCTTCAGGGATCCAAATTACACAAAATACCAACTTTTAAAGTATTGTAATTCATAGAAATGACCCAAAACAACTAGATTTTCTCTGACAACCCAATACATATTGACTGGCACTGATTATAATTGATGAAATCCTGGGACAACATAGTCCTTGGAAACTTTCTTCTTAGAAATGCTAAGCATTATTGATGTTCCTCAGTAAGATAAAATATATCTATCTTGTGGTTTTGATTATCCTCTGACTCCCTGTTTATGACTCCCTAAAGCACGTGAAATTTGCTTAGGAACCTGAGAAATTCTTTTTGTTTTGTTTCTGGTAGTACTAATGAATGTGGTTTGTTTCCTCTGTACTGCCTTGACTTGGGCATTTTTATAATGAATATATGTGTTTGCAATAACAAATTAATTGGGAAAAGCCTGGCTAAACCATAGATTAGATTTTGATATGGTTACAGTTCGTTGGGTTACTTGAAATACACCAAATGAGTGAGGATGACCATCTCCACCAACAGCAGTGGTGATGTTGGGGACAGGCACTGACTCCAGCTTCCTCATTATCTGAGACAGTCATTCAAATTACATCATTATTAAGAAAGTCCTACCTAGTTTAAATGTCTTCTCAATTTTATTTTCAGTTTATGAAACTTGTATAAGTTCTCTACTGGTTAATTTAGTTTATTTATCCACACTATATTAATATTAACTTTCCATTAAATATATGCAGAATTTCATTTTTCAGTTTACACTAACCTTTCACAACTGCACATCTTGGAATCACTTATCCAGGAAGAAGGCAGCAGGTCAAACCTGGTGTCCTCAAAGGCAGTGTCCCTTGTTTTAGCATGAAAAGAGCGCCTGCAGGAAAGCATAGGATGGTGTTGAAATGATAGTTTGGCTGCCGTTGCTGGTGGACTTTGTCAATATCATCATCCTTCAAACTGAGGGGACTAAGATACAGCATAAAAGTCAATAAAACAATGAAAAATGTCTTCACTGGGCTGCTCATAAGTTATGGTAGCATATGCCAAAAAGGAAAAAATAGGTCAAAATTCATTAATATATTTGATTGAACTTTTATTATTTGATGGGTAGTAAGCAGGTACATCTGATCATGAGTTTCTTTGACACAGTAAACATCAAATGTTTGTTCAGTGCATTCTAGTTTTTTACTTTTCACTTACTTGTTAGAAAGAAATTTTCTGTCTGCTGATTGACTCCCGAAAGACCAGGGCTGAGGGACTGGGTCTGGCAAAAGCCAGCTATATAGAAGTCCACGTGGTTTCCCATGTGACCAGAAAAGGTCCAAGTTCTTGGACCATTACTAACTGCCTTCCCAGGTACATTGGCAGGGAACTGGTTCAGAAGTGGAGCAGCAGGGACTTGAACTGGTACTCCATTATAGGATGCTGTTATCATACAACATTGTTTAATCTGCGGCATCACAAAACCATACCCCTACATCACCACCACATTTGATTTTAAGGTTCATTTATTTTTTGAAAAAAAGATTAACAGGGAGAAAGAGATTTGTTTGTAACTTGAAAATCCCTCAGTATAGGAAATGAAGCTAAATGATATTTCAGACTGTTTGCATCCCCTTGAGGTTTTCAGTGGAGGGTAAGAGTGATCACCAGTTTGCTGTCTGTTGATGATGGTCTTTACATCTATTTTCAAGTATTCAGTTTATTTTATAGCTATTTTTGCATAATTGTATTACCAACTGCAGTTTTAAAACTGAGTCACTTTATAACTAATTGTTAAAACTCAATTCTCCTTTAGGCTAATGAAAGGAATTTTAGTGTGGCATAAAGTTATTTAATAAACTAATACATGTGCATAAGAGAGCAATACATAAAAACCTTATTTCTTGAAAACTGTTGCATTAATTTATCTTATATAATTACCACTTGGTGTCATTAATATTGACCTGGATACATATATCTTTTCCACATAGAGAAATGATTATTATTGTACTAAAATGTGTTTTCTGTGTTTGCAAATCAATTATAGGAAGATTTTAGGAAAAAATAGATCTAGAAACAGTGCTTTACAGTGTGATTCCTTACATTTGTGTGCATTTTTAAATGATTTACAAGTTGTTTTTTTTTTTTTTTTTTTTTTTTTTTTTTTTTTTTTTTTTGACAGGCAGTGTTAGAGAGAGAAAGGTCTTCCTTCCTTTGGTTCACTCCCCAAATGGCCACTAAGGTCGGCGTGCTGTGCCAGTGCGAAGCCAGGAGCCATGTGCTTCCTCCTGGTCTCCATGTGGGTGCAGGACCATCCTCCGCTGCCTTCCCAGGCTATAGCAGAGAGCTAGACTGGAAGAGGAGCAACTGGGACAGAACCGGCGCCCCAACTGGGACTAGAATCTGGAGCACCAGCGCCGCAGGTGGAGGATTAGCCTAGTGAGCTGTGGCACCGGCCAGTATTCTTCTTAAAACCCATATATTCACAATGTTAGAGTCTTATAAAACTTTAGGCCAAATGCCTACCACAGATTGCTATTTGTTTTTCAGAAAGATATTGAGCCTGAAAATAAAAGCTATCTCATTATTTCCTTGGTTTCATGTATTTTCTAAATCACATGTGAACTCTATGAAAACATCAAATACAGATATTTCCTTTTTTTTTAAGATTTATATATGTATTTGAATAGCAGAGTTACAGAGAGGCAGGCAGGATGAGGTCTTCCATCTACTGGTTTACTTCCCAAGTGGCCCCAACCGCCAGAGCTGGGCAGATCTAGAGCCAGGAGGTGCTTCTGGGTCTCCCACATGGGTTCAGGGATTAAAGGACTTGAGCCATCTTCTACTACTATCCTAGGCCATAGCAGAGAGCTGGATTTTTTTTTAAGATTTACTTTTTTATTAGAAAGACACAGTTACAGATAAAGGTAGAGCGAGAGAGAGAGAGAGGAAGAGAGAGAGAGAGGTCTTCCACTTCTTTGATTCACTCCCCAAATGACCACAAAGAGAGAGAGAGAGAGAGAGAGAGAGAGAGAAGTCTTCCATTTCTTTGATTCACTCCCCAAATGACCACAATGCCTGTCCCGTCCCGCAGGACAGCAACTGGGGCCGAGCACCTAGAAGGAGAAATGAAAGGGACAGGAGACACAAAGATGGCAGCAAGACAAGATGGCTGATCAAGCTGGGATTTTATTTTTTTTTTAACCACACACTTATATATTGTGAAGGCAGGATGTCGGGCGGGGGAAGGAGGGGAGTTTACCTTGCAGCTGCAATGCTTGTGCAGGTGGGGGAACGGTCATAAAGTCTTAAGACACAGGGTGGCGTTATCAGTACTTTCCAGCCTGGGCTGCTTAGCTCTACTTCAGTAGTTTTCTGCTAAGAGGCCATATGTTGTGCGGTCCCCGACAAATGCCCAGAGCAGAGCTGATCCAAACCCAGGAGCTAGGAGCTTCCTCCAGGTCTCCCACATGGATGCAGGGGCCCAAGCACTTGGGCCATCCTCCACTGCTTTCCCTGGCCATAGCAGGGAGCTGGATCAGAAAGGAGCAGTTGGGACTCAGACCGATGCCCATATGGGATGATGGCACCACAGGTTGGGAATTTAACCCACAGAACTAGCCCTGAGAGCAGGATTTGAAGTGGAGCAGCCGGGACTTGAAACCAGTGCCCATATGGGACGCCGGTACTGCAGGTGGCAGCTTCACCTGCTACACCACAGCGCTGGCCCCTACAGATGTTTTGATTTTCATTCATTGCTTTCTATATATTCCAGCATTCTCTTGATGATATGGGTGTAAAACTAATAATACAATTCCCAGTCCATTGTTTTCTTTCAAATTGACTATAACTTTTTTTTTAATTGAGAAATATTTCTAAAAATTCCTGCATCCATATCCTCAAAATTGGTTTCTTCTCAGCAGAAAGACAAACACGTACTTCAAACTAAATTAGAGTCTTCATTCATGCATAGATGCATGCCCATTAAATTGGATTAGGGACCAGTATGCTTAAGAAAGATGCATTTTCATTTTGTTCATGTGCTAAAGAAAAGACTAGAGCATTTTAAATCGTAAATGTTAGAGCAATGTTTTATTTCCTTAGAATTTTATGCAATTATATTGAAAAACTTCTAAATAGACATGGAACACATTCTGCTATTCAAGAGGAAAGCTAGCCTGTCTTTTCTCTTTGGAATTAGCTGTCCACTGTACAATGCAAGGGATAATGCCAGGCCTTCCCAAGATCTCCTTGTGTTGATCACTCCCTTTGTTGTTGAACAACTACATGCATGACAGAAATGGTAATACATCAGGGAATTTGGACTTCAGAATATGTCAAAGAATTTCTCAAAAGTATAAGTTTTTTCCCTTTATTTTATTTATTTATTTATTTTTGACAGGCAGAGTGGACAGTGAGAGAGAGAGAGAGAAAGGTCTTCCTTCCGTTGGTTCACCTTCCAATGGCCACCACGGCCGGCGCACCGCGCTAATCCGAAGCCAGGAGCCAGGTGCTTCCTCCTGGTCTCCCCTGGGGTGCAGAGCCCAAGCACTTGGGCCATCCTCCACTGCACTCCCTGGCCACAGCAGAGAGCTGGCCTGGAAGAGGGGCAACCTGGACAGAATCTGGCACCCTGGCTGGGACTAGAACCCAGTGTGCTGGCGCCGCAGGCAGAGGATTAGCCTAGTGAGCCACGATGCTGGCCCCCTTTAATTTTGATATCTATCTTCATTTCAAAGTAAGTTAGATTTATCTGTTTCTGCTTCTATGCTTTCTCTACCACAGAAGCTTCTTGGATGCTCTCATGTGGATTTCTGAAGTTATATTTGACTCAGAATAGAGTTATTCCCATGGATAGATGAAATAGAAGCCATAATTGTTACAAAAATGAGTATCACCTAAGTATGTTTCCAGAGAGTGAAAGCAGAAATATGGTTATTACTGGACATATCCAACTTTTAGTTTAGGAAGCAAATGTCGGATTCAAACATGTTTGTCGTACTTAATCAAACATAATCACTAGTAAGAGTTTGGGACTGAGATAATACTTGTTCCAAATCTAGGTGTGTTAATTATATTCCCCTTCTGATACAGAATCTCTGCCTGCTATTCCCAATCATGTTCTGTGAGTTTGGTATTTTTTATTTATTTTAATTTTTTTAAAAAAATTATTTATTATTTGAAAAGAATGGGAGAGGGGATTTCAAGATCTTCTACCTGCTAATTAACTACCAAAATGCCCACAATAGCTTGGAATGGGTCAGGTCAAGCCAAAAGACAGGAACCCAAGTACTTGTGCCATCACATCCTCCTTCCCAGGGTCTGCATTAGCAGGAACATGGGATATTTGGGGTGTAAGAAAGGCTTTATTGTTATTTGTGTACAAGGAGATAGAAGAATATGGTTCAAGTTGGTCTCCCCAATTAGAGGGTGGAGGCAAACTTTATGAGAGGAGAAAGCTGTATGTAGAAATGATTGAAGATGCTTGGAGTCAGGCTAGCATAGAAGGATGGACTTTTTATTCTGAAGTTCCTTGTTTAAGGGAACTCTTGCTTCTGAGTTGACATCAGAGTACTTAAGTACCTGTGTAGTTCTAGCTTCTCAGGTCTTACCAGTTGGATTTCCCTTGTTTTGAGCAAGCCTAAATGTGTACCATGTAGTTCTCTGCTGTGGGTTAACTCTGTGCATATGTAGTGATGGTTTAAAAAGCACGGACTTGAATTGCATGAGAAAACCTTTTGAAAACAGAGAAAACATACAAAAAGTTTTTGTGTTTGAGGTAACACAGGGAGACCTGCTAAAATGGTAGTCTGATATCTTTTCTGTCATTAGTGGATCTATGTCTTTCAATCTAAATAATATCTAGTATTAACATTCAACTTATTTATAAATTTTTAAAATAAACAGTTATAGAACAGTTTAAAAATTTAGTAACATTTTAGTAAATATTTATATATACTAATTATTAGCAAATAATACTTATTAGTGAATAATATTTTCTTCAACAATATTACTGTTACCGGTATTTAATACACATTTTTGTGATAAGGGAGTCTAAAGACACTGAACAAGATGATATTAATGTTCTACAGGTATACTAATCTTTAAAGATACTTGAACTAAAGACCCTGGCCACTCTTTTCTTTGAGGATTTACTGAAAAAAATGAACAAAAAAGCCATCTCTTTGAATAAAAGCATCAAGGACTACAGCACTCCTGTATTCAAGTTTTGTTGGAGGATTGGAGCCTAACATCAATGAGCTTCTTGCCTGGAGGTAGAAATCTATTGCC